>NC_142834.1:6014572-6323596 GCF_057945365.1 Rhopilema esculentum | reverse complement strand
ACATTCGGAGACGTTTAAGGGTGTTCTTGATTTTGGTATCTTTGGGTCTTAAAATAAGACCCTTTGCTACCAATTTTATGCAATAAATTTAAAATCTTTTTCAAATAGGATCAAAAAACAGTTATAAGTAATGAATTGCACGCTAGAATTGCCTTGATAGGTCATTTTAATATTCGGAGACGTTTAAGGGTGTTCTTGATTTTGGTACCTTTGGGTCTTAAAATAAGACCCTTTGCTACCAATTTTATGCAATAAATTTAAAGTCTTTTTCAAATAGCATCAAAAAACCGATATAAGTAATGAATTGCACGCTAGAATTGCCTTGATAGGTCATTTTAACATTCGGAGACGTTTAAGGGTGTTCTTGATTTTGGTATCTTTGGGTCTTAAAATAAGACCCTTTGCTACCAATTTTATGCAATAAATTTAAAGTCTTTTTCAAATAGCGTCAAATGACCGTTTTAAGTAATGAATTGCATGCTAGAATTGCCTCGGTACGTCATTTTAACATTCGGAGACGTTTAAGGGTGTTCTTGATTTTGGTATCTTTGGGTCTTAAAATAAGACCCTTTGCTACCAATTTTATGCATTAAATTTAAAGTCTTTTTCAAATAGCATCAAAAAACCGTTATAAGTAATGAATTGCACGCTAGAATTGCCTTGATAGGTCATTTTAACATTCGGAGACGTTTAAGGGTGTTCTTGATTTTGGTATCTTTGGGTCTTAAAATAAAACCCTTTGCTACCAATTTTATGCAATAAATTTAAAGTCTTTTTCAAATAGCGTCAAATGACCGTTTTAAGTAATGAATTGCATGCTAGAATTGCCTCGGTACGTCATTTTAACATTCGGAGACGTTTAAGGGTGTTCTTGATTTTGGTATCTTTGGGTCTTAAAATAAGACCCTTTGCTACCAATTTTATGCAATAAATTTAAAGTCTTTTTCAAATAGCATCAAAAAACCGTTATAAGTAATGAATTGCACGCTAGAATTGCCTTGATAGGTCATTTTAACATTCGGAGACGTTTAAGGGTGTTGTTGATTTTCGTATCTTTGGGTCTTAAAATAAGACCATTTGCTACCAATTTTATGCAATAAATTTAAAGTCTTTTTCAAATAGCGTCAAATGACCGTTTTAAGTAATGAATTGCATGCTAGAATTGCCTCGGTACGTCATTTTAACATTCGGAGACGTTTAAGGGTGTTCTTGATTTTGGTATCTTTGGGTCTTAAAATAAGACCCTTTGCTACCAATTTTATGCATTAAATTTAAAGTCTTTTTCAAATAGCATCAAAAAACCGTTATAAGTAATGAATTGCACGCTAGAATTGCCTTGATAGGTCATTTTAACATTCGGAGACGTTTAAGGGTGTTCTTGATTTTGGTATCTTTGGGTCTTAAAATAAAACCCTTTGCTACCAATTTTATGCAATAAATTTAAAATCTTTTTCAAATAGCGTCAAATGACCGTTTTAAGTAATGAATTGCATGCTAGAATTGCCTCGGTACGTCATTTTAACATTCGGAGACGTTTAAGGGTGTTCTTGATTTTGGTATCTTTGGGTCTTAAAATAAGACCCTTTGCTACCAATTTTATGCAATAAATTTAAAGTCTTTTTCAAATAGCATCAAAAAACCGTTATAAGTAATGAATTGCACGCTAGAATTGCCTTGATAGGTCATTTTAACATTCGGAGACGTTTAAGGGTGTTGTTGATTTTCGTATCTTTGGGTCTTAAAATAAGACCATTTGCTACCAATTTTATGCAATAAATTTAAAGTCTTTTTCAAATAGCGTCAAATGACCGTTTAAAGTAAAGAATTGCATGCTAGAATTGCCTCGGTACGTCATTTTAACATTCGGAGACGTTTAAGGGTGTTCTTGATTTTGGTACTTTTGGGTCCTAAAATAAGACCCTTTGCTACCAATTTTATGCAATAAATTTAAAGTCTTTTTCAAATAGCATCAAAAGACCGTTATAAGTAATGAATTGCACGCTAGAATTGCCTTGATAGGTCATTTTAACATTCGAAGACGTTTAAGGGTGTTCTTGATTTTGGTATCTTTGGGTCTTAAAATAAGACCCTTTGCTACCAATTTTATGCAATAAATTTAAAGTCTTTTTCAAATAGCATCAAAAACAGTTATAAGTAATGAATTGCACGCTAGAATTGCCTTTATAGGTCATTTTAACATTCGGAGACGTTTAAGGGTGTTCTTGATTTTGGTATCTTTGGGTCTTAAAATAAGACCCTTTGCTACCAATTTTATGCAATAAATTTAAAATCTTTTTCAAATAGGATCAAAAAACATTTATAAGTAATGAATTGCACGCTAGAATTGCCTTGATAGGTCATTTTAACATTCGGAGACGTTTAAGGGTGTTCTTGATTTTGGTACCTTTGGGTCTTAAAATAAGACCCTTTGCTACCAATTTTATGCAATAAATTTAAAGTCTTTTTCAAATAGCATCAAAAAACAGTTATAAGTAATGAATTGCACGCTAGAATTGCCTTGATAGGTCATTTTCACATTCGGAGACGTTTAAGGGTGTTCTTGATTTTGGTATCTTTGGGTCTTAAAATAAGACCCTTTGCTACCAATTTTATGCAATAAATTTAAAGTCTTTTTCAAATAGCGTCAAATGACCGTTTTAAGTAATGAATTGCATGCTAGAATTGCCTCGGTACGTCATTTTAACATTCGGAGACGTTTAAGGGTGTTCTTGATTTTGGTATCTTTGGGTCTTAAAATAAGACCCTTTGCTACCAATTTTATGCATTAAATTTAAAGTCTTTTTCAAATAGCATCAAAAAACCGTTATAAGTAATGAATTGCACGCTAGAATTGCCTTGATAGGTCATTTTAACATTCGGAGACGTTTAAGGGTGTTCTTGATTTTGGTATCTTTGGGTCTTAAAACAAAACCCTTTGCTACCAATTTTATGCAATAAATTTAAAGTCTTTTTCAAATAGCGTCAAATGACCGTTTTAAGTAATGAATTGCATGCTAGAATTGCCTCGGTACGTCATTTTAACATTCGGAGACGTTTAAGGGTGTTCTTGATTTTGGTATCTTTGGGTCTTAAAATAAGACCCTTTGCTACCAATTTTATGCAATAAATTTAAAGTCTTTTTCAAATAGCATTAAGAAACCGTTATAAGTAATGAATTGCACGCTAGAATTGCCTTGATAGGTCATTTTAACATTCGGAGACGTTTAAGGGTGTTGTTGATTTTCGTATCTTTGGGTCTTAAAATAAGACCATTTGCTATCAATTTTATGCAATAAATTTAAAGTCTTTTTCAAATAGCGTCAAATGACCGTTTAAAGTAAAGAATTGCATGCTAGAATTGCCTCGGTACGTCATTTTAACATTCGGAGACGTTTAAGGGTGTTCTTGATTTTGGTACTTTTGGGTCCTAAAATAAGACCCTTTGCTACCAATTTTATTCAATAAATTTAAAGTCTTTTTCAAAAAGCGTCAAAAGACCTTTTCAGGTAATGCATTGCACGCTAGAATTGCCTCGCTACGTCATTTAAACATTAGGAGACGTTTAAGGGTGTTCTTGATTCTGACATCTTTGGGTCTTAAAATAAGACCCTTTGCTACCAATTTTATGCAATAAATTTAAAGTCTTTTTCAAAAAGCGTCAAATGACCGTTTTAAGTAATGAATTGCATGCTAGAATTGCCTCGGGACGTCATTTTA
Organism: Rhopilema esculentum; assembly: GCF_057945365.1. Taxonomy (NCBI): domain Eukaryota; kingdom Metazoa; phylum Cnidaria; class Scyphozoa; order Rhizostomeae; family Rhizostomatidae; genus Rhopilema; species Rhopilema esculentum. Next base: position 6,319,879 of record NC_142834.1, on the reverse strand, counting down.
ACATTCGGAGACGTTTAAGGGTGTTCTTGATTTTGGTATCTTTGGGTCTTAAAATAAGACCCTTTGCTACCAATTTTATGCAATAAATTTAAAATCTTTTTCAAATAGCATCAAAAAACAGTTATAAGTAATGAATTGCACGCTAGAATTGCCTTGATAGGTCATTTTAACATTCGGAGACGTTTAAGGGTGTTCTTGATTTTGGTACCTTTGGGTCTTAAAATAAGACCCTTTGCTACCAATTTTATGCAATAAATTTAAAGTCTTTTTCAAATAGCATCAAAAACAGTTATAAGTAATGAATTGCACGCTAGAATTGCCTTTATAGGTCATTTTAACATTCGGAGACGTTTAAGGGTGTTCTTAATTTTGGTATCTTTGGGTCTTAAAATAAGACCCTTTGCTACCAATTTTATGCAATAAATTTAAAGTCTTTTTCAAATAGCATCAAAAAACCGTTATAAGTAATGAATTGCACGCTAGAATTGCCTTGATAGGTCATTTTAACATTCGGAGACGTTTAAGGGTGTTCTTAATTTTGGTATCTTTGGGTCTTAAAATAAGACCCTTTGCTACCAATTTTATGCAATAAATTTAAAGTCTTTTTCAAATAGCGTCAAATGACCGTTTTAAGTAATGAATTGCATGCTAGAATTGCCTCGGTACGTCATTTTAACATTCGGAGACGTTTCAGTTTGTTCTTGATTTTGGTATCTTTGGGTCTTAAAATAAGACCCTTTGCTACCAATTTTATGCAATAAATTTAAAGTCTTTTTCAAATAGCATCAAAAAACCGATATAAGTAATGAATTGCACGCTAGAATTGCCTTGATAGGTCATTTTAACATTCGGAGACGTTTAAGGGTGTTCTTGATTTTGGTATCTTTGGGTCTTAAAATAAGACCCTTTGCTACCAATTTTATGCAATAAATTTAATTTTTTCAAATTGCTTCAAAAAACCGTTATGAGTAATGAATTGCACGCTAGAATTGCCTTGATAGGTCATTTTAACATTCAGGGACGTCTAAGGGTGTTCTTGATTTTGGTATCTTTGGGTGTTAAAATAAGACCCTTTGCTACCAATTTTATGCAATAAATTTAAAGTCTTTTTCAAATAGCATCAAAAGACCGTTATAAGTAATGAATTGCACGCTAGAATTGCCTTGATAGGTCATTTTAACATTCGGAGACGTTTAAGGGTGTTCTTGATTTTGGTATCTTTGGGTCTTAAAATAAGACCCTTTGCTACCAATTTTATGCAATAAATTTAAAGTCTTTTTCAAATAGCATCAAAAACCGTTATAAGTAATGAATTGCACGCTAGAATTGCCTTGATAGGTCATTTTAACATTCGGAGACGTTTAAGGGTGTTCTTGATTTTGGTATCTTTGGGTATTAAAATAAGACCCTTTGCTACCAATTTTATGCAATAAATTTAAAGTCTTTTTCAAATAGCATCATAAGACCGTTATAAGTAATGAATTGCACGCTAGAATTGCCTTGATAGATCATTTTAACATTCGGAGACGTTTAAGGGTGTTCTTGATTTTGGTATCTTTGGGTCTTAAAATAAGACCCTTTGCTACCAATTTTATGCAATAAATTTAAAGTCTTTTTCAAATAGCATCAAAAAACCGTTATAAGTAATGAATTGCAAGCTAGAATTGCCTTGATAGGTCATTTTAACATTCGGAGACGTTTAAGGGTGTTCTTGATTTTGGTATCTTTGGGTCTTAAAGTAAGACCCTTTGCTACCAATTTTATGCAATAAATTTAAAGTCTTTTTCAAATAGCATCAAAAAACCGTTATAAGTAATGAATTGCACGCTAGAATTGCCTTGATAGGTCATTTTAACATTCGGAGACGTTTAAGGGTGTTCTTGATTTTGGTATCTTTGGGTCTTAAAATAAGACCCTTTGCTACCAATTTTATGCAATAAATTTAAAGTCTTTTTCAAATAGCATCAAAAAACCGTTATAAGTAATGAATTGCACGCTAGAATTGCCTTGATAGGTCATTTTAACATTCGGAGACGTTTAAGGGTGTTCTTGATTTTGGTATCTTTGGGTCTTAAAATAACACCATTTGCTACAAATTTTATGAAATGAATTTAAAGTTTTTTCAAATAGTGTCAAAAGACCGTTTTAGGTAATGAATTGCACGCTAGAATTGCCTCGGTACATCATGGTGGATGGACCCCATTTTCTTTTGTGACCAAAATTATTAAAACTGAATAAAATTTATTAAAACCCATTCAGTTTTCTCTTAAAGTTTTCATTCGGTTTGTTACTTCTTTTCTTTTGACTATAATTTCTTCAACCTTTTTGCAAGTTGTTTATATGTTTTGCGCATTTTACGTACAAATTCACCATAAGCCAGCATATGATACACTCTCTTATACAAAAAAGACAAAAAAGCCTTTTATCTTGCAGGACTGAATAAATTGTGAATCCGAGTCTGTGTCACCATCACTGCTATCTTTAAAACATTTTGATCATCTTGATGGTTGGAATTTTTTTTCTTATTCTTAAAGAATGTCTCGTCATGTTTTATGCAAATAATAGCTTTGGAAATTATCAGGCAAATAACGTCAGAGAAACAACTTGTGATTAAAATTCAAAAACTATGCATTAAATAGAAGACATTGTTTTCAATTGGATTCTGTTCTGATTTGTTACAAATAGTCTTGTTAATTTTTAGATAGTCTTCATCCGGTATTAAGTTAATAATGGTGTCAATTTACATTTCAAAGGTTCTAGTTTGTTTTCACACTTTCAAATGTTATTCAAGAATAAAGGGATGTTTTTACCTGTTTGTAAAGCTTCAATATGGGGGTCAAGACTGAAACTTTGCCCTAGACCTCAAAAAAACATCTGAGATACATTGTGTTCAGAATTCTAAGAGATTTTCGTTTACAAACGCTAGTTTTAGCAAAAATTAATATAGTTTAATTATAGTTTAAAATTAAAAACGAGATTTTTCTAGCGTTTGAAAATTTTGATAGGAAATATTTCCGGCTTAAAAAATTCGGTGGGATTAATTTTCACTTGCCCTCAAACCACTCGATTTGTTTCAATATTCATATTTTTCTCCTACGGAGGAGACTTTCCTTCCCATCATGCCCAGCAAGGCATGTGCCAACAAAATTTTTCACTTTGAAAACAACATGGCTTCCAAGAAAATTATTATCGACAACAGTGTACTTATCCCAGTGGAAATATCCTACACAATCACCTTCGCGGCAACTTAAGATAACCAATAATTTCATGAAGGTAAGAAGTATCAAATTACTGCAATTTTTTACTTTGTTTATTTATAAACCAAATTTCTTTTGCCTTCTCTTCTTCTGTGCACGTGGTGTACGTGGTGTACACTTCGTCCCTCTAGCATGAAATCTTTCCAAAAAATTTTCTTTAGACGGCAGTTTGCGATTTTTCTCGACTTTTTTCAAATCCTTTCTCATTTTGATTTACCAAAGAAATAGCTTTAGAATTTCGTGGTCCCAAGAAAGGGGTTTTACAATTGAATTTGTTTTTCGTTTAAATTTCTAAGACCACTGCTCACCGGAAACTAAAGAAAATTTTTTTTTCGTAAAAATTATTTGTCCAATATAGAATCACGGTTTTTATATTGAAGAACTTTAATAAACTTTGTCCAAATTCTAGAGCCTAAAAGTAACCTAGGCACCCCTATTCTAAAGATAAATGATTACCCCCCCCCCCCCCTTCCCCTTTGGTGAGAGAGGCCCAGAAAATTTTTAGAATGAAAACCTTTTTGCTGGACACCAACAAAAGTTCCTTGCTTTGTAGCTCTTTCAATAAAAATTTCTAAAAAGTAATTTTTTTAATCTCTGGCAAAAATGTAAAAATGTAGCCACCTAACAATTCCTAAAATGCATTCAGCACCAAACAATGAGTTAGCTTGTTCTAGGCGTTGGCATATTGAACCTTCCGAAAACCAGTCGCTTTTTTCTTTATTTCTACCTATTTATGTTGAATGAGCTTTACATTTAACTCGCGAGCTAAACTTTTAGCGCGTCTCCTCCTGGCCCTGGAATAATGTCCGCCCTGCTATGTGGTATTGACTTGACTGTAATCCCATCATCTTTGTAAAATCTTTGTTTTTCAGCATGCTATGTAGTCCTTAAGAATTCGGTTTCAGATAGCCCCCAAAATTAATACCTATGGAAAATGGAATACATGATGGAATTCTATGTTCTCATCTGCATGTATCATTATGGTCATGAATGTCTTTGACGATTAATCTGTCTATCATCTCGGCAAAACAATGGTTAACATTAATTCATTAATACTATTGGTTATTGGTGTCAATATATAATCTTCTTAAGTATAGAAAAACATTTAAAACTATTGACAATGCGATTCTGCTGTGAAAATTGAAAGCACTAGGCATATAAGAAAAAAGAATCCCTCAAGTACACTGTCTGAAACTCCGTCTTGTTCCTAGTTTTTTAAAAACATAACCAGGAATACATTCCTTAATATTTTTTGCTTTAGCTTTCTTGGTTTCCGTGATTATCAGAACCTTATTTTGTTGATAAAACTCTAAAAAAATGAATTCCATTGCAGATCAAAACACATGGCTACGGAAGATTGTGTATGAATGACGAGGGACGTGGTGAGTGTTGTTTGGATGCCTTTTGAAAAAAGTAGAAAACAAACTGGTATTGCTTTGTCTTTCTCATCTAAATATTTGAGAAACCTTTTAAGTATTACATTTCCGAAAGCTATTTGCATCGCGAACTAACCTTTGCTTTAGGCTTCCAAACTGTGGTGTCTTTCTAACGTTTTAACGTTAAACGAGTGTCTTCTATAGGACCCTTTTCTACGTTAGCTGATTTAAATTTTCATTTATTCGCTTGTTGCGATGTTGATCTTCATTATGATGATCATTAATTTCACATAAGATCAAACAAACTTTCTGATTTTCCAAATTGTCTATTCGTAATTATAGAGCAAAATTCTACCACTTAATGGTTTGCTAATTTAATCTGACCCTCTGCCCATTTCGCTGATTTGATCTTAGATTCATTCTTTACAAAGCCCTTCTTCAAATTGATTCAGGTTTTCGGGATCTGCTGGTATCTCTTTGATACTTTAGACCATCTATTATTGCTCTGACCCTTTTTCCTTTTTGCAGAATTAATCTTTGATTTATCCTCTAGAAACCACTTCTACATACTCATTAAAGTTTGTAAGATCTGCTAGTATCTCTTCAACACTTCAGACCATCCTTTGTTGTTCTGCCTCTCTGCATTTTCGTTGACTGGATCGTTTTTAAAAAAATCTTTCTCAACACTCATTGAAGTTTGTGATTTTCGATGGTGTCTCTTCGACAATTGAGACCGTCCCTTATTGTTCTTCCTCTCTGCCCTTTACGCTGATTTTTTTAATTCATTCACTAAAAAATCTTTCTCAACATTCCTTGAAGCTTGTGATTTTCGTTGGTATCTTTTCGACACTTCAGACCGTTCCTTGTTGTTCTTTCTCTCTGCCCTTTTCCCTTATTTTTGTTTCCCTTAATGCTTTAAAAATCTCTCTAAACATTCATTGAAGCTTGTGATTTTTGTTAGTGTCTCTTCAACACTTGAAACCGTCTGTTGTTGCTCTTCCTCTCTGCCCTTTTCGCTGATTATTTTTAATTCATTTTTTAAAAAATCTTTCTCAAAATTCATTGAAACTTGTGATTTTCGTTGCTATCTTTTCGACACTTGAAACCGTCCCTTGTTGTTCTTTCTCTCTGCCCTTTTCCCTGAATTTTTGTTTCTATTTATTCTTTAAAAATCTTTGTCAACATTCATTGAAGCTTGTGATTTTTGTTAGTGTCTCTTCGACACTCGAAACCGTCTGTTGTTGCTCTTCCTCTTTGCCCTTTTCGCTGATTATTTTTAATTCATTTTTTAAAAAATCTTTCTCAAAATTCCTTGAAACTTGTGATTTTCGTGGCTGTCTTTTCGACACTTGAAACCGTCCCTTCTTGTTCTTTCTCTCTGCCCTTTTCGCTGATTATTTTTATTCATTCCTTAAAAAATCTTTCTCAACATTCATTGAAGCTTCTGATTTTTGTTAGTGTCTCTTCAACACTTGAATCCGTCTCTTGTTGTTCTTCCTCTCTGCCCATTCCGCTGATTTTTTTTATTAATTAAGAAAAAAATCTTTCTCAACAATCATTGAAGCTTGTGATTTTTGTTATTGTCTCTTCAACACTTTAAACCGTCTTTTGTTGTTCTTCCTCTTTGCCCTTTCCTCTGATCTTTTTTAATTCATTCTCTAAAAAATTTTTCTCAACATTCCTTGAAACTTGTGATTTTAGTTGCTATCTTTTCGACACTTGAAACCGTCCCTTGTTGTTCTTTCTCTCTGCCCTTTTCCCTGAATTTTTGTTTCTATTTATTCATTAAAAATCTTTGTCAATATTCATTGAAGCTTGTGATTTTTGTTAGTGTCTCTTCGACACTTGAAACCGTCTGTTGTTGCTCTTCCTCTCTGCCCTTTTCGCTGATTATTTTTAATTCATTTTTTAAAAAATCTTTCTCAAAATTCCTTGAAACTTGTGATTTTCGTGGCTGTCTTTTCGACACTTGAAACCGTCTCTTGTTGTTTTTCCTCTTTGCCCTTCCCGCTGATTTTTATTTTATTCATTCTTTAAAAATTCTTTCTCAACATTCCTTGAAGCTTCTGATTTTTGTTAGTGTCTCTTCAACACTTGAATCCGTCTCTTGTTGTTCTTCCTCTCTGCCCATTCCGCTGATTTTTTTTATTAATTAAGAAAAAAATCTTTCTCAACATTCATTGAAGCTTGTGATTTTTGTTATTGTCTCTTCAACACTTTAAACCGTCTTTTGTTGTTCTTCCTCTTTGCCCTTTCCTCTGATCTTTTTTAATTCATTCTCTAAAAAATTTTTCTCAACATTCCTTGAAACTTGTGATTTTAGTTGCTATCTTTTCGACACTTGAAACCGTCCCTTGTTGTTCTTTCTCTCTGCCCTTTTCCCTGAATTTTTGTTTCTATTTATTCATTAAAAATCTTTGTCAATATTCATTGAAGCTTGTGATTTTTGTTAGTGTCTCTTCGACACTTGAAACCGTCTGTTGTTGCTCTTCCTCTCTGCCCTTTTCGCTGATTATTTTTAATTCATTTTTTAAAAAATCTTTCTCAAAATTCCTTGAAACTTGTGATTTTCGTGGCTGTCTTTTCGACACTTGAAACCGTCTCTTGTTGTTTTTCCTCTTTGCCCTTCCCGCTGATTTTTATTTTATTCATTCTTTAAAAATTCTTTCTCAACATTCCTTGAAGCTTCTGATTTTTGTTAGTGTCTCTTCAACACTTGAATCCGTCTCTTGTTGTTCTTCCTCTCTGCCCATTCCGCTGATTTTTTTTATTAATTAAGAAAAAAATCTTTCTCAACATTCATTGAAGCTTGTGATTTTTGTTATTGTCTCTTCAACACTTTAAACCGTCTTTTGTTGTTCTTCCTCTTTGCCCTTTCCTCTGATCATTTTTAATTCATTCTCTAAAAAATTTTTCTCAACATTCCTTGAAACTTGTGATTTTCGTTGCTATCTTTTCGACACTTGAAACGGTCCCTTGTTGTTCTTCCTCTCTGCTCTTTTCGCTGATTATTTTTATTCATTCCTTAAAAAACTTTTCTCAACATTCATTGAAGCTTCTGATTTTTGTTAGTGTCTCTTCAACACTTGAATCCGTCTCTTGTTGTTCTTCCTCTCTGCCCTTTCCGCTGATTTTTTTTATTCATTTTGAAAAAAATCTTTCTCAACATTCCTTGAAGCTTGTGATTTTTGTTGGTGTCTCTTCGACACTTGAAACCGTCTCTTGTTGCTCTTCCTCTCTGCCCTTTTCGCTGATTATTTTTATTCATTCTTTAAAAAATCTTTCTCAACATTCATTGAAGCTTCTGATTTTTGTTAGTGTCTCTTCAACAATTGAATCCGTCTCTTGTTGTTCTTCCTCTCTGCCCTTTCCGCTGATTTTTTTTATTCATTTTGAAAAAAATCTTTCTCAACATTCATTGAAGCTTGTGATTTTTGTTAGTGTCTCTTCGACACTTGAATCCGTCTCTTGTTGTTCTTCCTCTCTGCCCTTTTCGCTGATTATTTTTATTCATTCCTTAAAAAATCTTTCTCAACATTCATTGAAGCTTGTGATTTTTGTTGGTGTCTCTTCGACAATTGAAACCGTCTCTTATTGCTCTTCCTCTTTGCCCTTTCCGCTGATCTTTTTTAATTCATTTTTTAAAAAATCTTTCTCAACATTCATTGAAGCTTGGGATTTTTGTTAGTGTCTCTTCAACACTTGAATCCGTCTCTTGTTGTTCTTCCTCTTTGCTCTTTTCGCTGATTATTTTTATTCATTCCTCAAAAAATCTTTCTCAACATTCATTGAAGCTTGTGATTTTTGTTAGTGTCTCTTCAACACTTGAATCCGTCTCTTGTTGTTCTTCCTCTCTGCCCTTTCCGCTGATTATTTATATTCATTTTGAAAAAAATCTTTCTCAACATTCATTGAAGCTTGTGATTTTTCTTGGTGTCTCTTCGACAATTGAAACCGTCTCTTGTTGCTCTTCCTCTCTGCCCTTTTCGCTGATTATTTTTATTCATTCCTTAAAAAATCTTTCTCAACATTCATTGAAGCTTCTGATTTTTGTTAGTGTCTCTTCAACACTTGAAACCGTCTCTCGTTGTTCTTCCTCTTTGCCCTTTCCGCTGATCTTTTTTAATTCATTCTCTAAAAAATCTTTCTCAAAAATCCTTGAAACTTGTGATTTTCGTGGCTGTCTTTTCGACACTTGAAACCGTCCCTTGTTGTTCTTTCTCTCTGCCCTTTTCCCTGAATTTTTGTTTCTATTTATTCTTTAAAAATCTTTCTCAACATTCATTGAAGCTTGTGATTTTTGTTAGTGTCTCTTCAACACTTGAAACCGTCTCTTGTTGTTCTTCCTCTCTGCCCTTTTCCCTGAATTTTTGTTTCTACTTATTCTTTAAAAATCTTTCCCAACATTCATTGACGCTTGTGATTTTTGTTAGTGTCTCTTCGACACTTGAAACCGTCTCTTGTTGTTCTTCCTCTCTGCCCTTTTCGCTGATTATTTTTATTCATTCCATAAAAAATCTTTTTCAACATTCATTGAAGCTTGTGATTTTTTTTGGTGTCTCTTCGACAATTGAAACCGTCTCTTGTTATTCTTCCTCTCTGCCCTTTTCGCTGATTATTTTTATTCATTCCTTAAAAAATCTTTCTCAACATTCATTGAAGCTTGTGATTTTTGTTGGTGTCTCTTCGACAATTGAAAGCGTCTCTTATTGCTCTTCCTCTTTGCCCTTTCCGCTGATCTTTTTTAATTCATTTTTTAAAAAATCTTTCTCAACATTCATTGAAGCTTGTGATTTTTGTTAGTGTCTCTTCAACACTTGAATCCGTCTCTTGTTGTTCTTCCTCTTTGCTCTTTTCGCTGATTATTTTTATTCATTCCTCAAAAAATCTTTCTCAACATTCATTGAAGCTTGTGATTTTTGTTAGTGTCTCTTCGACACTTGAAACCGTCTCTTGTTGTTCTTCCTCTCTGCCCTTTTCACTGATTATTTATATTCATTTTGAAAAAAATCTTTCTCAACATTCATTGAAGCTTGTGATTTTTCTTGGTGTCTCTTCGACAATTGAAACCCTCTCTTGTTGCTCTTCCTCTCTGCCCTTTTCGCTGATTATTTTTATTCATTCCTTAAAAAATCTTTCTCAACATTAATTGAAGCTTCTGATTTTTGTTAGTGTCTCTTCAACACTTGAAACCGTCTCTTGTTGTTCTTCCTCTTTGCCCTTTCTGCTGATCTTTTTTAATTCATTCTCTAAAAAATCTTTCTCAAAAATCCTTGAAACTTGTGATTTTCGTGGCTGTCTTTTCGACACTTGAAACCGTCCCTTGTTGTTCTTTCTCTCTGCCCTTTTCCCTGAATTTTTGTTTCTATTTATTCTTTAAAAATCTTTCTCAACATTCATTGAAGCTTGTGATTTTTGTTAGTGTCTCTTCAACACTTGAAACCGTCTCTTGTTGTTCTTCCTCTCTGCCCTTTTCCCTGAATTTTTGTTTCTACTTATTCTTTAAAAATCTTTCCCAACATTCATTGACGCTTGTGATTTTTGTTAGTGTCTCTTCGACACTTGAAACCGTCTCTTGTTGTTCTTCCTCTCTGCCCTTTTCGCTGATTATTTTTATTCATTCCATAAAAAATCTTTTTCAACATTCATTGAAGCTTGTGATTTTTTTTGGTGTCTCTTCGACAATTGAAACCGTCTCTTGTTATTCTTCCTCTCTGCCCTTTCCGCTGATCTTTTTTAATTCATTCTCTAAAAAATCTTTCTTAACATTCCTTGAAGCTTGTGATTTTTGTTGGTGTCTCTTCGACACTTGAATCCGTCTCTTGTTGCTTTTCCTCTCTGCTCTTTTCGCTGATTATTTTTATTCAGTCCTTAAAAAATCTTTCTCAACATTCATTGAAGCTTCCAATTTTTGTTAGTGTCTCTTCAACACTTGAATCCGTCTCTTGTTGTTCTTCCTCTCTGCCCTTTCCGCTGATTTTTTTTATTCATTCTGAAAAAAATCTTTCTCAACATCCATTGAAGCTTGTGATTTTTTTTGGTGTCTCTTCGACAATTGAAACCGTCTCTTGTTGTTCTTACTCTCTGCCCTTTCCGCTGATTTTTTTATTCATTCTGAAAAATCTTTCTCCACAATCATTGAAGCTTGTGATATTTGTTGGTGTCTCTTCGACACTTGAAACCGTCTTTTGTTGTTCTTCCTCTTTGCCCTTTCAGCTGATCTTTTTTAATTCATTCTCTAAAAAATCTTTCCCAACATTCCTTGAAATTTGTGATTTTCGTTGCTATCTTTTCGACACTTGAAACCGTCCCTTGTTGTTTTTTCACTCTGCCCTTTTCCCTGAATTTTTGTTTCTATTTATTCTTTAAAAATCTTTCTCAGCATTCATTGAAGCTTGTGATTTTTGTTAGTGTCTCTTCGACACTTGAAACCGTCTCTTGTTGCTCTTCCTCTCTGCCCTTTTCGCCGATTATTTTTATTCATTCCTTAAAATATCTTTCTCAACATTCATTGAAGCTTGTGATTTTTGTTAGTGTCTCTTCAACACTTGAATCCGTCCCTTGTCGTTCTTCCTCTCTGCCCTTTTCGCTGATTTTTTTTATTCATTCCTTAAAATATCTTTCTCAACATTCATTGGTATCTCATTCATCTTCTGATTTTCGTTGGTGTCTCTTCAAAACTTGAGATCGTCCCTTGTTTTCCTTCCTCTCTGCCCTTTTTCGTCATTTGTTTTTTTCATTCTCTAAAAATTATTTCTCAACATTCATTGAAGCTTCTGATTTTCGTTGGTGTCTTTTCGAAACTTGAGACCGTCCCTTTCTGTTTTTCCATTTTGCCCTTTTCCCTGATTTATCTTTTTATCCATTCCACAAAAAACCTTTGTCAACATTCATTGAAGTTTGCGAGTTCCTTTGGTGTCTCTTAAAAACTCGAGACCGTCTTTTGTTGTTCTTCCACTTTGCCCTTTTTTCTGATTTATCTTTTTATCCATTCCATACAAAACCTTTCTCAACATTCATTGAAGTTTGCGAGTTTCTTTTGGTGTCTCTTAAAAACTTGAGACCCTCTTTTGTTGTTCTTCCACTTAACCCTTTTCCCTGATTTATCCTTTTATCCTTTCCATAAAAAACCTTCCTCAACATTCATTGAAGTTAGCGAGTTTCTTTGGTGTCTCTTAAAAACTTGAGACCGTCTTTTGTTGTTTTTCCACTTTGCCCTTTTCCCTGATTTATCCTTTTATCCTTTCCAGAAAAAACCTTTCTCAACATTCATTGAAGTTTACGAGTTTCTTTGGTGTCTCTTAAAAACTTGAGACCGTCTTTTGTTGTTCTTCCACTTTGCCCTTTTCCCTGATTTATCCTTTTATCCTTTCCAGAAAAAACCTTTCTCAACATTCATTGAAGTTTACGAGTTTCTTTGGTGTCTCTTAAAAACTTGAGACCCTCTTTTGTTGTTTTTCCACTTTGCCCTTTTCCCTGATTTATCCTTTTATCCTTTCCACAAAAAACCTTTGTCAACATTCATTGAAGTTTGCGAGTTTCTTTGGTGTCTCTTAAAAACTCGAGACCGTCTTTTGTTGTTCTTCCACTTTGCCCTTTTTTCTGATTTATCTTTTTATCCATTCCACAAAAAACCTTTGTCAACATTCATTGAAGTTTGCGAGTTCCTTTGGTGTCTCTTAAAAACTCGAGACCGTCTTTTGTTGTTCTTCCACTTTGCCCTTTTTTCTGATTTATCTTTTTATCCATTCCATACAAAACCTTTCTCAACATTCATTGAAGTTTGCGAGTTTCTTTTGGTGTCTCTTAAAAACTTGAGACCCTCTTTTGTTGTTCTTCCACTTAACCCTTTTCCCTGATTTATCCTTTTATCCTTTCCATAAAAAACCTTCCTCAACATTCATTGAAGTTAGCGAGTTTCTTTGGTGTCTCTTAAAAACTTGAGACCGTCTTTTGTTGTTTTTCCACTTTGCCCTTTTCCCTGATTTATCCTTTTATCCTTTCCAGAAAAAACCTTTCTCAACATTCATTGAAGTTTACGAGTTTCTTTGGTGTCTCTTAAAAACTTGAGACCGTCTTTTGTTGTTCTTCCACTTTGCCCTTTTCCCTGATTTATCCTTTTATCCTTTCCAGAAAAAACCTTTCTCAACATTCATTGAAGTTTACGAGTTTCTTTGGTGTCTCTTAAAAACTTGAGACCCTCTTTTGTTGTTTTTCCACTTTGCCCTTTTCCCTGATTTATCCTTTTATCCTTTCCACAAAAAACCTTTGTCAACATTCATTGAAGTTTGCGAGTTTCTTTGGTGTCTCTTAAAAACTCGAGACCGTCTTTTGTTGTTCTTCCACTTTGCCCTTTTTTCTGATTTATCTTTTTATCCATTCCATACAAAACCTTTCTCAACATTCATTGAAGTTTGCGAGTTTCTTTTGGTGTCTCTTAAAAACTCGAGACCCTCTTTTGTTGTTCTTCCACTTAACCCTTTTCCCTGATTTATCCTTTTATCCTTTCCATAAAAAACCTTCCTCAACATTCATTGAAGTTAGCGAGTTTCTTTGGTGTCTCTTAAAAACTTGAGACCGTCTTTTGTTGTTTTTCCACTTTGCCCTTTTCCCTGATTTATCCTTTTATCCTTTCCAGAAAAAACCTTTCTCAACATTCATTGAAGTTTACGAGTTTCTTTGGTGTCTCTTAAAAACTTGAGACCGTCTTTTGTTGTTCTTCCACTTTGCCCTTTTCCCTGATTTATCCTTTTATCCTTTCCAGAAAAAACCTTTCTCAACATTCATTGAAGTTTACGAGTTTCTTTGGTGTCTCTTAAAAACTTGAGACCCTCTTTTGTTGTTTTTCCACTTTGCCCTTTTCCCTGATTTATCCTTTTATCCTTTCCACAAAAAACCTTTGTCAACATTCATTGAAGTTTGCGAGTTTCTTTGGTGTCTCTTAAAAACTTGAGACCGTCTTTCGTTGTTCTTCCATTTTGCCCTTTTCCCTGATTTATCTTTTAATCCATTCCATAAAAAACCTTTCCAACATCAATTGAAGTTTGCGAGTTTCTTTGGTGTCTTTTAGAAACATGAGACCGTCCCTTGTTGTTCTTTCTTTTTGCCCTTTTCCCTGATTTTTTTTATTTATTCCTTAAAGAATCTTTATCAACACTCATTGAAGGTTCTGATTTTCGTTGGTATCTCTTCGACATTTGAGTCCGTCACTGGTTGTTCTGCCTCTCCGCCCTTTCCCTGATTTTGTATTCATTTATTCTCTAAAAATTTTTTCTCGACACTCATTGAAGCTTGTGACTTTCGATGCCCTCTCTTCAACACTTGAATTATGACTGAAGAACTTTTAGAAAGGTCTCATAAGATCATTTTGCTAAATTTCTGAAAGTGCCTTTCTCTGGCTTTATTCGGAAATACTTCATGCTCGCAGAAAGATGAACTTAGGACAACATTTGGTTTGACATGGCTTGGATTGATTAAGGCTGTTCTATCAATTGAGGTACTAATTCATTTATAATTATTTTGATATCTTGAAACATATGGGGCTTGGGAGTGAAAAGGGAGCATAAACATTTCAATTAACACAGGCATAGGAAATCACAAAATATATTCAAGACAGCAACATGCGAAAACTCTTACATTGACATTGTGTTTTGTGTTCAATTTTTAATCGTTTGAATAAAGTGCTACACAGGCAATATTATAAGGTGCAGTGATGATCAGTTTGTGCAATGATGAATGGAAAATGTGCAGCAATGAGTCTGAATTCATGCAGCGTGAAATTTTCTAATTGTTTTCATTAGTAATCAAAATGTATGAAACAGCCACCAACTAAACAAAAAGTGCAAATTGTTTAATCAAAAATGTTGTAACTTTTAAAAACTAGCTGATATTGATATATACCTAGGGGTTGGCATATTGTCTTGCGCATAAGACGGCTTGTTGAACTAGTTTTAGGTCTGTTGTGTGCTGAGACTAAATTTTTGCAATGGATAATGGATACACGCAATGGATACACGGACATTTCTTATATCATTCTCACCGGCTCAAAGCCTACAGGTTCCCCAAATTTACCAAGAAATCGGTTTCTCGCTTAAAGTTTACTGAAGGAGCACTTGATTCAATTACAAAAAGTTCCAATCGATTTTTCTTGGGAAATCTGTTTTCATGTGTGATATATATATTTATGTTTGCTAGTGTTTTCTTTCGCTGGTATGTTTCAATAAATCATGAAGCAAATTTATCACATTTTATATCTAATAGGCAATAGCGAGTTGGCACAATCATTTTTGTCGTAGTAAGCATAAGTTTGTCTATTTTGTATTCAGTTACGAGAGCTTTAGCTACTTTTAAGTGAACTTCAGCTACTCAGCTACGCTGTATCTTCAGTACTGAAGCCTAAAGTGTACCTCTACCCATCCCTCTCTCATTAGATGGTGCTATAATGATCAGTCCAAGTTCATTTACTTCCAGCTAATAAATTTTCAAAAAAAAGGGTGGGGGTCGATTAAGGGCCGACCTTTAAAGCTCTTCAAGAAAAGGAATGGGTATATATAGATGGGTACATTAATTATATGAAATCTACCCATAATTTTGAGGTATTAGTTTGTTGATGAAAAGCATAACAACCCTATCTGCAAAACGCACCCACGGTACTCGGACTAATGCTTTACTGCCAATTGCGATACTAGTTTGAATTGCAAAATTTATGTATTTGTGCAGTGATGAATACCTTAGAATATTGTCTGTTGCTACATCACTTCTAGGTCCACCATTTACCAATTATATCTATGCAACTCATAGTCAGGTCTCCGTACTTTTATCGTTAGATATCTTTCAATAGGTGCATCACCAATCCACAAATATTTTGCGACATATCTTTATACCTATGTTTGGATAAGATATGAACCCAAGAATCACCCTTTTACATTTCCTCGACTATCCTCATAGGGTGTATGCTCACTATTCTCATTACCAGCAATGAAACATGTCTAAAAATTGAAGTCCATTGCTGATACATTGACATTATGACGAAAATTCAGGATGATTGTGCAGTTGGCATCTTCAACATTTTTCAAACGTTTTTCCAGCCAGAATGATCAAACCAGCAGACATTCTGTCTAACAAGAATTCCAGCTCATTCTCGACCATTAAAGTACTTTCCAACTTACAATCAAACCAAAATACCATTATGTTTTCAGTCTAAAATATAGCACCTTGAAGTTATTTTCTTCTTCTCTTTGACCCCTTTGAATTTTGCATACACATCATATTTCCCCTTCTCAGTTAGGTCTAATGGATATTTTGTAGCAAAAATTTAAGTCTTTGCTATCAAAAGAATGTTTGTTTGAAAGAATTTTTATGTTTTTTGGATATAATATCTTTTTTATGTCTGGGGTCAATAGTCTGGCTTCAGAAGAAGGTTAGATTTAGAATGTTAGAAGCAGTGGCAATAAATTGCAGCTTTATTCTGTTTTGTGCACTGTTTGTAATAGACAATTGGGACTGACAAAATGGGGTTGGGATGCTGGGTATCATTTAATAATGACAAAAATGTCGTTGTAACAAAATGTATATTTACTATTAAGTCTATCAATTTAAATTATTCCGGGTATCGGACTGTTAAACTTGTTAGCAAAAGACTGCCATTACAAATGATCTGAAACTATCAATTCTATATTGCAAATAGATACTGTGGAATAAGAATTGGGAAAAAGATGATTCATTGACCTTATGCCCCTTGTTCAGATCTTATCAGCTATTCCTTTGAATTTGTGAAAACTAATGATTTTTTAAGTATGGAGGATATTTACAAATTGAATAAAGCTAATATTTCTGCTATGTAGTTAAATATTCTGTGAGACCTATATCACTCTGCCTTGAAAGCCAAAAAAGGTTCCACGTCGGGGGCTAGCCAACGAAGGTATCCCTTTGTCTCCTAGGAATCCCCTCTATCTGACAAGCGTTGTGTGCAACGTCAATGGACGCAGACCGGCACCACAAGTCGGAGTAAGGGCTAGCCCCCACCATATCCCTTTGTCTCCTTTGGGATATCATTCTGACAGTGTTGTGTGCGAGTGTCAGGAGGAACTGGGTGCTCATTTGCGAAGTTCATTTTTATATGTGGCAGTGGGATTGTTTGAAACTAACAAATTAGAATAAACGGTATTTTACTAGCAATATTGGATCCTCTCAATCAAGCTGGAAGGTGGTTTTCATCAACCAATCATATCATTGTAAAGAGGGTGAGGCAAGAATGCTTTGCCATGAAAGACAGCCAAAACAGAGAGCTACGAAAAGCTTACCAAATTTCCGTTAGACAGAGTACAGCCATGTTATTATGAAGATTTATTATCTGTGAAATCCTTGGTTAACACAGTAAAACTGTAAACTCTTACCAGTAAATAAAAAATTGGTTACTCTTAGAGCCTTATTTCACGTCTCGAACATATGCTTTGTTATACTCTGTCAATCTCACACTTGAATTCCTGATATATCTGCTTCTTGTGCTTGCTATACACAAAGCTTGTGTTGCATTTAAACATGGCCGATAATTTTTGTTTAGCAGCGACATGAGCAATCCTCCATAATGCTCATCCTTAGATTGATCGACGTTTATAACATTATTCAATTGATAAATATGAAATTATAAAATGATTCAAGAAAGTAAAACTGATTTTGGATAGTTAAGTGAAAATGTCTAACTTTGTACGATTTCAACAATTTTTTGTGTAGCTTTGATTCAGCGATCCCCCTTAATGTTCATCTTTAGATTGATTGACATTTATAAATTTAGTCAGTTGATAAATATCAAACTATCAGTTGAACTAAGAAGGTAACACTGATTTCATATAGTTTGCTGAAAATGTCTAAGTTTTATAATATTTCAACAATTTTTCTATTCGGTTACAATTGAGTATAAAACTATAAGTTGAACTAGGAAGGTAACACAGATTTTGGAGTGTTTGTTGAAAATGTCTAAATTTTATACGATCTGAACATTTTCTATTTGGCTACGATTGAGCCATTTTCCATAATGTTCATGTTTAATTTGATCGACATTTTTTACTTATTTAAATTGATAAATAAAAAAAATAACCTAAACTAAAAATTGTAAAACTGAACGTGTAGAGTTTGTTGAAAATGTCTAAATTTTATGCAATTTTAACAATGTTCCATTTGGCTCCGATTGATAAATATCAAAATATAACATAAACTAAAAATTCAAAACTGAACGTGTAGAGTTTGTCGAAAATGTCTAAATTTTATACAATTTTAACAATGTTCCATTTGGCTCCGATTGATAAATATCGAAATATAACATAAACTAAAAATTTAAAACTGAACGTGTAGAGTTTGTTGAAAATGTCTAAATTTTATACAATTTTAACAATGTTCCATTTGGCTCCGATATAGCGATCCTCCATAATGTTCATGTTTAATTTGATGGACATTTTTTACTTCACTAATTTGTTAAATGTCAAAACATAATATAAAATAAAAATGTAACACTGAAATGTTCATGTTTAGTTGGATCGATATTCATAACTTTATTCAATTGATAAATGTCAAACTTGAAGGTGAACTAAAAAGGTAACATTTTGTTATAAGAACAACTAATTTTTGCCGACGCTTGATGCTCTTATTTTTTGGACAACTCCAGGCTCGGGTTCAAACACAATGATACAATTTTTTGTTTTAGGGGCCAGCCCTGATAGATAAGTGTGAAAACAGCCATATTTTTCAAAATAACACTATTTTTCTCATACAGCTTAACTTCTTGTAATATTTGGGGGGTAAAGCCGTCTTGCCCCCCCCCCCCTGTATCTCGGTCCGTGCCTGGATGTTCTTAATGTTGTTTTAATTTCAAAATTGATTTTCTATATCTGCAGGACATAAATACTATCTAAGTCCACTGAATAACAATTTTGCATGACACTTTTTGTAGCACCGTTCAGTGAAACCTGCATTGATTTATTAACACAAGAGAAAATGTGTCCATGGGTCATAATTATTAAAAAAAGCTTGCGATTACTGCCTAGGATCTTGTCAATGTGGTGAATATTAGACCTCAGACCTTCTCTTCCTGGGCAGGGCCATCATTTAAAACCAGTTTTCACCACTGGTTAAACTACGTTTCCCTTTCTGCTTTGGCAGACGATTTTGATACCGCCGCATCATAAATTTCCCACGTTGCCTCTCTTGAATAATAATGTTTTTCCTTTAGAGGATGAATATCCCTTTACAAAGTTAAATTTGCTCTACGTATGACAAGAGGATAATAATTTCTAAGTGTCCTGTGCCATCCTATTTCAAAGCTTATCAATCAATACTGTTTCAATCTAGTTTTGGACGTTATAAGAGCTATAAAAACTCAAGAAATACAAGACAAATATATAAATAAAATTGAACATTAAAAATTTGAGATACAAAATGGTATACCAGTAAAGCACTGGCCGAGGATAGGTGACAAAACAGTCTATTTACTAATCTTTGTCTTGGAAATTTATTTATGATCAATAAGATAAAAAGGCCAAATAAAATTCAAAACATTACTTGGTTCCATGTTTAGGATATTCAGTATGTTTAGGAAAGTCAATCAGTAAAACAATCTGATTTACAAATTATTATCCATCGTAGTCTTTCTATAAGTTTCAAATCTATTTTATACTAGACTTTCATAATACGAAACAATAATACCTAATTGTGGTTCTTATTTCGTGAAACTTTGTTATCGTGAATTGCTTTAGGCTGTTCTTTATTGCTGAATACATATGGCATTGGGGTGAAAGTGATATTTACAAATACAAAAGCGAAGCAACTGTATAAGCTGCAACCCTGCCCTTCTACCGGGGGGCTTCAATGCATTGGCTTAAATTGTCGGCCATGTTTGATTACAACACAAGCTTTGTGTTTAGCGACAACAAGAAGCAGATAGATCAGGAATTCAAATTTCACCTTTAAAGAGATAAATAAATCAATGTCCAAGAAGAGAATAAACGTTCTTTACCTCATTTTCCGTTTATTGGTAAGAGTTTACAGAATCACTGAGTAAACCAAGGATTTCACAGAAAATAAATCTTCAAAATATCATGGCGGGACTCTGTTCAACGAAATTTGGCGGGCTTTTCGAAGGTCTCTGTTTTGGCGGTCTTTCATGGCAAAGCATTCTTGCCTCACCCTCTTTACAATGATATGATTGGTTGATAAGAACAACAAGCCAGCATGATTGACAGGATCCCATATTGTTATTTTAATATCGTTCATTTTTATTGGTTAGTTTCAAACAATCCCTCTGCCACATATAAAACTGAATGGCGCCAATGAGCCTTCAGTTCCTCCTTCTGATAAGTGGTGCCGGTCTCCGTCTATTGACGTCGCACACAACACTGTCAGAATGGTATCCCGAAGGAGACAAAGGGATATGGTGGGGGCTAGCCTGTACTCTGACTTGTGGTGCCGGTCTCCGTCTATTGACGTTGCACACAACGCTTGTCAGATAGAGGGTATTCCTAGGAGACAAAGGGATACCTTCGTTGGCTAGCCCCCGACGAGGAACCTTTTTTTGGCCTTCAAGGCAGAGTGATATAGGTCTCACAGTAAACAGTGAGAAATGCCTAGCGCAACATATAGCCTCTCCTCTGCAGCTCATCCCCGCCTTCTCGTGGTGTTGGCTGTTTTCGCCAATGGGGCAACTGAGTCGGGGCGAACGTCCAGCGCCCTAGAAATTAAACTGGACAAAAATTGCCGTGGGGTTCAAACTACTTCTCCAAAACACCCGGTCAGTATAGAGCACTATATATTTTCAACCATATGGCATAAATATAAAGATTTACTCCATTTTTAAATGTCCTTCATACGTTATAAAAGAGAAGTTGTTTATAAATACGAGGGTATAGTTTAAAGGGTATGAAAAAGTAGCATAAAGCCAATGAATCCTTGCTTCCCCAATTCTTATTCCACAGTATCTATTTTGTAAAATATAATTTTTAGATTCTGTTTTATTGTTAGGGGCAGTCTTTCGCTAACATATTTAACAGTCCCATACCCAGAATGAATAATCTGAAATAACAGTCCTAGTAGAAAATATAAATTGTCTTGATTACCCAATTTTTTTAGTCATAGTAAAATGACATCCTCCATCTCATCCCCACCTTTTTTGTCGATGCCAATCGTCTAATACAGACGGGGCAAAAAATAAATATAATTTATAAACAGATGATTCAACTACAAACATAAATTAGATACTGTAGTTAAAAACAAAAACCCTTCAAGTTATACATTCGTTTGAAAGCACACTTTAAATATTTTGCTACAGGATACAAATAAGAACGAATAGTGAAGGAGAATTATGCTGAATATTTTAAAATCAACAGGTCATGGAAAGAAAAAAATAAAGCAATGTGCAGTATTTAAGATTTGATTATTTACGTTGTTGTAATGTTGTTGGAAGAACCCGACTCAAATATTTGCCATATCAAAGCATTGATAGTTTGTTGAAATTTTCCAGATTTAATAAGATTTCATAAAACATCTATCAAGCTCTTATAAGGGGCACAATAGCAATGTTCATCTTTAGCTTGATCGGCTTTTTCTTATTTCATCATATACATAATATCAAACTATAGGATGAACTAAAAAGGTAATACTAATTTTGGATAGAAAGTTGATAATGTCTAAAATTTATACACTTTAAACAATTCTATTTTTGCCTCCGATTGAGCAATGATCCGTAGTGTTCATTTTTAAGTTGATCGACATTATTTACTTATTTTATACGATCGCAACACTTTTCTATTTAACTCCAAATTGGCGATCCTCCATAATGCTGATCTTTAGTGTCATTGAAATTTATCACTTTATTCAACAACTCTCTATTTGGCCACCATTGAGTATCAAGCTATAAGTTTATTTAAGAAGGGCAGACTGAATGCTGAAAGTTTGTTGAAAATGTCTAAATTTTATACGATTTCAACAACTCTCTATCTGGCCACCATTGAGTATTAAGCTATCAGTTAAACTAAGAAGGGCACACTTAAATCTGAAAAATTGTTGAGAATGTCTAAATTTTAAAGGATTTCAACAACTTCTTATTTGGTTATGAAATAGGAAAGTTTGTTGAAAATGTCTAATTTTTATACGATTACAACAACTCTCTATTTAGCCACCTTTAAGCATCAAGCTATAAGTTTAACTAAGAGGGACACACTGAATTCTGAAAGTTTGTTGGAAATGTCTAAATTTTATACGATTTCACCAACTCTATAGTTGGCCACTATTGAGTATCAAGCTATAAGTTTAACAAAGAGGGCCACACTGAATTCTGAAAGTTTGTTGGAAATGTCTAAATTTTATACGATTTCAACAACTCTCTATTTGGCCATCTTTGATTATCAAGCTATAAGTTTAACTAAGAGGGGCACACTGAATTCTGAAAGTTTGTTGGAAATGTCTAAATTTTATACGATTTCACCAACTCTCTATTTGGCCATCTTTGATTATCAAGCTATAAGTTTAACTAAGAGGGGCACACTGAATTCTGAAAGTTTGTTGGAAATGTCTAAATTTTATACGATTTCACCAACTCTCTATTTGGCCATCTTTGATTATCAAGCTATAAGTTTAACTAAGAGGGGCACACTGAATTCTGAAAGTTTGTTGGAAATGTCTAAATTTTATACGATTTCAACAACTCTCTAGTTGGTCATTATTGAGTATCAAGCTATAAGTTTAACTAAGAAGGACTCTGTAAGTTTGTTGAAAATGTCTAAATTTTATACGATTTCAACAACTCTCTATCTGGCCACCATTGAGTATTAAGCTGTAAGTTGATATAGGAAGGGCCCACTGAATTCTGAAAGTTTGTTGAAAATGTCTAAATTTTAGACGATTTCAACAACTCTCCATTTGGCTACCATTTAGTATCAAGCTATATGTTAAACTCGGAAGGGCACGCTGAATTAAGAAAGTTTGTTGAAAATGTCTAAATTTTATACGATTTCAACAACTCTCTAGTTGGCCACTATTGAGTATCAAGCTATAAATTTAACTAAGAGGGGCAAACTGAATACTGAAAGTTTGTTGAAAATTTCTAAATTTCATACGATTTCAACAACTCTCTTTTTGGCCACATTTGAGTATCAAGCTATAACTTTAACTAAGAGGGGCACACTGAATCCTGAAAGTTTGTTGAAAATGTCTAAATTTTATACGATTTCAACAACTTTCTTTTTGGCCACATTTGAGTATCAAGCTATAACTTTAACTAAGAGGGGCGCACTGAATTCTGAAAGTTTGTTGAAAATGTCTAAATTTTATACGATTTCAACAACTCTCTTTTTGGCCACATTTGAGTATCAAGCTATAACTTTAACTAAGAGGGGCTCACTGAAATCTGAAAGTTTGTTGAAAATGTCTAAATTTTATACGATTTCAACAACTTTCTTTTTGGCCACATTTGAGTATCAAGCTATAACTTTAACTAAGAGGGGCACACTGAATTCTGAAAGTTTGTTGAAAATGTCTAAATTTTATACGATTTCAACAACTCTCTTTTTGGCCACATTTGAGTATCAAGCTATAACTTTAACTAAGAGGGGCTCACTGAAATCTGAAAGTTTGTTGAAAATGTCTAAATTTTATACGATTTCAACAACTCTCTTTTTGGCCACATTTGACTATCAAGCTATAACTTTAACTAAGAGGGGCACACTGAATTCTGAAAATTTGTTGAAAATGTCTAAAATTTATACGATTTCAACAACTCTCTAGTTGGTTACGATTGAGTATCAAGGTATCAGTTGAACTAAGAAGGGCACACTGAAATAGGAAAGTTTGTTGAAAATGTCTAATTTTTATACGATTTCTACAACTCTCTATTTGGCCACCTTTGATTATCAAGCTATCAGTTTAACTAAGAGGGGCACACTGAATTCTGAAAGTTTGTTGAAAATGTCTAAATTTTATACGATTTCAACAACTCTCTTTTTGGCCACATTTGAGTATCAAGCTATAACTTTAACTAAGAGGGACACACTGAATTCTGGAAGTTTGTTGAAAATGTCTAAATTTTATACGATTTCATCAACTCTCTTTTTGGCCACATTTGAGTATCAAGCTATAACTTTAACTAAGAGGGGCACACGGAAATCTGAAAGTTTGTTGAAAATGTCTAAATTTTATACGATTTCAACAACTCTCTTTTTGGCCACATTTGAGTATCAAGCTATAACTTTAACTAAGAGGGGCACGCTGAATTAAGAAAGTTTGTTGAAAATGTCTAAATTTTATACGATTTCAACAACTCTCTAGTTGGCCACTATTGAGTATCAAGCTATAAATTTAACTACGAGGGGCAAACTGAATACTGAAAGTTTGTTGAAAATGTCTAAATTTTATACGATTTCAACAACTTTCTATTTGGCTATGATTGAGTATGAAGCTACAAATTTAA
Source organism: Rhopilema esculentum (assembly GCF_057945365.1). NCBI lineage: Eukaryota > Metazoa > Cnidaria > Scyphozoa > Rhizostomeae > Rhizostomatidae > Rhopilema > Rhopilema esculentum. The sequence continues at coordinate 6,295,796 of NC_142834.1, read as the reverse complement.
CTAAAAGGGCACACTGTATTCTGGAAGTTTGTTGAAAATGTCTAAATTTTATACGATTTCAACAACTCTCTATCTGGCCACCATTGAGTATTAAGCTCTAAGTTGATATAGGAAGGGCACACTGAATTCTGAAAGTTTGTTGAAAATGTCTAAATTTTATACGATTTCAACAACTCTCCATTTGGCTACCATTTAGTATCAAGCTTTAAGTTAAACTCGGAAGGGCACGCTGAATTAAGAAAGTTTGTTGAAAATGTCTAAATTTTATACGATTTCAACAACTCTCTAGTTGGCCACTATTGAGTATCAAGCTATAAATTTAACTAAGAGGGGCAAACTGAATACTGAAAGTTTGTTGAAAATGTCTAAATTTCATACGATTTCAACAAGTCTCTTTTTGGCCACATTTGAGTATCAAGCTATAACTTTAACTAAGAAGGGCACACTGAAATCTGAAAGTTTGTTGAAAATGTCTAAATTTTATACGATTTCAACAACTCTCTATTTGGCCATCTTTGATTATCAAGCTATAAGTTTAACTAAGAGGGGCACACTGAATTTGAAAGTTTGTTGAAAATGTCTAAATTTTATACGATTTCAACAACTCTCTAGTTGGTTACGATTGAGTATCAAGGTATCAGTTGAACTAAGAAGGGCACACTGAAATAGGAAAGTTTGTTGAAAATGTCTAATTTTTATACGATTTCAACAACTCTCTATTTGGCCACCTTTGATTATCAAGCTATCAATTTAACTAAGAGGGGCACACTGAATTCTGAAAGTTTGTTGGAAATGTCTAAATTTTATACGATTTCAACAACTCTCTAGTTGGTCACTATTGAGTATCAAGCTATAAGTTTAACTAAGAAGGACTCTGTAAGTTTGTTGAAACTGTCTAAATTTTATACGATTTCAACAACTCTCTATCTGGCCACCATTGAGTATTAAGCTGTAAGTTGATATAGGAAGGGCACACTGAATCCTGAAAGTTTGTTGAAAATGTCTAAATTTTATACGATTTCAACAACTCTCCATTTGGCTACCATTTAGTATCAAGCTATATGTTAAACTCGGAAGGGCACGCTGAACTAAGAAAGTTTGTTGAAAATGTCTAATTTTTATACGATTTCAACAACTCTCTATTTGGCCACCTTTGAGTATCAAGCTATAAGTTTAACTAAGAGGGGCACACTGAAATCTGAAAGTTTGTTGAAAATGTCTAAATTTTATACTATTTCATCAACTCTCTATTTGGGCACCATTGAGTATCAAGCTGTTAGTTTATCTAAGAAGGGCACACTCAATTCGGAAAGTTTGTTGAAAATGTCTAAATTTTATACGATTTCAACAACTCTCTATTTGGCTATGTCTGAGTATCAAGGTATAAGTTTATCTTAGAAGGGCACACTGAATTCTGAAAGTTTGTTGAAAATGTCTAATTTTTATACGATTTCAACAACTCTCTATTTGGCCACCTTTGAGTATCAAGCTATAAGTTTAACTAAGAGGGGCACACTGAATTCTGAAAGTTTGTCGGAAATGTCTAAATTTTATACGATTTCACCAACTCTCTATTTCGCCACCATTGAGTATCAAGCTATAAGTTTAACTAAGAGGGGCACACTGAATCCTGAAAGTTTGTTGAAAATGCCTAATTTTTATACAATTTCAACAACTCTCTATTTGGCCACCTTTGATTATTAAGCTTTAAGTTTAACTAAGAGGGGCACACTGAATTCTGAAAGTTTGTTGAAAATGTCTAAATTTTATACGATTTCAACAACTCTCTTTTTGGCCACCTTTGAGTATCAAGCTATAATTTTAACTAAGAGGGGCACACTGAATCCTGAAAGTTTGTTGAAAATGCCTAATTTTTATACAATTTCAACAACTCTCTATTTGGCCACCTTTGAGTATCAAGCTATAAGTTTAACTAAGAGGGGCACACTGAATTCTGAAAGTTTATTGAAAATGTCTAAATTTTATACGATTTCAACAACTCTCCATTTGGCTACCATTTAGTATCAAGCTATAAGTTAAACTCGGAAGGGCACGCTGAATTAAGAAAGTTTGTTGAAAATGTCTAAATTTTATACGATTTCAACAACTCTCTAGTTGGCCACTATTGAGTATCAAGCTATAAGTTTATCTTAGAAGGGCACACTGAATTCTGAAAGTTTGTTGAAAATGTCTAATTTTTATACGATTTCAACAACTCTCTATTTGGCCACCTTTGAGTATCAAGCTATAAGTTTAACTAAGAGGGGCACACTGAATCCTGAAAGTTTGTTGAAAATGCCTAATTTTTATACAATTTCAACAACTCTCTATTTGGCCACCTTTGATTATTAAGCTTTAAGTTTAACTAAGAGGGGCACACTGAATTCTGAAAGTTTGTTGAAAATGTCTAAATTTTATACGATTTCAACAACTCTCTTTTTGGCCACCTTTGAGTATCAAGCTATAATTTTAACTAAGAGGGGCACACTGAATTCTGAAAGTTTGTTGAAAATGTCTAAATTTTATTCGATTTCAACGACTCTCTAGTTGGCCACCTTTGAGTATCAAGCTATAATTTTAACTAAGAGGGGCACACTGAATTCTGAAAGTTTGTTGAAAATGTCTAAATTTTATTCGATTTCAACGACTCTCTAGTTGGCCACTATTGAGCATCAAGCTATAAGTTTAACTAAGAGGGGCACACTGAATTCTGAAAGTTTGTTGAAAATGTCTAAATTTTATACGATTTCAACAACTCTCCATTTGGCTACCATTTAGTATCAAGCTATAAGTTAAACTCGGAAGGGCACGCTGAATTAAGAAAGTTTGTTGAAAATGTCTAAATTTTATACGATTTCAACAACTCTCTAGTTGGCCACTATTGAGTATCAAGCTATAAATTTAACTAAGAGTGGCAAACTGAATACTGAAAGTTTGTTGAAAATGTCTACATTTTATACGATTTCAACAACTCTCTATTTGGCTATGTTTGAGTATTGAGCTTTAAGTTGAACTAAGAAGGTCACACTGAATTCGGAAAGTTTGTTAAATTTTGAACTGTTTGTTAATTGATTATTGGCAAAAAGGAAGTATCTTAACACAAAATCTTTGACTTTGCAAGTTATACTGGCCTGGATATACTTCAATGTTGCCGTAAGGCTTTTCCATTCAAATCAAATGGTAACTGTTCATGTCCATAAAGGGTGACTTTCAGTAGCTCTTTTTTGAAAGATTTAATATACCATGAGTCAACAATATCGCATGAACAATGTTGAGAAGATCACGTCTATTTAAATCATAAGTATTGCAGAGCAGAAAATAGTGCTCCGTGTCCTCAACACTATCATTTGTTGGGCATAAAGGGTTCAAAGAATCCCTAAAATTATCTTTGAATTTATGAAAATTTAGCTTACTGAGTCCAACCCGTAGCTGTGTTAGGACGGATAAGTCTTTTGGATCATAAATACGATAGACCGGCTTTGGGGCTGGGCGGTTAATTGACAGTAAATTTTTCATGAAAAGATTCACAGAGCTGGATAGTCTAATTTCAGGGTCGAGCCTTCCCCATTCCAATAAGCAGTTTAGATAGAAGCTTGATTTGAAACCTAGCGTTATTGCACGTATTTGCCCATTTGTAGCACGTCTGCAAAGATTATAGCAGGCCTCTTGTAGATGAGGATGTATATATATATATAACAAAATGTATATTTCTACTAAGTCTATAAATTTATTCATATTATTTTGGGTATCAGACTGTTGAATTCGTTAGCAAAAGACTGCCATAACAAATCATCTCAACCTATAAATTCTATATTGCAAATAGGTGCTGTTGAATAAGAATTGGGGAAACAAGGATTCATTGGCTTGATGCCCCTTTTTCAGACCTTTAAGCTATACCCTCGTATATGAACAACTTCTCTTTTATAACGTATGGGGGACATTTAAAAATGGAGTAAATCTTTATATTTATGCCATATGGTTGAAAATATATAGTGCTCTATACTGACCGGGTGTTTTGGAGAAGTAGTTTAAACCCCACGGCAATTTTTGTCCAGTTTAATTTCTAGGGCGCTGGACGTTCGCCCCGACTCAGTTGCCCCATTGGCGAAAACAGCCAACACCACGAGAAGGCGGGGATGAGCTGCAGAGGAGAGGCTATATGTTGCGCTAGGCATTTCTCACTATTTACAGTGAGACCTATATCACTCTGCCTTGAAGGCCAAAAAAAGGTTCCTCGTCGGGGGCTAGCCAACGAAGGTATCCCTTTGTCTCCTAGGAATACCCTCTATCTGACAAGCGTTGTGTGCAACGTCAATAGACGGAGACCGGCACCACAAGTCAGAGTACAGGCTAGCCCCCACCATATCCCTTTGTCTCCTTCGGGATACCATTCTGACAGTGTTGTGTGCGACGTCAATAGACGGAGACCGGCACCACTTATCAGAAGGAGGAACTGAAGGCTCATTGGCGCCATTCAGTTTTATATGTGGCAGAGGGATTGTTTGAAACTAACCAATAAAAATGAACGATATTAAAATAACAATATGGGATCCTGTCAATCATGCTGGCTTGTTGTTCTTATCAACCAATCATATCATTGTAAAGAGGGTGAGGCAAGAATGCTTTGCCATGAAAGACCGCCAAAACAGAGACCTTCGAAAAGCCCGCCAAATTTCGTTGAACAGAGTCCCGCCATGATATTTTGAAGATTTATTATCTGTGAAATCCTTGGTTTACTCAGTGATTCTGTAAACTCTTACCAATAAACGGAAAATGAGGTAAAGAACGTTTATTCTCTTCTTGGACATTGATTTATTTATCTCTTTAAAGGTGAAATTTGAATTCCTGATCGATCTGCTTCTTGTTGTCGCTAAACACAAAGCTTGTGTTGTAATCAAACATGGCCAAAAATTTAAGGCGATGCATTGAAGCCCCCCGGTAGAAGGGCAGGGTTGCACCTTATACAGTTGCTTCGCTTTTGTATTTGTAAATATCACTTTCACCCCAATGCCATATGTATCCAGCAATAAAGAACAGCCTAAAGCAATTCGCGATAACAAAGTTTCGCGAAATTAGAACCATAATTAGGTATTATTGTTTCGTATTATGAAAGTCTAGTATAAAACAGATTTGAAACTTATAGAAAGACTACGATGGATAACAGTTTGTAAATCAGATTGTTTTACTGATTGACTGTTGCACGAATACCCTAAACATGGAACCAAGCAATGTTTTGAATTTTATTTGGCCTTTGTATCTTATTGATCATAATTAAATTTCCAAGATAAAGATTTTTAAATAGAATGCCTTGTAAAATATCTATTCTAAGGACGGCCAGAATATGCATCTAATATTGAAAACATTGACAAGATCCTAGGCAATTATCGCCAGCTGTTCTTAATAATTATGACCCAAGGACACATTAAAGGCACTTATCTTTAGTGGCACCTGTTTTTAGGGGTACTCTAACAAAAACTCTATAAGTATAAAAAGCTCGTTTAAGGGACAACATAACAAAGTTTCCATTGAGATTAAAAAGGCTATTTCTGTAAGCCTAGCTTGAACGATGTAGATAGCACTTTCTAGCTTCGTGGTAGGCATTGCCACCACCTAGATTATCTATAGAGCTTTTGGAGGCCCTGTTGTAAAACGTGCGAGTTCGAGATTGTAAAGATCAAATTGTTATTGATGCTCTGCATGGTTATGGCCAAATTTTGGGTCAGGTTCATCGACTGTTTAACTATTCGAGTAGCTAACCTAATGTACGTATCCTAAGGCAGAATTGTTTATTTGCAAATAAAGATCAAATTGAATCGTCATGCAATAGATGATTATTGAATCGTCATGCAATAGATGTTCTTTTGATGGCTAGAACATACCACAGGCGGTTCCAAGGAGAGTATAGGGGGGGGGGAGGTAAAATTTGAATTTGAAACTGGTGACACGATTTATTTTTTCTTCTGAATTTTTAATGTTCCCCGATTTTAGAGTTTAAACAGAATCCAGTTTCGAAGTTTCGTAAAAATTATATTTCCTCCACATCGAATGTCTTTTTTACCTATAATTTGAGGCCCCACTGATCTCAAAACATTGTGCGGATTTCAAGCTGCAGCCTCGTTTCCGGTATAAATATGTCGAATGAAAATGGCGGTCGTCCACATGGATCAACAACCAATTAAAACATTATTTCAAGGTAAGGAAAACAAAATATTATCACGGTTTTGTTTGAAAAAGCTTTCTATAAAAAGCAGTTCTTTTTCAGATGAAGGTTTAAAAAACCCCTAGCTTTATTTGTATGAGCCAGCAAAGAACGAAAAGCAAGGCTCAGTCTCTGTAATGTGGGGCAAATGCATTCGCTAGATCATTTCAGTGTGGCTAACTTTGCGTGCGGAAACTTGAATTTTCACACAAAATTTTGATTTTCAAAATTGTTCTGTAGGAGGCACCTTAGAATGTGCTTAAAGAATGGCCATTAAAAGTATCTATTATAGACACCCGCACCAGTTCAATAGGGATCATAGATGAGGCTTTTCCCAGAAAACTTCCTCTGAAACAATGTCATTCAGAAAACCACGAGATTTCTTGTCCTAGGGGTCTGCATAACTTTGGTACATAGCACATTGAATAAAAATTTAATTGCACAATTTATGCAACCAGTGGGCTTCAAATGATTTCATGATCTTCTTTACTTTACATTCATCAAAAGCACTTTTAACGGTGTTCAGAATGTATTTTCACGCATTTAAAGGGTTTTCAAGCGAAAAAGAATTTTTATAAAGTTTTTGGATTCTTGAACTTTTTTGAAACGTCTGTGGTCACAGATATTTTTGAAAAATTACTCATGTTCTTCTTTCGAAATATGATCTAGAAATTCATCAAAAAAATTTCTAATGGTTTTGATAATGTATTTTTACACATTTCAAGATTTCTCAAATGACAATAAAATTTTGCAAAATTTTTGGATTCTTATTATTTTTCTAAACAGGTCAGCAGTCACAGCTATATTTAAAAATGTTTGTGCTTCTTTATTTGAAAATATTTAATAGAAAACTCCCAAGAAGTGCTGTTAAGAACATATCATGAGGCTAATTCGGTTGTTTGGAGTGAAAGTTTTACCTTTATCAAACATTGCAATATCTTTAATCTTTTTGCAGGTCATAGTTCTTTAATGTTGATGAATTTTTTTTTCAGACATCACTTGGAAGATAACAGAAATGTCTTGAGAAAGCTAAATGGAGGTATTTTTTAATTTTTTCTTACTTTAAGACCATGAACTTTATTTAGAAGTTTTTCAAATTTTTGAAGCTCTTTCACAAATTCACTGTCAGAAACATTTTCAAATGACTTGGTGCTTTGTTCCAAATTTTTCCTAGCAGTTTATCAAGAGCACTTCTAATGGTGTTTGGAATGTATTTTAACTCATTTGAAGGTGTTTGAAGTGAAAAATTTTTTGTCACAGATTCTATGAAAAATTTCTTAGTTCCTTTTTCAAAATATTGTTTTTTTTATTTTGGTATCCATCATTCCATTGGCTAACAATTTCATTCAATGAATTCAAACTATTTTTTTAGTTACATTCAAAATTGGATTCTAGGTAATAAATTGTACGCTTTCATCCAAGGATTTTAAAATCGTTAATGAATTATACACTTGGTGAATGTTATCTTTTTGTTGAAGCAATCAGAGAATTTTTAGTAGTTTTTTTATTTTGGTAGCTGTCATTCTAGATTTAGGACACTTAGCTACCAATTTCTTTAAGAGAATTTCAAATATTTTTTAATCAGATCCAAAATTGTGTTAGTATGTAATGAATTGTGCTCTAGTTTAATTTTATCCCATCCTTCAAGTAGTCAGGGAAGATTTAGGGGTTTCATTTTTTGGTATCTGATATTCTTAAAATAAGACAATTGGTTACTAATTTCATACAGTGAATTTTTTTAATTAGATTCAAATTTGCATTCTACCTAGTGAATTGTGAGGTGGTTTAATTTTATACTGTACTACAAGCAGTCAGATAATTTTTAGGGGTACCTGTCATACTTAAAATAAGACCATTAGGTACAAACACCATGGTACACTCTCCTATGCCAAAAAGCCGAAAACGGTCTATCTTGTGGGACTGAATACGCTGTGAATCTGAGTTGGTTTCACCATCACTGCTATTTTTCAAAGCATCTTGAACATTTCGTAGTTCTGATATTTTGCCTTACTTTTAATGAATGTTTCATTAATTTTCATGCAAATAATACTTTGACAATTATCATGTAAGTAATGTCAGAGAAAGAACTTATATTGGACAATTAAAGAAATATCCCTTAAATAGAGAGCATTGTATTCAATAGGACCCTATTCTAATTTACCACAAATAGTCTAGTGGTTGATTTTAAAATAGACTTCCTTGGATAATAAAGCCAACAATGATGTCAAATTACTTTTCTAAGGTCTATTTTCTGTTCACACCTGCAAAGTATACTCCAGTACAAGGGGAAGTTGTTACCTGTTTGAAGGCTTTAGTATAGGGGTCTTAACTGGAACTTTACTCTAGAAAGTCAGAATTTCAGGAGATCTCAAAAGACATGTTTGAATTGGCAAACTGAAATCAGTGAGAACCAAACTCCCCATTACAATGTTTCAATGTAGGGTGCGCGAATGACGAGAATGCTTACTAGAAAATCGATTAAAACCATCAAATAGCATTTTCCAGCGAACTAGGATCAGTAAAATTCGAACATTTCTCCGCCTTCTGCGGTAACTATGGTGCCGCCTCAGGTATTATCTTTCTTGGACTTGTTTACTGTGACACGAACAATAATTTGCAAACTACCATATTATTAAATGACGTCTTTTTATTAGTCAGAAAAGTTTAGAATATTGAGAATATAGAAATTTCACGGAAAGATCTACAAAGAACTTTCTTCATTTATGACTTTGTTTTTAGGGACATTTGATTATAAAAGCGAGTAACCCACATAAAATATTAATCCATAATCTCTGAATAGATGCTCTTTTTTGTTTGTTAAATTCATGTCCTTTCATAATCTAAATGTTTGTGCAACTGGGATTCCATGTTTTCTTTTCGATTGCCTAACCTCCTTGTCAGAAGGTCAAGCCCCTCCGTCGGGGAATTTCTAGCGCCACCGCTGCCCTGAGACCCCTAGCACTAAACCCCAGTTCGGAGTCCATAATGTGTATTGCCGGTATGAAAATGAAAGTTTTTAATGATAAAAGCATATGGCTCCACGGGGCTGACTTCATCATACTTTTTTATACAACAAAGGAAAATTACAAAAATAAATGTTAAAACGTTTTAATTCCAAAAACTTAAAGGCTTTACAATACTTTTACTGAATTTTTTACCTCAAAAGAACAAGCAACGAACGCTTTCGTTTCGATCAATGACAAGCCGATCTTTCCTTTGCTCGGCTTAAACCCCCCCCTTCCCCCCCCCCTTCCCCCCACCCCCCCCACCCCCCACCAACACCACACTGTAACAGGAATAGCCTCCTCTAATATGATTGGACAATTTAGTATCCGTAGTCTCGTTTTCGTGTTTAATTAAATGAATGAACCTATCATATTTTCTTAGCCCTTAATCATCTTTTGTTTGTATATTATTATTTAAGTGACTTATTTTACATGAAAAGGGAGTTGTTGCCGAAATGGCAAAAGCGTAACAAGAGTGTCTTTTTATGCATCTCGATTCTTTGAGGGAAACCTCTCACAACACCTTCTCAGTGCTGGCTTTGTGCCTGCTCCAAACTTTCAAAGTTTGTCTAGAATTCAAGAATTCTTATTGAGCCACTCTGAAGGAGCGTTAAGAGATGCTTCCTCACTGCATATCTGTATTGGAATACACCTCTGAAGAAAATGCAATAATCTGCAAAGTACATTTACAACGAAGCTCATATCTCGTTAGGAGTACATTAAATGCCAAAAAATTCAGTGCCAAAAGTTTCGGTTTCCTAGATATTTTTTAAGTCTCTGTGTAAATCTCGATGAGAACCAGAATGAAGAGCCAGTATAGGCGTTGGTTCAACCCATAGACTCGAATTTCTTGGATGCAGAGGGCAAAAGAAAAGAAAGTGAAGATGAGCTGCATACCTCGTAAGTTTATGTCAAAGGAGATGAAAAAAATGAAAATTGATACGCAAACAACATAAAAGATTATTTTTTTGCCATTTCGAAAGTTTAACGAAGTCAAACTAGATTTTTCTAGCGTTTGAAGATTTCGTTTGAAGAAAAAATTCCCGTTTCAAAATAATTCAGTGGGATTAATTTTTGATTGCCCTCAAACCACTCGATTTGTTTCAATATTCATGTTTTTTTTCCACGGAAGAGATTTACCTTCCCATCATGCTAAGGCATAGAGAGGTTATAGAGGCCCCTGGTGTAAAAAAGGGGAAGTGCGGATCACTTGCGAGCAAAAAGCGAGCAGAAAATCTGGTAGCCTGTGCTCCAGACCCTATCTGGCAATTACGCCCCTAAGATTTGCTTAAGATACATTTCAGAACGATTTCTCGCAGTAGTTTCGAGACGTTAAATGGTCGTCAATTATCCGACAAAAGCCCTAATTTTCGGACAAGATCGCTGATTGGAGGGGGGCATACCCCCCATAATTTCTGCCACTGAGGGATATTATTCAAACCATCAACACAAACAAAATAATTTCCAGCATGAAATTTGTCCCAAAAATTTTCCAGACGACAGTTTGCAATTTTTCTCTACTTTTTTAAAATTTTTCTCATTTCAACATACCAAACAAATTATTTTAGAAATTCATGGTCCCAAGAAGGGGTTTTGTTTTGTAATTGTTTCTGTTTTACGTTTGAATTTTGAAATCCACTGGTTACAGGAAATTACTGGAAAACAATTTTTTCTCGCAGGAGGTTTTTGTCAAATACAACGGCTATAGTCCTTAACGGAGATAACGTCTTTATTTCTAATTTTGTATTCATGTATCCCTTGCTTTTCTTCACCATCCCAGTTTTACTTTATTGAAGAATTTTGGTATCAAATATTCCATTCTCTTTTCACAGGGCACATTATATCTATAAATGAATAGCCATCTGTAATTGTGTATCTTTAAAATAAACTTTGCCGAAGATCTTGACCCAAAAAAAGTAATCTGAGCACCCCTTACTAAGTAATATACGAGCATCGTCTCCCTTTTGGTAAAAGAGGCCCAATAATTGTAATTAAAAGCTCTTTGCTGATCACCAGCAAAGGCTTCTGGCTTGATAACCCTTTCAATAAAAGTTTTTTAAAAAGTCATTTCATATTCTCTTGCATAAAAAAGGGGGAAAAGGTAGCCACCTAACAATTCCTAAAATGCACTTAGCACCAAGCATTGAGTTGGTTGCGCTAGGCTTTTGCATATTGAACCTTCCTGAAACCATTCGATTTTGTTATTAATTTCTACCTGTTTATGTTGCGTAACCTTTACTTTTAACTGAGCTCATGAACTAAACTCCCCCCTCCCCCCTGGCCCTCCAATTATGTCTACCCTGCTACGTGGTATTGACTTTACTGTATTTCCATTATCCTTGTAAAAACTATGGTTTTCAGCATGCTACATAGTCCTTAAGAATTCGATTTTCAAATAGCCCCTGGACCTGAAACCTTTGAGAAATGGAACACGTAATGGAAGTCTTTGTTCTGAGTCTTCATCATTCCTGTAAAATAATGGGTAATATATTATTAATGCATTAAAACTATTGGCTTTTGGTGTCAATATATAATGTGTATCTCAATTAGCCATATTCTTAGAGAAGCATTTTACACTACTGACTGTGCGATTCTGCTGTAAAAGTTAGAAGCATATGGCACCTGAGAACAAAGAATCCCTGAGAACAGAGAACAAAGAGTACCCTGACTGGGGTCTTGTTCCAAGTTTTTAAAACTACAACCAGAAATAAAATGCCCGACCTTTTTTCTCCAACTTTCTGGGTGTTTGTCCAAAAGGGACCACAGTTGGCAAATAGAGAACGAGGGTCACATGGCACATTACAGAAAACAATTCAAACCCCAGCCCAGATATCAAAACCCTTTTTCTTCGTAAAAACTCTCAAAATATGAATTCTGTTGCAGATCATAATACTTGGTTACGGAGAATTGTGTATGAATGACGAGGAGCATGGTAAGTGCTATTTTGTTCACTTTTTAAGAAAATACCTGCTTTGTCTTCCTAATCTAAACATTTGATTCTATTCTTTTTATTTTTCTCTTTGATACTTTAGAGCATTATTTGTTGTTCTGCCCCCGTCCTCTTTTCGTTAAATTAATCCTTGATTATCTTCTTTTGAAAGTCCTTCTTTAAATCCATTAAATCTTTTTATTTTTCTTTTTTTCTCTTCAATACTTTAGAGCATTATTTATTGTGCTGCCCCCGTCCTCTTTTCGTTAAATAAATCCTTGATAATCCCCACTTTAAACTCCTTCTTTAAATCCATTAAATCTTTTTTTTTCTTTTTTTCTCTTTGATACTTTAGAGCATTATTTGTTGTGCTGCCCCCGTCCTCTTTTCGTTAAATTAATCCTTGATAATCCTCACTTAAAACTCCTTCTTTCAATCCATTAAATCTTTTTATTTTTCTTTTTTTCTCTTTGATACTTTAGAGCATTATTTGTTGTGCTGCCCCCGTCCTCTTTTCGTTAAATTAATCCTTGATTTTTTCACTTGAAACTCTTTCTTTAAATCCATTAAATCTTTTTATTTTTCTTTTTTTCTCTTTGATACTTTAGCGCAATATTTGTTGTTCTGCCCCCGTCCTCTTTTCGTTAAATTAATCCTTCATACTCCTCACTTGAAACTCCTTCTTTCAATCCTTTAAATTTTTTTATTTTTCTTTTTTTCTCTTTGATACTTTAGAGCATTATTTGTTGTTCTGCCCCTGTCCTCTTTTCGTTAAATTAATCCTTGATAATCCTCACTTAAAACTCCTTCTTTCAATCCATTAAATCTTTTTATTTTTCTTTTTTTCTCTTTGATACTTTAGAGCATTATTTGTTGTGCTGCCCCCGTCCTCTTTTCGTTAAATTAATCCTTGATTTTTTCACTTGAAACTCTTTCTTTAAATCCATTAAATCTTTTTATTTTTCTTTTTTTCTCTTTGATACTTTAGCGCAATATTTGTTGTTTTGCCCCCGTCCTCTTTTCGTTAAATTAATCCTTCATACTCCTCACTTGAAACTCCTTCTTTCAATCCTTTAAATCTTTTTATTTTTCTTTTTTTCTCTTTGATACTTTAGAGCATTATTTGTTGTTCTGCCCCTGTCCTCTTTTCGTTAAATTAATCCTTGATAATCCTCACTTAAAACTCCTTCTTTCAATCCTTTAAATCTTTTTATTTTTCTTTTTTTCTCTTTAATACTTTAGAGCATTATTTGTTGTTTTGCCCCCGTCCTCTTTTCGTTAAATTAATCCTTCATACTCCTCACTTAAAAATCCTTCTTTCAATCCTTTAAATCTTTTTATTTTTCTTTTTTTCTCTTTGATACTTTAGAGCATTATTTGTTGTTCTGCCCCTGTCCTCTTTTCGTTAAATTAATCCGTGATAATCCTCACTTAAAACTCCTTCTTTTAATCCCTTAAATCTTTTTATTTTTCTTTTTTTCTCTTTGATACTTTAGAGCATTATTTGTTGTGCTGCCCCTGTCCTCTTTTCGTTAAATTCATCCTTGATTATCTTCTTTTGAAAGTCCTTCTTTAAATCCATTAAATCTTTTTTTTTCTTTTTTTCTCTTTGATACTTTAGAGCATTATTTGTTATGCTGCCCCCGTCCTCTTTTCGTTAAATTAATCCTTGATAATCCTCACTTGAAACTCCTTCTTTAAATCCATTAAATCTTTTTTTTTCTTTTTTTCTCTTTGATACTTTAGAGCATTATTTGTTCTGCTGCCCCTGTCCTTTTTTCGTTAAATTCATCCTTGATTATCTTCTTTTGAAAGTCCTTCTTTAAATCCATTAAATCTTTTTTTTTCTTTTTTTCTCTTTGATACTTTAGAGCATTATTTGTTATGCTGCCCCCGTCCTCTTTTCGTTAAATTAATCCTTGATAATCCTCACTTGAAACTCCTTCTTTAAATCTATTAAATCTTTTTTTTTCTTTTTTTCTCTTTGATACTTTAGAGCATTATTTGTTATGCTGCCCCCGTCCTCTTTTCGTTAAATTAATCCTTGATAATCCTCACTTGAAACTCCTTCTTTAAATCCATTCAATCTTTTTTTTCTTTTTTTCTCTTTGATACTTTAGAGCATTATTTGTTGTGCTGCCCCCGTCCTCTTTTCGTTAAATAAATCCTTGATAATCCCCACTTGAAACTCCTTCTTTAAATCCATTAAATCTTTTTATTTTTCTTTTTTTCTCTTTGATACTTTAGAGCATTATTTGTTGTGCTGCCCCCGTCCTCTTTTCGTTAAATTAATCCTTGATAATCCTCACTTGAAGCTCCTTCTTACACTTGAAAATCCATTCAATCTTTTTATTTTTCTTTTTTTCTCTTTAATACTTTAGAGCATTATTTGTTGTGCTGCCCCCGTCCTCTTTTCGTTAAATTAATCCTTGATAATCCTCACTTGAAGCTCCTTCTTACACTTGAAAATCCATTCAATCTTTTTATTTTTCTTTTTTTCTCTTCAATACTTTAGAGCATTATTTGTTGTTCTGCCCCTGTCCTCTTTTCGTTAAATTAATCCTTGATGATACTCACTTGAAACTCCTTCTTTCAATCCATTAAATCTTTTTTTTTCTTTTTTTCTCTTTGATACTTTAGAGCATTATTTGTTGTTCTCCCCTGTCCTCTTTTCGTTAAATTAATCCTTGATAATCCTCACTTGAAACTCCTTCTTTAAATCCATTAAATCTTTTTTTTTCTTTTTTTCTCTTTGATACTTTAGAGCATTATTTGTTGTTCTGCCCCTGTCCTCTTTTCGTTAAAATAATCCTTGATAATCCTCACTTGAAACTCCTTCTTTAAATCCATTAAATCTTTTTTTTTCTTTTTTCTCTTTGATACTTTAGAGCATTATTTGTTGTTTTCTCCCGTCCTCTTCTCGTTAAATTAATCCTTGATTATCTACTTTTGAAAGTCTTTCTTTCAATCCATTAAATCTTTTTTTTTCTTTTTTTCTCTTTGATACTTTAGAGCATTATTTGTTGTTCTGCCCCTGTCCTCTTTTCGTTAAATTAATCCTTGATAATCCTCACTTAAAACTCCTTCTTTAAATCCATTAAATCTTTTTATTTTTCTTTTTTTCTCTTTGATACTTTAGAGCATTATTTGTTGTTCTGCCCCTGTCCTCTTTTCGTTAAATTAATCCTTGATAATCCTCACTTAAAACTCCTTCTTTCAATCCTTTAAATCTTTTTATTTTTCTTTTTTTCTCTTTAATACTTTAGAGCATTATTTGTTGTTTTGCCCCCGTCCTCTTTTCGTTAAATTAATCCTTCATACTCCTCACTTAAAAATCCTTCTTTCAATCCTTTAAATCTTTTTATTTTTCTTTTTTTCTCTTTGATACTTTAGAGCATTATTTGTTGTTCTGCCCCTGTCCTCTTTTCGTTAAATTAATCCGTGATAATCCTCACTTAAAACTCCTTCTTTTAATCCCTTAAATCTTTTTATTTTTCTTTTTTTCTCTTTGATACTTTAGAGCATTATTTGTTGTGCTGCCCCTGTCCTCTTTTCGTTAAATTCATCCTTGATTATCTTCTTTTGAAAGTCCTTCTTTAAATCCATTAAATCTTTTTTTTTCTTTTTTTCTCTTTGATACTTTAGAGCATTATTTGTTCTGCTGCCCCTGTCCTCTTTTCGTTAAATTCATCCTTGATTATCTTCTTTTGAAAGTCCTTCTTTAAATCCATTAAATCTTTTTTTTCTTTTTTTCTCTTTGATACTTTAGAGCATTATTTGTTGTTCTGCCCCCGTCCTCTTTTCGTTAAATTCATCCTTGATTATCTTCTTTTGAAAGTCCTTCTTTAAATCCATTAAATCTTTTTTTTCTTTTTTCTCTTTGATACTTTAGAGCATTATTTGTTCTGCTGCCCCTGTCCTCTTTTCGTTAAATTAATCCTTGATTATCTTCTTTTGAAAGTCCTTCTTTAAATCCATTAAATCTTTTTTTTCTTTTTTTCTCTTTGATACTTTAGAGCATTATTTGTTATGCTGCCCCCGTCCTCTTTTCGTTAAATTCATCCTTGATTATCTTCTTTTGAAAGTCCTTCTTTAAATCCATTAAATCTTTTTTTTCTTTTTTTCTCTTTGATACTTTAGGGCACTATTTGTTCTGCTGCCCCTGTCCTCTTTTCGTTAAATTAATCCTTGATAATCCTCACTTGAAACTCCTTCTTTAAATCCATTAAATCTTTTTATTTTTCTTTTTTTCTCTTTGATACTTTAGAGCATTATTTGTTGTTCTGCCCCTGTCCTCTTTTCGTTAAATTAATCCTTGATGATACTCACTTGAAACTCCTTCTTTCAATCCATTAAATCTTTTTTTTTCTTTTTTTCTCTTTGATACTTTAGAGCATTATTTGTTGTTCTCCCCTGTCCTCTTTTCGTTAAATTAATCCTTGATAATCCTCACTTGAAACTCCTTCTTTAAATCCATTAAATCTTTTTTTTTCTTTTTTTCTCTTTGATACTTTAGAGCATTATTTGTTGTTCTGCCCCTGTCCTCTTTTCGTTAAATTAATCCTTGATAATCCTCACTTGAAACTCCTTCTTTAAATCCATTAAATCTTTTTTTTTCTTTTTTCTCTTTGATACTTTAGAGCATTATTTGTTGTTCTGCTCCCGTCCTCTTCTCGTTAAATTAATCCTTGATTATCTACTTTTGAAAGTCTTTCTTTCAATTCATTAAATCTTTTTTTTTCTTTTTTTCTCTTTGATACTTTAGAGCATTATTTGTTGTGCTGCCCCTGTCCTCTTTTTGTTAAATTCATCCTTGATTATCTTCTTTTGAAAGTCCTTCTTTCAATCCATTAAATCTTTTTTTTTCTTTTTTTCTCTTTGATACTTTAGAGCATTATTTGTTGTGCTGCCCCTGTCCTCTTTTTGTTAAATTCATCCTTGATTATCTTCTTTTGAAAGTCCTTCTTTCAATCCATTAAATCTTTTTTTTTCTTTTTTTCTCTTTGATACTTTAGAGCATTATTTGTTCTGCTGCCCCTGTCCTCTTTTTGTTAAATTCATCCTTGATTATCTTCTTTTGAAAGTCCTTCTTTCAATCCATTAAATCTTTTTTTTTCTTTTTTTCTCTTTGATACTTTAGAGCATTATTTGTTGTGCTGCCCCTGTCCTCTTTTTGTTAAATTCATCCTTGATTATCTTCTTTTGAAAGTCCTTCTTTAAATCCATTAAATCTGTTTTTTTCTTTTTTTCTCTTTGATACTTTAGAGCATTATTTGTTATGCTGCCCCCGTCCTCTTTTCGTTAAATTAATCCTTGATAATCCTCACTTGAAACTCCTTCTTTAAATCTATTAAATCTTTTTTTTTCTTTTTTTCTCTTTGATACTTTAGAGCATTATTTGTTGTGCTGCCCCTGTCCTCTTTTTGTTAAATTCATCCTTGATTATCTTCTTTTGAAAGTCCTTCTTTCAATCCATTAAATCTTTTTATTTTTCTTTTTTTCTCTTCAATACTTTAGAGCATTTTCTGTTGTGCTGCCCCCGTCTTCTTTTCGTTAAATTCATCCTTGATTATCTTCTTTTGAAAGTCCTTCTTTAAATCCATTAAATCTTTTTTTTCTTTTTTTCTCTTTGATACTTTAGAGCATTATTTGTTCTGCTGCCCCTGTCCTCTTTTCGTTAAATTAATCCTTGATGATACTCACTTGAAACTCCTTCTTTCAATCCATTAAATCTTTTTATTTTTCTTTTTTTTCTCTTTAATACTTTAGAGCATTATTTGTTGTTCTGCCCCTGTCCTCTTTTCGTTAAATTAATCCTTGATTATCTTCTTTTGAAAGTCCTTCTTTAAATCCATTAAATCTTTTTTTTTCTTTTTTTCTCTTTGATACTTTAGAGCATTATTTGTTCTGCTGCCCCTGTCCTCTTTTCGTTAAATTCATCCTTGATTATCTTCTTTTGAAAGTCCTTCTTTAAATCCATTAAATCTTTTTTTTTCTTTTTTTCTCTTTGATACTTTAGAGCATTATTTGTTATGCTGCCCCCGTCCTCTTTTCGTTAAATTAATCCTTGATAATCCTCACTTGAAACTCCTTCTTTAAATCTATTAAATCTTTTTTTTTCTTTTTTTCTCTTTGATACTTTAGAGCATTATTTGTTGTGCTGCCCCTGTCCTCTTTTCGTTAAATTCATCCTTGATTATCTTCTTTTGAAAGTCCTTCTTTAAATCCATTAAATCTTTTTTTTCTTTTTTTCTCTTTGATACTTTAGAGCATTATTTGTTGTGCTGCCCCTGTCCTCTTTTCGTTAAATTCATCCTTGATTATCTTCTTTTGAAAGTCCTTCTTTAAATCCCTTAAATCTTTTTATTTTTCTTTTTTTCTCTTTGATACTTTAGAGCATTATTTGTTGTGCTGCCCCTGTCCTCTTTTCGTTAAATTCATCCTTGATTATCTTCTTTTGAAAGTCCTTCTTTAAATCCATTAAATCTTTTTTTTCTTTTTTTCTCTTTGATACTTTAGAGCATTATTTGTTGTGCTGCCCCTGTCCTCTTTTCGTTAAATTCATCCTTGATTATCTTCTTTTGAAAGTCCTTCTTTAAATCCATTAAATCTTTTTTTTCTTTTTTTCTCTTTGATACTTTAGAGCATTATTTGTTGTGCTGCCCCTGTCCTCTTTTCGTTAAATTCATCCTTGATTATCTTCTTTTGAAAGTCCTTCTTTAAATCTATTAAATCTTTTTTTTCTTTTTTTCTCTTTGATACTTTAGAGCATTATTTGTTGTGCTGCCCCTGTCCTCTTTTCGTTAAATTCATCCTTGATTATCTTCTTTTGAAAGTCCTTCTTTAAATCCCTTAAATCTTTTTATTTTTCTTTTTTTCTCTTTGATACTTTAGAGCATTATTTGTTGTGCTGCCCCTGTCCTCTTTTCGTTAAATTCATCCTTGATTATCTTCTTTTGAAAGTCCTTCTTTAAATCCATTAAATCTTTTTTTTCTTTTTTTCTCTTTGATACTTTAGAGCATTATTTGTTATGCTGCCCCCGTCCTCTTTTCGTTAAATTCATCCTTGATTATCTTCTTTTGAAAGTCCTTCTTTAAATCCCTTAAATCTTTTTATTTTTCTTTTTTTCTCTTTGATACTTTAGAGCATTATTTGTTGTGCTGCCCCTGTCCTCTTTTCGTTAAATTCATCCTTGATTATCTTCTTTTGAAAGTCCTTCTTTAAATCCATTAAATCTTTTTTTTTCTTTTTTTCTCTTTGATACTTTAGAGCATTATTTGTTATGCTGCCCCCGTCCTCTTTTCGTTAAATTCATCCTTGATTATCTTCTTTTGAAAGTCCTTCTTTAAATCCATTAAATCTTTTTTTTCTTTTTTTCTCTTTGATACTTTAGAGCATTATTTGTTCTGCTGCCCCTGTCCTCTTTTCGTTAAATTAATCCTTGATAATCCTCACTTGAAACTCCTTCTTTAAATCCATTAAATCTTTTTATTTTTCTTTTTTTCTCTTTGATACTTTAGAGCATTATTTGTTGTTCTGCCCCTGTCCTCTTTTCGTTAAATTAATCCTTGATTATCTTCTTTTGAAAGTCCTTCTTTAAATCCATTAAATCTTTTTTTTCTTTTTTTCTCTTTGATACTTTAGAGCATTATTTGTTATGCTGCCCCCGTCCTCTTTTCGTTAAATTCATCCTTGATTATCTTCTTTTGAAAGTCCTTCTTTAAATCCATTAAATCTTTTTTTTCTTTTTTTCTCTTTGATACTTTAGAGCATTATTTGTTCTGCTGCCCCTGTCCTCTTTTCGTTAAATTAATCCTTGATAATCCTCACTTGAAACTCCTTCTTTAAATCCATTAAATCTTTTTATTTTTCTTTTTTTCTCTTTGATACTTTAGAGCATTATTTGTTGTTCTGCCCCTGTCCTCTTTTCGTTAAATTAATCCTTGATGATACTCACTTGAAACTCCTTCTTTCAATCCATTAAATCTTTTTTTTTCTTTTTTTCTCTTTGATACTTTAGAGCATTATTTGTTGTTCTCCCCTGTCCTCTTTTCGTTAAATTAATCCTTGATAATCCTCACTTGAAACTCCTTCTTTAAATCCATTAAATCTTTTTTTTTCTTTTTTTCTCTTTGATACTTTAGAGCATTATTTGTTGTTCTGCCCCTGTCCTCTTTTCGTTAAATTCATCCTTGATTATCTTCTTTTGAAAGTCCTTCTTTAAATCCATTAAATCTTTTTATTTTTCTTTTTTTCTCTTCAATACTTTAGAGCATTATTTGTTGTGCTGCCCCCGTCCTCTTTTCGTTAAATTATTCCTTGATAATCCTCACTTGAAACTCCTTCTTTCAATCCATTAAATCTTTTTTTTTCTTTTTTTCTCTTTGATACTTTAGAGCATTATTTGTTGTTCTCCCCTGTCCTCTTTTCGTTAAATTAATCCTTGATAATCCTCACTTGAAACTCCTTCTTTAAATCCATTAAATCTTTTTTTTACTTTTTTTCTCTTTGATACTTTAGAGCATTATTTGTTGTTCTGCCCCTGTCCTCTTTTCGTTAAATTCATCCTTGATTATCTTCTTTTGAAAGTCCTTCTTTAAATCCATTAAATCTTTTTTTTCTTTTTTTCTCTTTGATACTTTAGAGCATTATTTGTTATGCTGCCCCCGTCCTCTTTTCGTTAAATTCATCCTTGATTATCTTCTTTTGAAAGTCCTTCTTTAAATCCACTAAATCTTTTTTTTCTTTTTTTCTCTTTGATACTTTAGAGCATTATTTGTTCTGCTGCCCCTGTCCTCTTTTCGTTAAATTAATCCTTGATTATCTTCTTTTGAAAGTCCTTCTTTAAATCCATTAAATCTTTTTTTTCTTTTTTTCTCTTTGATACTTTAGAGCATTATTTGTTATGCTGCCCCCGTCCTCTTTTCGTTAAATTCATCCTTGATTATCTTCTTTTGAAACTCCTTCTTTAAATCCATTCAATCTTTTTTTTTTTTTTCTCTTTAATACTTTAGAGCATTTTTTGTTGTGCTGCCCCCGTCCTCTTTTCGTTAAATTAATCCTTGATAATCCTCACTTAAAACTCCTTCTTTAAATCCATTAAATCTTTTTATTTTTCTTTTTTTCTCTTTGATACTTTAGAGCATTATTTGTTGTTCTGCCCCTGTCCTCTTTTCGTTAAATTAATCCTTGATGATACTCACTTGAAACTCCTTCTTTCAATCCATTAAATCTTTTTTTTTCTTTTTTCTCTTTGATACTTTAGAGCATTATTTGTTGTTCTGCTCCCGTCCTCTTCTCGTTAAATTAATCCTTGATTATCTACTTTTGAAAGTCTTTCTTTCAATCCATTAAATCGTTTTTTTTCTTTTTTTCTCTTTGATACTTTAGAGCATTATTTGTTGTTCTGCCCCTGTCCTCTTTTCGTTAAATTAATCCTTGATAATCCTCACTTAAAACTCCTTCTTTAAATCCATTAAATCTTTTTATTTTTCTTTTTTTCTCTTTGATACTTTAGAGCATTATTTGTTGTTCTGCCCCTGTCCTCTTTTCGTTAAATTAATCCTTGATGATACTCACTTGAAACTCCTTCTTTCAATCCATTAAATCTTTTTTTTCTTTTTTTCTCTTTAATACTTTAGAGCATTATTTGTTGTTCTGCCCCTGTCCTCTTTTCGTTAAATTAATCCTTGATAATCCTCACTTGAAACTCCTTCTTTAAATCCATTAAATCGTTTTATTTTTCTTTTTTTCTCTTTAATACTTTAGAGCATTATTTGTTGTTCTGCCCCCGTCCTCTTTTCGTTAAATTAATCCTTGATTATCTACTTTTGAAAGTCTTTCTTTCAATCCATTAAATCTTTTTTTTTCTTTTTTTCTCTTTGATACTTTAGAGCATTATTTGTTGTTCTGCCCCTGTCCTCTTTTTGTTAAATTAATCCTTGATGATACTCACTTGAAACTCCTTCTTTCAATCCATTAAATCTTTTTTTTTCTTTTTTTCTCTTTGATACTTTAGAGCATTATTTGTTGTTCTCCCCTGTCCTCTTTTCGTTAAATTAATCCTTGATAATCCTCACTTGAAACTCCTTCTTTAAATCCATTAAATCTTTTTATTTTTCTTTTTTTCTCTTTAATACTTTAGAGCATTATTTGTTGTTCTGCCCCCGTCCTCTTTTCGTTAAATTAATCCTTGATTATCTACTTTTGAAAGTCTTTCTTTCAATCCATTAAATCTTTTTTTTTCTTTTTTTCTCTTTGATACTTTAGAGCATTATTTGTTGTTCTCCCCTGTCCTCTTTTCGTTAAATTAATCCTTGATAATCCTCACTTGAAACTCCTTCTTTAAATCCATTAAATCTTTTTTTTTCTTTTTTTCTCTTTGATACTTTAGAACATTTTTTGTTGTTCTGCCCCTGTCCTCTTTTCGTTAAATTAATCCTTGATAATCCTCACTTGAAACTCCTTCTTTAAATCCATTAAATCTTTTTTTTTCTTTTTTTCTCTTTGATACTTTAGAGCATTATTTGTTGTTCTACCCCTGTCCTCTTTTCGTTAAATTACTCCTTGATAATCCTCACTTGAAATTCCTTCTTTAAATCCATTAAATCTTTTTTTTTCTTTTTTCTCTTTGATACTTTAGAGCATTATTTGTTGTTCTGCTCCCGTCCTCTTCTCGTTAAATTAATCCTTGATTATCTACTTTTGAAAGTCTTTCTTTCAATCCATTAAATCTTTTTTTTTCTTTATTTCTCTTTGATACTTTAGAGCATTATTTGTTGTTCTGCCCCTGTCCTCTTTTCGTTAAATTAATCCTTGATAATCCTCACTTAAAACTCCTTCTTTAAATCCATTAAATCTTTTTATTTTTCTTTTTTTCTCTTTGATACTTTAGAGCATTATTTGTTGTTCTGCCCCTGTCCTCTTTTCGTTAAATTAATCCTTGATGATACTCACTTGAAACTCCTTCTTTCAATCCATTAAATCTTTTTTTTCTTTTTTTCTCTTTAATACTTTAGAGCATTATTTGTTGTTCTGCCCCTGTCCTCTTTTCGTTAAATTAATCCTTGATAATCCTCACTTGAAACTCCATCTTTAAATCAATTAAATCTTTTTATTTTTCTTTTTTTCTCTTTAATACTTTAGAGCATTATTTGTTGTTCTGCCCCCGTCCTCTTTTCGTTAAATTAATCCTTGATTATCTACTTTTGAAAGTCTTTCTTTCAATCCATTAAATCTTTTTTTTTCTTTTTTTCTCTTTGATACTTGAGAGCATTATTTGTTGTTCTGCCCCTGTCCTCTTTTCGTTAAATTAATCCTTGATAATCCTCACTTAAAACTCCTTCTTTAAATCCATTAAATCTTTTTATTTTTCTTTTTTTCTCTTTGATACTTTAGAGCATTATTTGTTGTTCTGCCCCTGTCCTCTTTTCGTTAAATAAATCCTTGATAATCCTCACTTAAAATTTCTTCTTTAAATCCATTAAATCTTTTTATTTTTCTTTTTTTCTCTTTGATACTTTAGAGCATTATTTGTTGTTCTGCCCCTGTCCTCTTTTCGTTAAATTAATCCTTGATGATACTCACTTGAAACTCCTTCTTTCAATCCATTAAATCTTTTTTTTTCTTTTTTTCTCTTTGATACTTTAGCGCATTATTTGTTGTGCTGCCCCCGTCCTCTTTTCGTTAAATAAATCCTTGATAATCCTCACTTGAAACTCCTTCTTTCAATCCATTAAATCTTTTTATTTTTCTTTTTTTCTCTTTGATACTTTAGAGCATTATTTGTTGTGCTGCCCCCGTCCTCTTTTCGTTAAATTAATCCTTGATAATCCTCACTTGAAACTCCTTCTTTCAATCCTTTAAATATTTTTATTTTTCTTTTTTTCTCTTTGATACTTTAGAGCATTATTTGTTGTTCTGCCCCTGTCCTCTTTTCGTTAAATAAATCCTTGATAATCCTCACTTAAAATTTCTTCTTTAAATCCATTAAATCTTTTTATTTTTCTTTTTTCTCTTTGATACTTTAGAGCATTATTTGTTGTTCTGCCCCCGTCCTCTTCTCGTTAAATTAATCCTTGATTATCTACTTTTGAAAGTCTTTCTTTCAATCCATTAAATCTTTTTTTTTCTTTTTTCTCTTTGATACTTTAGAGCATTATTTGTTGTTCTGCCCCTGTCCTCTTTTCGTTAAATTAATCCTTGATGATACTCACTTGAAACTCCTTCTTTCAATCCATTAAATCTTTTTATTTTTCTTTTTTTCTCTTTGATACTTTAGTGCATTATTTGTTGTTCTGCCCCCGTCCTCTTTTCGTTGAATTAATCCTTCATACTCCTCACTTGAAACTCCTTCTTTCAATCCATTAAATCTTTTTTTTTTTTTCTCTTTAATACTTTAGAGCATTATTTGTTGTTCTTCCCCTGTCCTCTTTTCGTTAAATTAATCCTTGATAATCCTCACTTGAAACTCTTTCTTACACTTGAAAATCCATTCAATCTTTTTAATTTTCTTTTTTTCTCTTTGATACTTTAGAGCATTATTTGTTGTGCTGCCCCCGTCCTCTTTTCGTTAAATTAATCCTTGATAATCCTCACTTGAAGCTCCTTCTTACACTTGAAAATCCATTCAATCTTTTTATTTTTCTTTTTTTCTCTTCAATACTTTAGAGCATTATTTGTTGTGCTGCCCCCGTCTTCTTTTCGTTGAATTAATCCTTGATACTCCTCACTTGAAACTCCTTCTTTCAATCCTTTAAATCTTTTTATTTTTCTTTTTTTCTCTTTGATACTTTAGAGCATTCTTTGCTGTTCTTCCCCTGTCCTCTTTTCGTTAAATTAATCCTTGATAATCCTCACTTGAAACTCCTTCTTACACTTGAAAATCCATTCAATCTTTTTAATTTTCTTTTTTTCTCTTTGATACTTTAGAGCATTATTTGTTGTCCTGCCCCCGTCCTCTTTTCGTTAAATTAATCCTTGATAATCCTCACTTGAAGCTCTTTCTTACACTTGAAAATCCATTCAATCTTTTTATTTTTCTTTTTTTCTCTTCAATACTTTAGAGCATTATTTGTTGTGCTGCCCCCGTCCTCTTTTCGTTAAATTAATCCTTGATAATCCTCACTTGAAGCTCCTTCTTACACTTGAAAATCCATTCAATCTTTTTATTTTTCTTTTTTTCTCTTCAATACTTTAGAGCATTATTTGTTGTGCTGCCCCCGTCCTCTTTTCGTTAAATTAATCCTTGATGATACTCACTTGAAACTCCTTCTTTAAATCCATTAAATCTTTTTATTTTTCTTTTTTTCTCTTTGATACTTTAGAGCATTATTTGTTGTTCTCCCCCTGTCCTCTTTTTGTTAAATTAATCCTTGATAATCCTCACTTAAAACTCCTTCTTTCAATCCATTAAATCTTTTTATTTTTCTTTTTTTCTCTTTGATACTTTAGCGCATTATTTGTTGTTCTGCCCCCGTCCTCTTTTCGTTAAATTAATCCTTGATACTCCTCACTTGAAACTCCTTCTTTCAATCCTTTAAATCTTTTTATTTTTCTTTTTTTCTCTTTGATACTTTAGAGCATTATTTGTTGTGCTGCCCCCGTCCTCTTTTCGTTAAATAAATCCTTGATAATCCTCACTTGAAACTCCTTCTTACACTTGAAAATCCATTCAATCTTTTTAATTTTCTTTTTTTCTCTTTGATACTTTAGAGCATTATTTGTTGTGCTGCCCCCGTCCTCTTTTCGTTAAATTAATCCTTGATAATCCTCACTTGAAGCTCCTTCTTACACTTGAAAATCCATTCAATCTTTTTATTTTTCTTTTTTTCTCTTTAATACTTTAGAGCATTATTTGTTGTGCTGCCCCCGTCCTCTTTTCGTTAAATTAATCCTTGATAATCCTCACTTGAAGCTCCTTCTTACACTTGAAAATCCATTCAATCTTTTTATTTTTCTTTTTTTCTCTTCAATACTTTAGAGCATTATTTGTTGTGCTGCCCCCGTCCTCTTTTCGTTAAATCAATCCTTGATAATCCTCACTTGAAGCTCCTTCTTACACTTGAAAATCCATTCAATCTTTTTATTTTTCTTTTTTTCTCTTCAATACTTTAGAGCATTATTTGTTGTGCTGCCCCCGTCCTCTTTTCGTTAAATTAATCCTTGATGATACTCACTTGAAACTCCTTCTTTAAATCCATTCAATCTTTTTATTTTTCTTTTTTTCTCTTTAATACTTTAGAGCATTATTTGTTGTGCTGCCCCCGTCCTCTTTTCGTTAAATTAATCCTTGATAATCCTCACTTGAAGCTCCTTCTTACACTTGAAAATCCATTCAATCTTTTTATTTTTCTTTTTTTCTCTTCAATACTTTAGAGCATTATTTGTTGTGCTGCCCCCGTCCTCTTTTCGTTAAATTAATCCTTGATGATACTCACTTGAAACTCCTTCTTTCAATCCATTAAATCTTTTTATTTTTCTTTTTTTCTCTTTGATACTTTAGCGCATTATTTGTTGTGCTGCCCCCGTCCTCTTTTCGTTAAATTAATCCTTGATACTCCTCACTTGAAACTCCTTCTTTCAATCCTTTAAATATTTTTATTTTTCTTTTTTTCTCTTTGATACTTTAGAGCATTATTTGTTGTGCTGCCCCCGTCCTCTTTTCGTTAAATTAATCCTTGATAATCCTCACTTGAAACTCCTTCTTTAAATCCATTCAATCTTTTTATTTTTCTTTTTTTCTCTTTAATACTTTAGAGCATTCTTTGTTGTTCTTCCCCTGTCCTCTTTTCGTTAAATTAATCCTTGATAATCCTCACTTGAAACTCCTTCTTTAAATCCATTCAATCTTTTTAATTTTCTTTTTTTCTCTTTGATACTTTAGAGCATTATTTGTTGTGCTGCCCCCGTCCTCTTTTCGTTAAATTAATCCTTGATAATCCTCACTTGAAACTCCTTCTTTAAATCCATTCAATCTTTTTTTTCTTTTTTTCTCTTTGATACTTTAGAGCATTATTTGTTGTGCTGCCCCCGTCCTCTTTTCGTTAAATAAATCCTTGATAATCCCCACTTGAAACTCCTTCTTTAAATCCATTAAATCTTTTTATTTTTCTTTTTTTCTCTTTGATACTTTAGAGCATTATTTGTTGTGCTGCCCCCGTCCTCTTTTCGTTAAATTAATCCTTGATAATCCTCACTTGAAGCTCCTTCTTACACTTGAAAATCCATTCAATCTTTTTATTTTTCTTTTTTTCTCTTTAATACTTTAGAGCATTATTTGTTGTGCTGCCCCCGTCCTCTTTTCGTTAAATTAATCCTTGATAATCCTCACTTGAAGCTCCTTCTTACACTTGAAAATCCATTCAATCTTTTTATTTTTCTTTTTTTCTCTTCAATACTTTAGAGCATTATTTGTTGTGCTGCCCCCGTCCTCTTTTCGTTAAATTATTCCTTGATAATCCTCACTTGAAACTCCTTCTTTAAATCCATTCAATCTTTTTTTTTCTTTTTTTCTCTTTGATACTTTAGCGCATTATTTGTTGTGCTGCCCCCGTCCTCTTTTCGTTAAATTAATCCTTGATAATCCTCACTTGAAACTCCTTCTTTAAATCCATTCAATCTTTTTTTTTTTTCTCTTTAATACTTTAGAGCATTTTTTGTTGTGCTGCCCCCGTCCTCTTTTCGTTAAATTAATCCTTGATAATCCTCACTTAAAACTCCTTCATTTAATCCATTAAATCTTTTTTTTCTTTTTTTCTCTTTGATACTTTAGAGCATTATTTGTTGTTCTGCCCCTGTCCTCTTTTCGTTAAATTAATCCTTGATGATACTCACTTGAAACTCCTTCTTTCAATCCATTAAATCTTTTTATTTTTCTTTTTTTCTCTTTGATACTTTAGCGCATTATTTGTTGTTGTGCCCCCGTCCTCTTTTCGTTGAATTAATCCTTGATACTCCTCACTTGAAACTCCTTCTTACACTTGAAAATCCATTCAATCTTTTTAATTTTCTTTTTTTCTCTTTGATACTTTAGAGCATTATTTGTTGTGCTGCCCCCGTCCTCTTTTCGTTAAATTAATCCTTGATAATCCTCACTTGAAACTCCTTCTTTAAATCCATTCAATCTTTTTTTTCTTTTTTTCTCTTTGATACTTTAGAGCATTATTTGTTGTGCTGCCCCCGTCCTCTTTTCGTTAAATAAATCCTTGATAATCCTCACTTGAAACTCCTTCTTACACTTGAAAATATATTCAATCTTTTTAATTTTCTTTTTTTCTCTTTGATACTTTAGAGCATTATTTGTTGTGCTGCCCCCGTCCTCTTTTCGTTAAATTAATCCTTGATAATCCTCACTTGAAACTCCTTCTTTAAATCCATTCAATCTTTTTTTTCTTTTTTTCTCTTTGATACTTTAGAGCATTATTTGTTGTGCTGCCCCCGTCCTCTTTTCGTTAAATTAATCCTTGATAATCCTCACTTGAAACTCCTTCTTTAAATCCATTCAATCTTTTTTTTCTTTTTTTCTCTTTGATACTTTAGAGCATTATTTGTTGTGCTGCCCCCGTCCTCTTTTCGTTAAATAAATCCTTGATAATCCCCACTTGAAACTCCTTCTTTAAATCCATTAAATCTTTTTATTTTTCTTTTTTTCTCTTTGATACTTTAGAGCATTATTTGTTGTTCTCCCCCTGTCCTCTTTTCGTTAAATTAATCCTTGATGATACTCACTTGAAACTCCTTCTTTCAATCCATTAAATCTTTTTATTTTCCTTTTTTTCTCTTTGATACTTTAGCGCATTATTTGTTGTTCTGCCCCCGTCCTCTTTTCGTTAAATTAATCCTTGATACTCCTCACTTGAAACTCCTTCTTTCAATCCTTTAAATCTTTTTATTTTTCTTTTTTTCTCTTTGATACTTTAGAGCATTCTTTGCTGTTCTTCCCCTGTCCTCTTTTCGTTAAATTAATCCTTGATAATCCTCACTTGAAACTCCTTCTTACACTTGAAAATCCATTCAATCTTTTTAATTTTCTTTTTTTCTCTTTGATACTTTAGAGCATTATTTGTTGTGCTGCCCCCGTCCTCTTTTCGTTAAATTAATCCTTGATAATCCTCACTTGAAGCTCCTTCTTACACTTGAAAATCCATTCAATCTTTTTATTTTTCTTTTTTTCTCTTTAATACTTTAGAGCATTATTTGTTGTGCTGCCCCCGTCCTCTTTTCGTTAAATTAATCCTTGATAATCCTCACTTGAAGCTCCTTCTTACACTTGAAAATCCATTCAATCTTTTTATTTTTCTTTTTTTCTCTTCAATACTTTAGAGCATTATTTGTTGTGCTGCCCCCGTCCTCTTTTCGTTAAATTATTCCTTGATAATCCTCACTTGAAACTCCTTCTTTAAATCCATTCAATCTTTTTTTTTCTTTTTTTCTCTTTGATACTTTAGCGCATTATTTGTTGTGCTGCCCCCGTCCTCTTTTCGTTAAATTAATCCTTGATAATCCTCACTTGAAACTCCTTCTTTAAATCCATTCAATCTTTTTTTTTTTCTCTTTAATACTTTAGAGCATTTTTTGTTGTGCTGCCCCCGTCCTCTTTTCGTTAAATTAATCCTTGATAATCCTCACTTAAAACTCCTTCATTTAATCCATTAAATCTTTTTTTTCTTTTTTTCTCTTTGATACTTTAGAGCATTATTTGTTGTTCTGCCCCTGTCCTCTTTTCGTTAAATTAATCCTTGATGATACTCACTTGAAACTCCTTCTTTCAATCCATTAAATCTTTTTATTTTTCTTTTTTTCTCTTTGATACTTTAGCGCATTATTTGTTGTTGTGCCCCCGTCCTCTTTTCGTTGAATTAATCCTTGATACTCCTCACTTGAAACTCCTTCTTACACTTGAAAATCCATTCAATCTTTTTAATTTTCTTTTTTTCTCTTTGATACTTTAGAGCATTATTTGTTGTGCTGCCCCCGTCCTCTTTTCGTTAAATTAATCCTTGATAATCCTCACTTGAAACTCCTTCTTTAAATCCATTCAATCTTTTTTTTCTTTTTTTCTCTTTGATACTTTAGAGCATTATTTGTTGTGCTGCCCCCGTCCTCTTTTCGTTAAATAAATCCTTGATAATCCTCACTTGAAACTCCTTCTTACACTTGAAAATCCATTCAATCTTTTTAATTTTCTTTTTTTCTCTTTGATACTTTAGAGCATTATTTGTTGTGCTGCCCCCGTCCTCTTTTCGTTAAATTAATCCTTGATAATCCTCACTTGAAGCTCCTTCTTACACTTGAAAATCCATTCAATCTTTTTATTTTTCTTTTTTTCTCTTTAATACTTTAGAGCATTATTTGTTGTGCTGCCCCCGTCCTCTTTTCGTTAAATTAATCCTTGATAATCCTCACTTGAAGCTCCTTCTTACACTTGAAAATCCATTCAATCTTTTTATTTTTCTTTTTTTCTCTTCAATACTTTAGAGCATTATTTGTTGTGCTGCCCCCGTCCTCTTTTCGTTAAATTAATCCTTGATAATCCTCACTTGAAGCTCCTTCTTACACTTGAAAATCCATTCAATCTTTTTATTTTTCTTTTTTTCTCTTCAATACTTTAGAGCATTATTTGTTGTGCTGCCCCCGTCCTCTTTTCGTTAAATTAATCCTTGATGATACTCACTTGAAACTCCTTCTTTAAATCCATTCAATCTTTTTATTTTTCTTTTTTTCTCTTTAATACTTTAGAGCATTATTTGTTGTGCTGCCCCCGTCCTCTTTTCGTTAAATTAATCCTTGATAATCCTCACTTGAAGCTCCTTCTTACACTTGAAAATCCATTCAATCTTTTTATTTTTCTTTTTTTCTCTTCAATACTTTAGAGCATTATTTGTTGTGCTGCCCCCGTCCTCTTTTCGTTAAATTAATCCTTGATGATACTCACTTGAAACTCCTTCTTTCTATCCATTAAATCTTTTTATTTTTCTTTTTTTCTCTTTGATACTTTAGCGCATTATTTGTTGTGCTGCCCCCGTCCTCTTTTCGTTAAATTAATCCTTGATACTCCTCACTTGAAACTCCTTCTTTCAATCCTTTAAATCTTTTTATTTTTCTTTTTTTCTCTTTGATACTTTAGAGCATTCTTTGCTGTTCTTCCCCTGTCCTCTTTTCGTTAAATTAATCCTTGATAATCCTCACTTGAAACTCCTTCTTACACTTGAAAATCCATTCAATCTTTTTAATTTTCTTTTTTTCTCTTTGATACTTTAGAGCATTATTTGTTGTGCTGCCCCCGTCCTCTTTTCGTTAAATTAATCCTTGATAATCCTCACTTGAAGCTCCTTCTTACACTTGAAAATCCATTCAATCTTTTTATTTTTCTTTTTTTCTCTTTAATACTTTAGAGCATTATTTGTTGTTCTGCCCCTGTCCTCTTTTTGTTAAATTAATCCTTCGTTAAATCTTTTTAATTTTCTTTTTTTCTCTTTGATACTTTAGAGCATTCTTTGTTGTTCTTCCCCTGTCCTCTTTTCGTTAAATTAATCCTTGATAATCCTCACTTGAAACTCCTTCTTACACTTGAGAATCCATTCAATCTTTTTAATTTTCTTTTTTTCTCTTTGATACTTTAGAGCATTATTTGTTGTGCTGCCCCCGTCCTCTTTTCGTTAAATTAATCCTTGATAATCCTCACTTGAAACTCCTTCTTTAAATCCATTCAATCTTTTTTTTCTTTTTTTCTCTTTGATACTTTAGAGCATTATTTGTTGTGCTGCCCCCGTCCTCTTTTCGTTAAATAAATCCTTGATAATCCCCACTTGAAACTCCTTCTTTAAATCCATTAAATCTTTTTATTTTTCTTTTTTTCTCTTTAATACTTTAGAGCATTATTTGTTGTTCTCCCCCTGTCCTCTTTTCGTTAAATTAATCCTTGATAATCCTCACTTGAAACTCCTTCTTACACTTGAAAATCCATTCAATCTTTTTAATTTTCTTTTTTTCTCTTTGATACTTTAGAGCATTATTTGTTGTGCTGCCCCCGTCCTCTTTTCGTTAAATTAATCCTTGATAATCCTCACTTGAAACTCCTTCTTTAAATCCATTCAATCTTTTTTTTCTTTTTTTCTCTTTGATACTTTAGAGCATTATTTGTTGTGCTGCCCCCGTCCTCTTTTCGTTAAATAAATCCTTGATAATCCCCACTTGAAACTCCTTCTTTCAATCCATTCAATCTTTTTATTTTTCTTTTTTTCTCTTTAATACTTTAGAGCATTATTTGTTGTTCTCCCCCTGTCCTCTTTTCGTTAAATTAATCCTTGATAATCCTCACTTGAAACTCCTTCTTACACTTGAAAATCCATTCAATCTTTTTAATTTTCTTTTTTTCTCTTTGATACTTTAGAGCATTATTTGTTGTGCTGCCCCCGTCCTCTTTTCGTTAAATTAATCCTTGATAATCCTCACTTGAAACTCCTTCTTTAAATCCATTCAATCTTTTTTTTCTTTTTTTCTCTTTGATACTTTAGAGCATTATTTGTTGTGCTGCCCCCGTCCTCTTTTCGTTAAATAAATCCTTGATAATCCCCACTTGAAACTCCTTCTTTAAATCCATTAAATCTTTTTATTTTTCTTTTTTTCTCTTTGATACTTTAGAGCATTATTTGTTGTTCTCCCCCTGTCCTCTTTTCGTTAAAGTAATCCTTGATGATACTCACTTGAAACTCCTTCTTTCAATCCATTAAATCTTTTTATTTTCCTTTTTTTCTCTTTGATACTTTAGAGCATTATTTGTTGTGCTGCCCCCGTCCTCTTTTCGTTAAATTAATCCTTGATACTCCTCACTTGAAACTCCTTCTTTCAATCCTTTAAATCTTTTTATTTTTCTTTTTTTCTCTTTAATACTTTAGAGCATTATTTGTTGTGCTGCCCCCGTCCTCTTTTCGTTAAATTAATCCTTGATAATCCTCACTTGAAGCTCCTTCTTACACTTGAAAATCCATTCAATCTTTTTATTTTTCTTTTTTTCTCTTCAATACTTTAGAGCATTATTTGTTGTGCTGCCCCCGTCCTCTTTTCGTTAAATTATTCCTTGATAATCCTCACTTGAAACTCCTTCTTTAAATCCATTCAATCTTTTTTTTTCTTTTTTTCTCTTTGATACTTTAGCGCATTATTTGTTGTGCTGCCCCCGTCCTCTTTTCGTTAAATTAATCCTTGATAATCCTCACTTGAAACTCCTTCTTTAAATCCATTCAATCTTTTTTTTTTTCTCTTTAATACTTTAGAGCATTTTTTGTTGTGCTGCCCCCGTCCTCTTTTCGTTAAATTAATCCTTGATAATCCTCACTTAAAACTCCTTCATTTAATCCATTAAATCTTTTTTTTCTTTTTTTCTCTTTGATACTTTAGAGCATTATTTGTTGTTCTGCCCCTGTCCTCTTTTCGTTAAATTAATCCTTGATGATACTCACTTGAAACTCCTTCTTTCAATCCATTAAATCTTTTTATTTTTCTTTTTTTCTCTTTGATACTTTAGCGCATTATTTGTTGTTGTGCCCCCGTCCTCTTTTCGTTGAATTAATCCTTGATACTCCTCACTTGAAACTCCTTCTTTCAATCCTTTAAATCTTTTTATTTTTCTTTTTTTCTCTTTGATACTTTAGAGCATTCTTTGTTGTTCTTCCCCTGTCCTCTTTTCGTTAAATTAATCCTTGATAATCCTCACTTGAAACTCCCTCTTACACTTGAAAATCCATTCAATCTTTTTAATTTTCTTTTTTTCTCTTTGATACTTTAGAGCATTATTTGTTGTGCTGCCCCCGTCCTCTTTTCGTTAAATTAATCCTTGATAATCCTCACTTAAAACTCCTTCTTTAAATCCTTTAAATCTTTTTATTTTTCTTTTTTTCTCTTTGATACTTTAGAGCATTATTTGGTGTTCTGCCCCTGTCCTCTTTTCGTTAAATTAATCCTTGATGATCGTCACTTGAAACTCTTTCTTTAAATCCATTAAATCTTTTTATTTTTCTTTTTTTCTCTTTAATACTTTATAGCATTATTTGTTGTTCTGCCCCTGTCCTCTTTTTGTTAAATTAATCCTTGATGATCCTCACTTGAAACTCCTTCTTTAAATCCATTAAATCTTTTTATTTTTCTTTTTTTCTCTTTGATACTTTAGAGCATTATTTGGTGTTCTGCCCCTGTCCTCTTTTCGTTAAATTAATCCTTGATGATCGTCACTTGAAACTCTTTCTTTAAATCCATTAAATCTTTTTATTTTTCTTTTTTTCTCTTTAATACTTTAGAGCATTATTTGGTGTTCTGCCCCTGTCCTCTTTTCGTTAAATTAATCCTTCGTTAAATCTTTTTATATTTCTTTTTTTCTCTTTGATACTTTAGAGCATTATTTGTTGTTCTGCC
Organism: Rhopilema esculentum; assembly: GCF_057945365.1. Classification (NCBI taxonomy): domain Eukaryota; kingdom Metazoa; phylum Cnidaria; class Scyphozoa; order Rhizostomeae; family Rhizostomatidae; genus Rhopilema; species Rhopilema esculentum. Next base: position 6,261,252 of record NC_142834.1, on the reverse strand, counting down.
CCTGTCCTCTTTTTGTTAAATTAATCCTTCGTTAAATCTTTTTATATTTTTTTTTTCTCTTTGATACTTTAGAGTATTATTTGGTGTTCTGCCCCTGTCCTCTTTTCGTTAAATTAATCCTTCGTTAAATCTTTTTATATTTCTTTTTTTCTCTTTAATACTTTAGAGCATTATTTGGTGTTCTGCCCCTGTCCTCTTTTCGTTAAATTAATCCTTGATGATCCTCACTTGAAAATCTTTCTTTAAATCCATTAAATCTTTTTATTTTTCTTTTTTTCTCTTTAATACTTTATAGCATTATTTGTTGTTCTGCCCCTGTCCTCTTTTTGTTAAATTAATCCTTGATGATCCTCACTTGAAACTCCTTCTTTAAATCCATTAAATCTTTTTATTTTTCTTTTTTTCTCTTTGATACTTTAGAGCATTATTTGGTTTTCTGCCCCTGTCCTCTTTTTGTTAAATTAATCCTTGATGATCCTCACTTGAAACTCTTTCTTTAAATCCATTAAATCTTTTTATTTTTCTTTTTTTCTCTTTAATACTTTAGAGCATTATTTGGTGTTCTGCCCCTGTCCTCTTTTCGTTAAATTAATCCTACGTTAAATCTTTTTTTTTTCTTTTTTTCTCTTTGATACTTTAGAGCATTATTTGTTGTGCTGCCCCTGTCCTCTTTTCGTTAAATTAATCCTTCGTTAAATCTTTTTATTTTTCTTTTTTTCTCTTTAATTCTTTAGAGCATTATTTGTTGTGCTGCCCCTGTCCTCTTTTCGTTAAATTAATCCTTCGTTAAATCTTTTTATTTTTCTTTTTTTCTCTTTAATTCTTTAGAGCATTATTTGTTGTGCTCCCCCGTCCTCTTTTCGTTAAAATAATCCTTGATTATCTTCTCTTGAAACTCCTTCTTTCAATCCATTAAATCTTTTTTTTTCTTTTTTTCGCTTTGATACTTTAGAGCATTATTTGTTGTGCAGCCCCTGTCCTCTTTTCGGTAAATTAATCCTTGATGATCCTCACTTGAAACTCTTTCTTTAAATCCATTAAATCTTTTTATTTTTCTTTTTTTCTCTTTAATACTTTATAGCATTATTTGTTGTTCTGCCCCTGTCCTCTTTTTGTTAAATTAATCCTTCGTTAAATCTTTTTATATTTCTTTTTTTCTCTTTAATACTTTATAGCATTATTTGTTGTTCTGCCCCTGTCCTCTTTTTGTTAAATTAATCCTTCGTTAAATCTTTTTATATTTCTTTTTTTCTCTTTGATACTTTATAGCATTATTTGTTGTTCTGCCCCTGTCCTCTTTTCGTTAAATTAATCCTTCGTTAAATCTTTTTATATTTCTTTTTTTCTCTTTGATAATTTAGAGCATTATTTTCTGTGCTGCCCCTGCCCTTTTTTCGTTAAATTAATCCTTGATAATCCTCACTTGAAACTCCTTCTTTAAATCCATTAAATCTTTTTTTTTTCTTTTTTTTTTTAATACTTTAGAGCATTATTTGTTGTTCTGCCCCTGTCCTCTTTTCGTTAAATCAATCCTTGGTTTTCTTGTTTTGAAAGTCCTTCTTTAAATCCATTAAATCTTTTTATTTTTCTTTTTTTCTCTTTAATACTTTAGAGCATTATTTGTTGTTCTGCCCCTGTCCTCTTTTCGTTAAATTAATCCTTGATAATCCTTACTTGAAAGTCCTACTTTTAATCCATTCAATCTTTTTATTTTTCTTTTTTTCTCTTTAATACTTTAGAGCATTATTTGTTGTGCTGCCCCCGTCCTCTTTTCGTTAAATTAATCCTTGATAATACTCACTGGAATCTCCTTCTTTAAATCCATTAAATCTTTTTTTTTTCTTTTTTTTTTTAATACTTTAGAGCATTATTTGTTGTTCTGCCCCTGTCCTCTTTTCGTTAAATTAATCCTTGATAATCCTTACTTGAAAGTCCTACTTTTAATCCATTAAATCTTTTTATTTTTCTTTTTTTCTCTTTAATACTTTAGAGCATTGTTTTCTGTGCTGCCCCTGCCCTTTTTTCGTTAAATTAATCCTTGATAATACTCACTTGAAACTCCTTCTTTAAATCCATTAAATCTTTTTTTTTTCTTTTTTTTTTTAATACTTTAGAGCATTATTTGTTGTTCTGCCCCTGTCCTCTTTTCGTTAAATTAATCCTTGATAATCCTTACTTGAAAGTCCTACTTTTAATCCATTAAATCTTTTTATTTTTATTTTTTTCTCTTTGATACTATAGATTATTATTTGTTGTTCTGCTCCCGTCATCTTTTCGTTAAATTAATCCTTGATTATCTTCTTTTGAAAGTCCTTTTTTAAATCCATTAAATCTTTTTTTTTTCTTTTTTTCTCTTTGATACTTCAGAGCATTATTTGTTGTGCTGCCCCTGTCCTCTTTTTGTTAAATTAATCCTTCGTTAAATCTTTTTATATTTCTTTTTTCTCTTTGATACTTTATAGCATTATTTGTTGTTCTGCCCCTGTCCTCTTTTTGTTAAATTAATCCTTGATGATCCTCACTTGAAACTCTTTCTTTAAATCCATTAAATCTTTTTATTTTTCTTTTTTTCTCTTTAATACTTTATAGCATTATTTGTTGTTCTGCCCCTGTCCTCTTTTTGTTAAATTAATCCTTGATGATCCTCACTTGAAACTCTTTCTTTAAATCCATTAAATCTTTTTTTTTTCTTTTTTTTCTCTTTAATACTTTAGAGCATTATTTGTTGTTCTGCCCCTGTCTTCTTTTCGTTAAATTAATCCTTGATAATCCTCACTTGAAACTCCTTCTTTAAATCCATTAAATCTTTTTTTTTTCTTTTTTTTTTTAATACTTTAGAGCATTGTTTGTTGTTCTGCCCCTGTCCTCTTTTCGTTAAATTAATCCTTGATAATCCTTACTTGAAAGTCCTACTTTTAATCCATTCAATCTTTTTATTTTTCTTTTTTTCTCTTTAATACTTTAGAGCATTATTTTACAGACAACAGGATTTCGAAGATAATTAATTAATAGAGAGTGCGGGAAAATAACCGACCCGAGCGAGGCTCGAACTCACGACCCCTGACTTTGTACGTCAAGTGCTCTACCGCTGAGCTATCGGGTCGTGCTTTCAAGCCAACACCCAAGGCCGAGTCATTCACCCGCACTGCCCCTCTCTTTTACCAGATACACAGGGGAGCCATCGCAGCTCCATCTCAAAGTGCAGAGGACCTGAAGAATGAGAGAAGACTGAAAATGAAGAATGAAAGAGCATTATTTGTTGTGCTGCCCCCGTCCTCTTTTCGTTAAATTAATCCTTGATAATACTCACTTGAAACTCCTTCTTTAAATCCATTAAATCTTTTTTTTTCTTTTTTTTTTTAATACTTTAGAGCATTATTTGTTGTTCTGCCCCTGTCCTCTTTTCGTTAAATTAATCCTTGATAATCCTTACTTGAAAGTCCTACTTTTAATCCATTAAATCTTTTTATTTTAGCATTATTTGTTGTTCTGCCCCTGTCCTCTTTTCGTTAAATTAATCCTTGATAATCCTTACTTGAAAGTCCTACTTTTAATCCATTAAATCTTTTTATTTTTCTTTTTTTCTCTTTAATACTTTAGAGCATTTTTTTCTGTGCTGCCCCTGCCCTTTTTTCGTTAAATTAATCCTTGATAATCCTTACTTGAAAGTCCTACTTTTAATCCATTAAATCTTTTTATTTTTCTTTTTTTCTCTTTAATACTTTATAGCATTATTTGTTGTGCTGCCCCTGTCCTCTTTTCGTTAAATTAATCCTTGATAATACTCACTTGAAACTCCTTCTTTAAATCCATTAAATCTTTTTTTTTTCTTTTTTTTTTTAATACTTTAGAGCATTATTTGTTGTTCTGCCCCTGTCCTCTTTTCGTTAAATTAATCTTTGATAATCCTTACTTGAAAGTCCTACTTTTAATCCATTAAATCTTTTTATTTTTCTTTTTTTCTCTTTGATAATTTAGAGCATTATTTTCTGTGCTGCCCCTGCCCTTTTTTCGTTAAATTAATCCTTGATAATCCTCACTTGAAACTCCTTCTTTAAATTCATTAAATCTTTTTATTTTTCTTTTTTTCTCTTTAATACTTTAGAGCATTATTTGTTGTGCTGCCCCTGTCCTCTTTTCGTTAAATTAATCCTTGATAATCCTCACTTGAAACTCCTTCTTTAAATCCATTAAATCTTTTTATTTTTCTTTTTTTCTCTTTGATACTTTAGAGCATTATTTGTTGTTCTGCCCCTGTCCTCTTTTCGTTAAATTAATCCTTGATAATCCTTACTTGAAAGTCCTACTTTTAATCCATTAAATCTTTTTATTTTTCTTTTTTTCTCTTTAATACTTTATAGCATTATTTGTTGTGCTGCCCCTGTCCTCTTTTCGTTAAATTAATCCTTGATAATCCTTACTTGAAAGTCCTACTTTTAATCCATTAAATCTTTTTATTTTTCTTTTTTTCTCTTTGATACTTTAGAGCATTATTTGTTGTTCTGCCCCTGTCCTCTTTTCGTTAAATTAATCCTTGATAATCCTTACTTGAAAGTCCTACTTTTAATCCATTAAATCTTTTTATTTTTCTTTTTTTCTCTTTAATACTTTATAGCATTATTTGTTGTGCTGCCCCTGTCCTCTTTTCGTTAAATTAATCCTTGATAATACTCACTTGAAACTCCTTCTTTAAATCCATTAAATCTTTTTTTTTTCTTTTTTTTTTTAATACTTTAGAGCATTATTTGTTGTTCTGCCCCTGTCCTCTTTTCGTTAAATTAATCTTTGATAATCCTTACTTGAAAGTCCTACTTTTAATCCATTAAATCTTTTTATTTTTCTTTTTTTCTCTTTGATAATTTAGAGCATTATTTTCTGTGCTGCCCCTGCCCTTTTTTCGTTAAATTAATCCTTGATAATCCTCACTTGAAACTCCTTCTTTAAATCCATTAAATCTTTTTATTTTTCTTTTTTTCTCTTTGATACTTTAGAGCATTATTTGTTCTGCTGCCCCCGTCCTCTTTTCGTTAAATTAATCCTTGATTTTTTCACTTGAAACTCTTTCTTTAAATCCATTAAATCTTTTTATTTTTCTTTTTTTCTCTTTGATACTTTAGCGCAATATTTGTTGTTTTGCCCCCGTCCTCTTTTCGTTAAATTAATCCTTCATACTCCTCACTTGAAACTCCTTCTTTCAATCCTTTAAATCTTTTTATTTTTCTTTTTTTCTCTTTAATACTTTAGAGCATTATTTGTTGTTCTCCCCCTGTCCTCTTTTCGTTAAATTAATCCTTGATGATCCTCACTTGAAACTCCTTCTTTAAATCCATTAAATCTTTTTATTTTTCTTTTTTTCTCTTTAATACTTTATAGCATTATTTGTTGTGCTGCCCCTGTCCTCTTTTCGTTGAATCAATCCTTGATAATCCTCACTTGAAAGTCCTTCTTTAAATCCACTAAATCTTTTTTTTCTTTTTTTCTCTTTGATACTTTAGAGCATTATTTGTTGTTCTGCCCCTGCCCTTTTTTCGTTAAATTAATCCTTGATAATACTCACTTGAAACTCCTTCTTTCAATACATTAAATCTTTTTATTTTTCCTTTTTTCTCTTTAATACTTTAGAGCATTATTTGTTGTTCTCCCCCTGTCCTCTTTTCGTTGAATTAATCCTTGATTATTTTCTCTTGAAACTCCTTATCAAATCTTGAAAATCAGTATAAGATTTTCGGTCTTAGTAAAGATTTGAAAGAGACCCAGCTACCGCATACATTGAAAGAAATTTCAAAAGGCAGATGTCTGACAACAGCATATCTTGCCTTGAGGTTGAGAATTGAAACTGACAAAAAGATATGTCAAAATTGAAATACGTTAAAAATCTTTCTAATTTGTAGCGATCGATTGCATTTAACGATGGCATTAGACAATATCATTAAAGTTCAAGCTTGTGGGTCAAAAAGTTTTTCATTCAAAGAAACTGCGTACTTTTTGACCTACTAAACAGGTATGAAAAATATTTGACGAGTACCAAAATTAACATCTACTGATCTTTATACTAGAATCTATAAAATTAATACCTAGTAACTCATTTATGTGACAGAAATATAAGATAATGATAAATTTTTAAAAAATTGAGTTTTTCTGTGGTTACAAGAGTCTAAATAAATTGTAGCTGTTGAATTTACATTCCAATTACACAGCTATTCAAATAATGAATGAAAGTTTTGTCACTATCGGAAAGGTACCAATTTTTAAATGTTTTTAAGGAAGATGCTAAAACACTAATCTTGGAAGACTAGTCCCATCTCTACAAATTCTTGTTTTGGCGAGGCTATAGAGTCCCTTCACCATATCTTCTCTTAGATAAGGAGGGGGGCTTCTTTCTCTTTAGAACATATGATTTCAACTCTTGGAACGATATACTGGTTTAGTAAGAGCGTTGTTGGTTCTTTTACTAATGATTTGTTTTAGATTATAAATATTTTAGATATATATATATATATTTGATGTACAATATATACAATTTCTCACCTCAATGTTTGCAGATGCAAAAAGTTAGGACAGATTGTTTATAATTGTCTAAAACACGAATTAACATTTAAACTATTACACAACTTTAATACAACAGCTCAATAAAGGGGATTAGCTAAAACATAGCAAATAGACAAGCCAGGCTACAAAGCGAATGTAAACAAAATAGAAATATTAGCTGTTGTGCGTGAGTGCAAATATATTGTTGAATATATGGCTGATTAAGTGCATTGTCATCTTATAAGTTCATTATACCCTGTCACAATTTCGACAGATCGTTTACCCCACTCCTAAAGTAAACATTAATCGATCTAGTAAGGGAGGTTTAGAACCATAAAGAGGTGTTTGACTTGAGTTTTGTTGGATCTCAACTATTGTAGTTTTTCCACAGTCTGAGTTTTAGAGACACACGTGCTCTAGAGAAGCCAGAGGTTTAATGAACTGATCATCGAAACTGTAAAAGCATTCACTACGATTAGAGAAAATTATTGTTCTTTCTTAGTTTTATTCCCAATCTTGTTAGAAGAGCACAACACATTTAAATTCTGCTCCAAACGCACTCTTTTCGTTGGGTACAATAAGCCACTAACAAACTTACTTCTTCGATAGTTAGAGTACTAGCTTACATTTCACTGGAAGTTATTGGCATAAAAACTAAATATAAAAATAAAATAAGATAGTTTTCGATTTATGTTCTGACGTTGTATACTCTGAAGAGTGTCAGACGAAAAGCTTCAGAAACATGTTTCAAAAATTTGTCTTTTTCAAAGCCATTTTGAAAATGAAATATATAAATATAGCGAAATGATTGTTTCACAGAAAGGCAGTAGTGCTACATCAAATAATGTTATAAAACAATGATAAAAGTCAATTTGGATATATCCTTCTTGTTTGACATTTTATTCGTCAATTATTCTACCCGAAAGATAACAAACTCTTTTTTGACATTTTTTTTTCTCGAAGTTATTTAATATATCAACATATTTTTTTCCCAGGTGATAAATATTTCACTCATAAGTAGCTAGCAAAATATAGTATCGCTGTTGATCTATGCATACAGACAAGAGAGCACTCTCTCATTATTTTGAAATAACATCTTATTATTTTCTATAGGATTACACAGGCCTGCCCTTTCTATATGCTTAATATCCTTATAGACAATCAATTTGTTTGATCACACAACATTTGAACACAATGACACATTTATTATGAACCTTGATAATTTTTTCCTTTCAGGCAAAACGTGCAAATATCTCAACAGTCATTTTACCAGAAGGCAACAGAAAAGACTATGACGACTTGCAAAATTTCATAAAACAAAACTTAGAAGTAAATTTTGTTAGTAACTACGATAAGGTATACGAAATAGCACTGAATTATTCGGAAAGCAATGCAGATCAAGACAACAGCTCGTAGAATTATATATATTATTATTAGCTATTTACTTCCGATTTAATTCTATAAAACATTAAAGTTGGGTATTTTACAATTTTAAATGTAAATCTCAAAACCTGCCTATAACCTTCACCGAGTATATTTAGTATCAGCTTTAGATAATACCCGTGGAGAAGTATGTAATTAATCAAGAAAATAAGATTTGTAGGCAAAATAAACGGAAAACAAGCCCAGTGTTTCCAATTTATCGATAAGCCGAACGTTATATTTTCCAGATTTTTTCTAGAACCAGTTTTATTTTCAAGGCAGTGAAAGAAATTTGTTTTTGAATATTAGTTATTTTTCTTTCCTTTTTCAAATGCCAAAAATTCCAATTTTTGAAGTAAATTCTCTAAATATAACGATAACGTTTCCATCGCTCAATGGGCTAGTCTTCCCTTTGTTCTTTCACTAGATCATTTTGCTTAAAGGAAAACAATGGATTGAGTTGGGGCTACTCCATAGAAAATAAAAACTACAGTGATTAAACAAGTGTGGATTATACACAGGTTTTTATGGTCCTCGTAATGATTTACAAGAATTACATCCCGCAGGTAGACTTTTTATCCATTAAGTAGATGGTATACAGTTAATCCGTACTTTATATATGTATAAATTTCATCTGTATTAGCGAATGCGAGAGAAAAATATGAGTCTGACGAGCGAAGTCTGACGTCATCCTTGAGTGATTCCTTCGCAACTTTTATGCCTTGGCTACTTTTGATATCTCATTTTATCAAAATTTCTTTCACTGGCTTTTTCTAACAAATTTTAGATAGTTACAGCTACATCAAATTTATTCTTCCTCAACAATTTAACTTAAGGCAGTTCTTTGTCAACAGGGATTCTTCTTCTCAATTTTTTAGTATTGTCAATTTTTGCGTCCGTAATAAATGTCGCCGTTTTCTTTGTCTTTTTAGCTAGCTTTTTCTTTAAAATATAATTAGTGCCTCTGATTTTCCATATGGCCAAAAAGCAGTTGTTTGAAAACAGTAAAGATATCTTCTTTCGTCAACACGTATCGACGAAGGAGCTTTACTACCCAGAATGCTATTCGCCTTTCGTGTGATTAAAAACATGGCTTCGAAGAAAGTTGTTTTCGTCATAAGCGGCTCACGTGTTATAGTTATTCCAAGAAAATTTATATTTACTATGCAACAAGATGTTAGATAAATATATTGTAATGTTGAACAGTTAAAGGCCGAAGGTATGTCTTTGTTGCTACTGTTATTTTATAAACGCCATATGATGTTAGGCCAGCTTCTGATCAAGCCCTGTGGTGTTTTTAGCGCCGTCTTTTCAGTAAGTTATGTTCTAAAATTACATTGCATGCAATAACTAGAGAAAAAGAGAATTAGGATTATTTCATAAGATGTTGTTCGTGGGTGCTATGCCATGAAGTCACCAACCTAAGTTGCCATTCTCTAGAGAGTGGCAAATATTGATCGCTGTGTCGTATAATAGGGCTCTTGCAATCTCTCAGATTTGTTTAAAATTATTAAATCTCTTTTGAGTAAAAAACTCGTAAAGAGATTAATTTCTCAGGGAGGAAAACAATAAAAAGGGAATTCTTTAAATTTAAAAATATTATTTACTTCAGAAGACACTTCCATTGGCATGTCACACTTTTATGTTCAGTGATGTTTTGTGTTTGTTCTTGTCTGTTGTTTGTGGCGTTTAGAATCATTTTGTTTTGCGTGTTGTAGAGTGTTGAATAGGCTTTAAGCAACAAAAAGGGCTATTTTTAGTGGAAGTTTAGGAATTATTATCTATCACTTTGTTGTCTTAGGTTCTTAATCGATTTTTGCCATTCTACAAATCAGGTGCTGAGCCTTCACTTCCGCATTTGGCTGTTGGTGCCTTGGTAAAAATCGATCAATAATCACATATAAAGCCCTAGACCAGGGATTCTTAATGATTTTAAATGCCGGGCCAGAAAAACATATAGAATTTCTTCGGGGGCCAGTTGGTTTCAACTTTTACATACCTTGTGTAGGCTGCTCAAAATGAAACTCAGATCTCATTTTTACCAGGCTAAGTTAGTGTTAAAATAGACAGGCCTTTTATTTTGTGGCTGCCTATCTTATCTACCTTCACATAAATCCAAAAAATAGTTTTTACAAAGGTCTGTAACTTTATGTTTCTTGTACCAGACTGAGTCAGAAAATCGTTCTATGCTATTTTTAGGCTAGAACGTTCATCATCGTTAGTCTCTTGTTGGGTCGATTTGAAGTGCCTGAAGTCAGGTCAAGGGACTGCACAGCTTATTTTAAAGAAAGGATAAAATCTTATGTTTGTTGATGTATTTAGTCAAGGCCACCACCATGGTTGGCGGCAAGAAAAATTTTAGGCTATATTAATCTAGGAATGGCCAGAAACAACACCTCAAATAGATATTAACGGGAGAAAATTCAAGGCATTTTCTTGACTAGGTTCCATAGTTTTATCTGTTGATATTAAAAAGGAAACAAGACATTTCCTATTTTGTTATTCTCTTTTGGACTAAAAACTGTCTATGGAACACATTTAGAATTGATTAAAGAGAAAAAAAATATATCAGAGGGGACAAAGGAAAACCAAAGATAAATTGAATTCCAAATTTTGAAAATGTTGGCAAAAAATATTTTTGAGGTTAAATGTATTCGGCGGGCAGGATGACATTTTGCTGTGGGCCAGAGATGACCCGCAGGTAGGGGTTTAAGAATGCCTGCCCTAGACCTTAGATATAACTTGATTGATTCAAGTAACAAGGCAGCTTATCCCCACCAGGGAGCTGATGCACCATCCTACCTTAGTTGCATAAAGTATGAGAGGGGAAGAGAAACAAAACTTAAAGAACCAAGTCGACCCTTAATGAAATCATAATAATCTGTTAATTGAATCCTGTTATGTGAATAAGCCCAAACCCCTATGAGGTAAAATTATAGAGGATTTGAAGAAACACACTTTACTTTAAACCAGAAGGGGAGAGAGGGACAGGAGAAGAGAACAGCCTGGCAAGAGCATACATAAAAATCAAAAAGCCCTATCCAAAACACTTACTTACACTCTCTGTAACAACTTTCACCCAAGAAAACCCAACTACAACTTCACCATTATTCCCAAAGGCATCAAAACAGTAAATTAAGGCTTAATAGCATAACTTTACACCTAAATTTGATTAATAAAATTGAAAGAAAATAAGAACCCTTTTAATGATTTCAAATTCTATAACATCTCTTACAAAAAAGCTCTGATAGAATTTCATTTGACCAGCATTTAATCTTCTCTGAAGGATTGCAGCTCAATGTAAGATGATTTCAAAAGTCATTATCTCATTTTTCTTTTTTAAGAAAAAAACACAACAATTTCTAATTATACTTTAGTAAATGAAAATTTTATTTGTAAATGTAAAAGTAAAAGTGAATCAGCCTTTAAATGTAAAGGTCAATAACCATTACAATAAATTATTGAGCAAATACTCCAAGACCCCAACAGAATGGTTAAAAGTTTTGATATAAGATTTTTAAACACAGCATTGAAACTAATAAAAATCAATGCCAGTTTGTGAAAGACTATATACTAAAATTTTGATGATCTACATGATATAAAAATTCATGTCTAAATTTGTTTTATGTAGAGTCATGGATATTTGCATCCTGCTTGATTTCTGTGGTATTTTGTCTTGATGGGCAAACTTTGGAACCAAAAACCAGGTAGTTAATTATGATATAGCATTTTGCCAAGAAATATAATTTAATGTATCTTTCAAATCTGATGTATCTTTCATTTAATGTAATCTATCTTTCGAATCAAGTATTTTAAAAAGTATTTTAAAATGTGAAGCAAACTAAAAGAGCTATCAACAAATAAGACTTTTTCCAGTGTATCATATGTTGTTTCCACCAAAGTTGAATAGAATTTTCTTTAAATAAATGCTGTCTTGATGATAGAAATAGCCCTCCTTTCACTCCTGCAAGCAATCAGATGCTTTTCAATTCACACTTACCATTCCTTGCTGTCTTCAAAAAGATTTTGCAATCTAAGGACATCAATATCATTTTTAATTTTCTATATTGTTTTAAATCTTGCTTAATTAATGCTCTGAATTTAGTCACTGTTCCTAAAAGAATGTTAATTTTCTGTTTGGAAAACCTCCTTTTCTTTTGTGCCAGAAAAATTTCATCAATTCATCTTTTAAATTAATGTATTTTGCCAAAATGTTCTGTAATTTTCCTTTGTATACTTAGCCTTGAGAAGATTTTGCTCTTTAAAGCATAGCAAAGATGGAAACCAGATTATCTGTGATTAAATTGATCTTTTAATACCAGAGCCTATGTCAGCAGTGATTCGTTAGAGCATAATGGTCCAAGGAATTTTTCCAGCCGAAATGAGAATAATGACTTTATATTCACTCTTGTTGTAGTTATGTTTTTGTACAATTCAGAGGGCTTGGTCCTTAAATTTTTTTTAAGGGCAAGCCCCTGAATCCCCTCCCTTCATCAATCCCTTGCTGCCCATTGTTTTCAATTTTTTGCTTCATTCATCATTCAAATGTTCCTCTGAATCAATGTTCATTAAATAGTTATAATTTTTGGCAGGATAAAAGTCCCTGACATCCCCAAACGAAACCACAAAGTTACCACTTTCTTCTACTGTTATATAATTTCAAATCAAGAGTAGACAGTTTTGAATTCCTCACAAACATTTTCCTTTTTTATCGATATTTAGGCCGAGATTGCCATTAATTTAATTTCAATAATAAAGATTCTTTTCCCAAAAAATAATGTTATTAATATTTATGCATTGTCCCCCAGAATGAATGCATTACAAAACTTTCCTTCCGTCTGCAGATAATGTAGCAACTAATTCTTTACATCATTTTTGGGTGTAACCTTTAATAAAGGGCGTGTCTGTGTGGATTTCTTATTTTGGCTCCCTCACTTCTGGTCTGTTTCATAAGTAGCTTGATGTAGGACACAGCTGCATATTGTTTTGTGGATTTTAAGGCTATGACTAAAATATTGAAAGTTTAGGAAGAATTTAGGACAAAATCCTCACTTGTTTAATTTATCCAAATTCTTGCAAACTAAGCCTGCAATGTGATGCCAATCAAAGTCCAATGTAAATCATTATATATTACTTTTAACTACTGTGACATTACCTTCACTGATGCTACTTTTGAAGATATCCTCTTAGCAACGATACTACCCTTCATTAGGAAAACCAATGTCAATTTTTTGGCAATTCAGTTTTGAAAACAAAATTGTTTTGCTTTTTAGAACGTTGAAAAAATGTTAACAATCAAAAAGCCATCTAGGATGTCGATACTTTGATTGAAACGATTTTTTAATTTCAGACTTTCTCGATAACGTTCTCCAGATCTCCTTTACTGATAAACAGTTTGGTTGGTTTTCTTCGGTTTTTTAGCTCTTGCTTTTAGCTCTGGACTCTGTTCTTTTGGACAAAATTCCAGAAACTTTCATTTTCTTAAACTTTATTGAAATATTTTTTCAACTACTTACAATGTTATTTTTTGTTTAAATCCTAGGGCTGACAAATTCCTCTTCAAAGTTCATCAATATAGCCAGTTGATGCTTTGAACACCTAGAAATTGGATATGAATGGGATCTGGACTAAAACCTTCATAAGAACTTGTATGACTTTTGCAGGTATGTCGGTTCCCTTTCCTTCAAATTCCAAACTTACAAACTTAAATTGCATGGATCCTTGTGCTTTTATTCTGAAGTGCAGACCTTTAATTCTGAAGTGTCAACCTTATACTTTCTAAGGAAATTTTTTTTTTTCAAATTACCATTATATTTCAAAATGTATTTTTTCCTTGAGAATTAAATTCTATTCATGACAACCTTCTATATTTTTGTTTCCTTCCGCATGAATTTCTCTTTCTAACTTACTGCTGGTAGCTCTTTTGAAAAGCTTCTCTGAAAAACACTTTTATTTTTATTTCCTTGCGTATTAACTTTCGTTTATCACTTACTATAACTTACTCTGCTTTTGAGTTTCTCAAAAAGCCAACATGTCAATTTTTATTGCCAAGTTGCTGTAGAGAGCTTTGCGTTAGTGTTTCCCTAAAAGCCTTTGTTGTTTTTGTTTTATTGCCTGTCAATTTTATTGCTACGTTGCTGTAGGGAGCTTTCCGTTAGAGTTTCTCTAAAATCCTTCTTTTTCTTTATTTTACTGCCTGTTAATTTTTTTTGCTATGCTCCTAGAAGGAGCTTTCCTTTAGAGTTTCTCTAAAATCCTTCGTTCTCTTTATTTTACTGCCTGCCAATTTTTCAAGCTACGTTCCTGTACGGAGCTTTGCTTTAGAGTTTCTCTAAAATCCTTCGTTCTCTTTTTTTGACTGTATGTCAATTTTTATTACTATGTTCCTGTAGGGAGCTTTGCTTTAAAGTTTCCCTAAGATCCTTCGTTGTTTTTATTTTAAGCCTGTAAATTATTATTGCTACGTTGCTGTAGGAAACGTTCTTTTCGAGGTTCTCTAAAGTCCTTCGTTGTTCTTTTATTGCCTGTCAATTTTATTGCTACGTTGCTATAGGGAGATTTTCGTTAGAGTTTCTCTAAAATCCTTCGTTCTCTTTATTTTACTGCCTCTTTATTTTTATTGCAATTTTCCTATAAGGAGCTTTCCTTTAGAGTTTCTCTAAAATCCCTCTTTCTCTTTATTTTACTGCCTGTCAATTTTTGTTGCTACGTTCCTGTAGGGAGCTTTGCTTTAGAGTTTCTCTAAAATCCTTCTTTCTCGTTATTTTACTGCCTGTCAATTTTTATTGCTATGTTCCTATAAGGAGTTTTGCTTTGAAATTTTTTCTAAAATCATTTTTTCTCTTTATTTTACTGCCTGTCAATTTTTTTGTTACGTTGCTGTAGGGAGCCTTGCTTTAGAGTTTCTCTAAAATCCTTCTTTCTCTTTATTTTACTGCCTGTTAATTTCTATTGCAATGTTCCTATAAGGAGCTTTCCTTTAGAGTTTCTCTAAAATCCCTCTTTCTCTTTATTTTACTGCCTGTCAATTTTTGTTGCTACGTTCCTGTAGGGAGCTTTGCTTTAGAGTTTCTCTAAAATCCTTCTTTCTCGTTATTTTACTGCCTGTCAATTTTTATTGCTATGTTCCTATAAGGAGTTTTGCTTTGAAATTTTTTCTAAAATCATTTTTTCTCTTTATTTTACTGCCTGTCAATTTTTTTGTTACGTTGCTGTAGGGAGCCTTGCTTTAGAGTTTCTCTAAAATCCTTCTTTCTCTTTATTTTACTGCCTGTTAATTTCTATTGCAATGTTCCTATAAGGAGCTTTCCTTTAGAGTTTCTCTAAAATCCTTCGTTCTCTTTTTTTACTGTATGTCAATTTTTATTGCTATGTTCCTGTAGGGAGCATTGCTTTAGAATTCCCCTAAGACCCTTCGTTCTCTTTATTTTACTGCCTGCCAATTTTTCATTCTTCGTTGCTGTAGGGAGTTTTGCTTGAGAGTTTCTCTAAAATCCTTTTTTCTCTTTATTTTATTGCCTGTCAATTTTTTTTGTTACGTTGCTGTAGGGAGCCTTGCTTTAGAGTTTCTCTAAAATCCTTCTTTGTCTTTATTTTACTGCCTGTTAATTTCTATTGCAATGTTCCTATAAGGAGCTTTCCTTTAGAGTTTCTCTAAAATCCTTCGTTCTCTTTTTTTACTGTATGTCAATTTTTATTGCTATGTTCCTGTAGGGAGCATTGCTTTAGAATTCCCCTAAGACCCTTCGTTCTCTTTATTTTACTGCCTGCCAATTTTTCATTCTTCGTTGCTGTAGGGAGTTTTGCTTGAGAGTTTCTCTAAAATCCTTTTTTCTCTTTATTTTATTGCCTGTCAGTTTTTTTTGTTACGTTGCTGTAGGGAGCTTTGCTTTAGAGTTTCTCTAAAATCCTTCGTTCTCTTTTTTTACTGTATGTCAATTTTTATTGCTATGTTCCTGTAGGGAGCATTGCTTTAGAATTCCCCTAAGACCCTTCGTTCTCTTTATTTTACTGCCTGCCAATTTTTCATTCTTCGTTGCTGTAGGGAGTTTTGCTTTAGAGTTTCTCTAAAATCCTTTTTTCTCTTTATTTTACTGCCTGTCAATTTTTTTGTTACGTTGCTGTAGGGAGCTTTGCTTTAGAGTTTCTCTAAAATCCTTCTTTCTCTTTATTTTACTGCCTGTTAATTTTTTTTGCTATGCTCCTATACGGAGCTTTCCTTTAGAGTTTCTCTAAAATCCTTTTTTCTCTTTATTTCATTGCCTGTCAGTTTTTTTTGTTACGTTGCTGTAGGTAGCTTTGCTTTAGAGTTTCTCTAAAATCCTTTTTTCTCTTTATTTTATTGCCTGTCAATTTTTTTTGTTACGTTGCTGTAGGGAGCCTTGCTTTAGAGTTTCTCTAAAATCCTTCTTTCTCTTTATTTTACTGCCTCTTAATTTTTATTGCAATGTTCCTATAAGGAGCTTTCCTTTAGAGTTTCTCTAAAATCCTTCGTTCTCTTTTTTTACTTGATGTCAATTTTTATTGCTATGTTCCTGTAGGGAGCTTTGCTTTAGAGTTTCTCTAAAATCCTTCTTTCTCTTTATTTTACTGCCTGTTTATTTTTATGGCAATGTTCCTATAAGGAGCTTTGCTTTTGAGTTTCTCTAAAATCCTTCTCTCTCTTTATTTTACTGCCTGCCAATTTTTCATGCTTCGTTGCTGTAGGGAATTTTGCTTTAGAGTTTCTTTAAAATCCTTTTTTCTCTTTATTTTATTTTTTTTGTTACGTTGCTGTAGGGAGCCTTGCTTTAGAGTTTCTCTAAAATCCTTTTTTCTCTTTATTTTATTGCCTGTCAGTATTTTTTGTTACGTTTCTGTAGGGAGTTTTGCTTTAGAGTTTCTCTAAAATCCTTTTTTATCTTTATTTTACTGCCTGTCAATTTTTTGTTACGTTGCTGTAGGGAGCTTTGCTTTAGAGTTTCTCTAAAATCCTTCTTTCTCTTTATTTTACTGCCTGTTAATTTTTTTTTGCTATGCTCTTATAAGGAGCTTTCCTTTAGAGTTTCTCTAAAATCCTTTTTTCTCTTTATTTTATTGCCTGTCAGTTTTTTTTGTTACGTTGCTGTAGGGAGCTTTGCTTTAGAGTTTCTCTAAAATCCTTTTTTCTCTTTATTTTATTGCCTGTCAATTTTTTTTGTTACGTTGCTGTAGGGAGCCTTGCTTTAGAGTTTCTCTAAAATCCTTTTTTCTCTTTATTTTATTGCCTGTCAGTTTTTTTTGTTACGTTGCTGTAGGGAGCTTTGCTTTAGAGTTTCTCTAAAATCCTTTTTTCTCTTTATTTTATTGCCTGTCAGTTTTTTTTGTTACGTTGCTGTAGGGAGCTTTGCTTTAGAGTTTCTCTAAAATCCTTTTTTCTCTTTATTTTATTGCCTGTCAGTTTTTTTTGTTACGTTGCTGTAGGGAGCTTTGCTTTAGAGTTTCTCTAAAATCCTTTTTTCTCTTTATTTTATTGCCTGTCAATTTTTTTTGTTACGTTGCTGTAGGGAGCCTTGCTTTAGAGTTTCTCTAAAATCCTTTTTTCTCTTTATTTTATTGCCTGTCAGTTTTTTTGTTACGTTGCTGTAGGGAGCCTTGCTTTA
The DNA here is from genome assembly GCF_057945365.1 of Rhopilema esculentum. NCBI lineage: Eukaryota > Metazoa > Cnidaria > Scyphozoa > Rhizostomeae > Rhizostomatidae > Rhopilema > Rhopilema esculentum. The sequence continues at coordinate 6,243,682 of NC_142834.1, read as the reverse complement.
GAGTTTCTCTAAAATCCTTTTTTCTCTTTATTTTATTGCCTGTCAGTTTTTTTTGTTACGTTGCTGTAGGGAGCTTTGCTTTAGAGTTTCTTTAAAATCCTTTTTTCTCTTTATTTTATTGCCTGTCAATTTTTTTTGTTACGTTGCTGTAGGGAGCCTTGCTTTAGAGTTTCTTTAAAATCCTTTTTTCTCTTTATTTTATTGCCTGTCAGTTTTTTTTGTTACGTTGCTGTAAGGAGTTTTGCTTTAGAGTTTCTCTAAAATCCTTTTTTCTCTTTATTTTACTGCCTGTCAATTTTTTTGTTACGTTGCTGTAGGGAGCTTTGCTTTAGAGTTTCTCTAAAATCCTTCTTTCTCTTTATTTTACTGCCTGTTAATTTTTTTGCTATGCTCCTATAAGGAGCTTTCCTTTAGAGTTTCTCTAAAATCCTTTTTTCTCTTTATTTTATTGCCTGTCAGTTTTTTTGTTATGTTGCTGTAGGGAGCTTTGCTTTAGAGTTTCTCTAAAATCCTTTTTTCTCTTTATTTTACTGCCTGTTAATTTTTTTGTTACGTTGCTGTAGGGAGCTTTGCTTTAGAGTTTCTCTAAAATCCTTTTTTCTCTTTATTTTACTGCCTGTCCATTTTTTTGTTACGTTGCTGTAGGGAGCTTTGCTTTAGAGTTTCTCTAAAATCCTTCTTTCTCTTTATTTTACTGCCTGTTAATTTTTTTGCTATGCTCCTATAAGGAGCTTTCCTTTAGAGTTTCTCTAAAATCCTTTTTTCTCTTTATTTTATTGCCTGTCAGTTTTTTTTGTTACGTTGCTGTAGGGAGCTTTGCTTTAGAGTTTCTCTAAAATCCTTTTTTCTCTTTAATTTACTGCCTGTTAATTTTTTTGTTACGTCTCTGTAGGGAGCTTTGCTTTAGAGTTTCTCTAAAATCCTTTTTTCTCTTTATTTTACTGCCTGTCAATTTTTTTGTTACGTTGCTGTAGGGAGCTTTGCTTTAGAGTTTCTCTAAAATCCTTCTTTCTCTTTATTTTACTGCCTGTTAATTTTTTTGCTATGCTCCTATAAGGAGCTTTCCTTTAGAGTTTCTCTAAAATCCTTTTTTCTCTTTATTTTATTGCCTGTCAGTTTTTTTGTTACGTTGCTGTAGGGAGTTTTGCTTTAGAGTTTCTCTAAAATCCTTTTTTCTCTTTATTTTATTGCCTGTCAGTTTTTTTTGTTATGTTGCTGTAGGGAGCTTTGCTTTAGAGTTTCTCTAAAATCCTTTTTTCTCTTTATTTTACTGCCTGTTAATTTTTTTGTTACGTTGCTGTAGGGAGCTTTGCTTTAGAGTTTCTCTAAAATCCTTTTTTCTCTTTATTTTACTGCCTGTCCATTTTTTTGTTACGTTGCTGTAGGGAGCTTTGCTTTAGAGTTTCTCTAAAATCCTTCTTTCTCTTTATTTTACTGCCTGTTAATTTTTTTGCTATGCTCCTATAAGGAGCTTTCCTTTAGAGTTTCTCTAAAATCCTTTTTTCTCTTTATTTTATTGCCTGTCAGTTTTTTTTGTTACGTTGCTGTAGGGAGCTTTGCTTTAGAGTTTCTCTAAAATCCTTTTTTCTCTTTAATTTACTGCCTGTTAATTTTTTTGTTACGTCTCTGTAGGGAGCTTTGCTTTAGAGTTTCTCTAAAATCCTTTTTTCTCTTTATTTTACTGCCTGTCAATTTTTTTGTTACGTTGCTGTAGGGAGCTTTGCTTTAGAGTTTCTCTAAAATCCTTCTTTCTCTTTATTTTACTGCCTGTTAATTTTTTTGCTATGCTCCTATAAGGAGCTTTCCTTTAGAGTTTCTCTAAAATCCTTTTTTCTCTTTATTTTATTGCCTGTCAGTTTTTTTGTTATGTTGCTGTAGGGAGCTTTGCTTTAGAGTTTCTCTAAAATCCTTTTTTCTCTTTATTTTACTGCCTGTTAATTTTTTTGTTACGTTGCTGTAGGGAGCTTTGCTTTAGAGTTTCTCTAAAATCCTTTTTTCTCTTTATTTTACTGCCTGTCCATTTTTTTGTTACGTTGCTGTAGGGAGCTTTGCTTTAGAGTTTCTCTAAAATCCTTCTTTCTCTTTATTTTACTGCCTGTTAATTTTTTTGCTATGCTCCTATAAGGAGCTTTCCTTTAGAGTTTCTCTAAAATCCTTTTTTCTCTTTATTTTATTGCCTGTCAGTTTTTTTTGTTACGTTGCTGTAGGGAGCTTTGCTTTAGAGTTTCTCTAAAATCCTTTTTTCTCTTTAATTTACTGCCTGTTAATTTTTTTGTTACGTCTCTGTAGGGAGCTTTGCTTTAGAGTTTCTCTAAAATCCTTTTTTCTCTTTATTTTACTGCCTGTCAATTTTTTTGTTACGTTGCTGTAGGGAGCTTTGCTTTAGAGTTTCTCTAAAATCCTTCTTTCTCTTTATTTTACTGCCTGTTAATTTTTTTGCTATGCTCCTATAAGGAGCTTTCCTTTAGAGTTTCTCTAAAATCCTTTTTTCTCTTTATTTTATTGCCTGTCAGTTTTTTTGTTACGTTGCTGTAGGGAGTTTTGCTTTAGAGTTTCTCTAAAATCCTTTTTTCTCTTTATTTTATTGCCTGTCAGTTTTTTTTGTTATGTTGCTGTAGGGAGCTTTGCTTTAGAGTTTCTCTAAAATCCTTTTTTCTCTTTATTTTACTGCCTGTTAATTTTTTTGTTACGTTGCTGTAGGGAGCTTTGCTTTAGAGTTTCTCTAAAATCCTTTTTTCTCTTTATTTTACTGCCTGTCCATTTTTTTGTTACGTTGCTGTAGGGAGCTTTGCTTTAGAGTTTCTCTAAAATCCTTCTTTCTCTTTATTTTACTGCCTGTTAATTTTTTTGCTATGCTCCTATAAGGAGCTTTCCTTTAGAGTTTCTCTAAAATCCTTTTTTCTCTTTATTTTATTGCCTGTCAGTTTTTTTTGTTACGTTGCTGTAGGGAGCTTTGCTTTAGAGTTTCTCTAAAATCCTTTTTTCTCTTTAATTTACTGCCTGTTAATTTTTTTGTTACGTCTCTGTAGGGAGCTTTGCTTTAGAGTTTCTCTAAAATCCTTTTTTCTCTTTATTTTACTGCCTGTCAATTTTTTTGTTACGTTGCTGTAGGGAGCTTTGCTTTAGAGTTTCTCTAAAATCCTTCTTTCTCTTTATTTTACTGCCTGTTAATTTTTTTGCTATGCTCCTATAAGGAGCTTTCCTTTAGAGTTTCTCTAAAATCCTTTTTTCTCTTTATTTTATTGCCTGTCAGTTTTTTTTGTTACGTTGCTGTAGGGAGCTTTGCTTTAGAGTTTCTCTAAAATCCTTTTTTCTCTTTATTTTATTGCCTGTCAGTTTTTTTTGTTACGTTGCTGTAGGGAGCTTTGCTTTAGAGTTTCTCTAAAATCCTTTTTTCTCTTTATTTTATTGCCTGTCAGTTTTTTTTGTTACGTTGCTGTAGGAAGCTTTGCTTTAGAGTTTCTCTAAAATCCTTTTTTCTCTTTATTTTATTGCCTGTCAATTTTTTTTGTTACGTTGCTGTAGGGAGCCTTGCTTTAGAGTTTCTCTAAAATCCTTTTTTCTCTTTATTTTATTGCCTGTCAGTTTTTTTTGTTACGTTGCTGTAGGGAGTTTTGCTTTAGAGTTTCTCTAAAATCCTTTTTTCTCTTTATTTTATTGCCTGTCAGTTTTTTTGTTACGTTGCTGTAGGGAGCTTTGCTTTAGAGTTTCTCTAAAATCCTTCTTTCTCTTTATTTTACTGCCTGCCAATTTGTCATGCTTCGTTGCTGTAGGGAGTTTTGCTTTAGAGTTTCTCTAAAATCCTTTTTTCTCTTTATTTTACTGCCTGTCAATTTTTTTTGTTACGTTGCTGTAGAGAGCTTTGCTTTAGAGTTTCTCTAAAATCCTTCTTTCTCTTTATTTTACTGCCTCTTAATTTTTATTGCAATGTTCCTATAAGGAGCTTTCCTTTGGAGTTTCTCTAAAATCCTTCGTTCTCTTTTTTTACTTGATGTCAATTTTTATTGCTATGTTCCTGTAGGGAGCTTTGCTTTAGAGTTTCTCTAAAATCCTTCTTTCTCTTTATTTTACTGCCTGTTTATTTTTATGGCAATGTTCCTATAAGGAGCTTTGCTTTTGAGTTTCTCTAAAATCCTTCTCTCTCTTTATTTTACTGCCTGTCAATTTTTTTTGTTACGTTGCTGTAGGGAGCTTTGCTTTAGAGTTTCTCTAAAATCCTTTTTTCTCTTTATTTTACTGCCTGTCAATTTTTTTGTTACGTTGCTTTAGGGAGCTTTGCTTTAGAGTTTCTCTAAAATCCTTTTTTCTCTTTATTTTATTGCCTGTCAGTTTTTTTTGTTACGTTGCTGTAGGGAGCTTTGCTTTAGAGTTTCTCTAAAATCCTTTTTTCTCTTTATTTTATTGCCTGTCAATTTTTTTTGTTACGTTGCTGTAGGGAGCCTTGCTTTAGAGTTTCTCTAAAATCCTTTTTTCTCTTTATTTTATTGCCTGTCAGTTTTTTTTGTTACGTTGCTGTAGGGAGTTTTGCTTTAGAGTTTCTTTAAAATCCTTTTTTCTCTTTATTTTACTGTCTGTCAATTTTTTTTGTTACGTTGCTGTAGGGAGCTTTGCTTTAGAGTTTCTCTAAAATCCTTTTTTTTCTTTATTTTACTGTTTGTCAATTTTTTTGTTACGTTGCTGTAGGGAGCTTTGCTTTAGAGTTTCTCTAAAATCCTTCTTTCTCTTTATTTTACTGCCTGTTAATTTTTTTTCCTATGCTCCTATAAGGAGCTTTCCTTTAGAGTTTCTCTAAAATCCTTTTTTCTCTTTATTTTATTGCCTGTCAGTTTTTTTTGTTACGTTGCTGTAGGGAGCTTTGCTTTAGAGTTTCTCTAAAATCCTTTTTTCTCTTTATTTTATTGCCTGTCAATTTTTTTTGTTACGTTGCTGTAGGGAGCCTTGCTTTAGAGTTTCTCTAAAATCCTTTTTTCTCTTTATTTTATTGCCTGTCAGTTTTTTTTGTTACGTTGCTGTAGGAAGCTTTGATTTAGAGTTTCTCTAAAATCCTTTTTTCTCTTTATTTTATTGCCTGTCAGTTTTTTTGTTACGTTGCTGTAGGGAGCTTTGCTTTAGAGTTTCTCTAAAATCCTTTTTTCTCTTTATTTTATTGCCTGTCAATTTTTTTTGTTACGTTGCTGTAGGGAGTTTTGCTTTAGAGTTTCTCTAAAATCCTTTTTTCTCTTTATTTTATTGCCTGCCAGTCTTTTGTTACGTTGCTGTAGGGAGCTTTGCTTTAGAGTTTCTCTAAAATCCTTTTTTCTCTTTATTTTATTGCCTGTCAATTTTTTTGATACGTTGCTGTAGGGAGCCTTGCTTTAGAGTTTCTCTAAAATCCTTTTTTCTCTTTATTTTATTGCCTGTCAGTTTTTTTTGTTACGTTGCTGTAGGGAGTTTTGCTTTAGAGTTTCTCTAAAATCCTTTTTTCTCTTTATTTTACTGCCTGTCAATTTTTTTGTTACGTTGCTGTAGGGAGCTTTGCTTTAGAGTTTCTCTAAAATCCTTTTTTCTCTTTATTTTATTGCCTGTCAGTTTTTTTGTTATGTTGCTGTAGGGAGCTTTGCTTTAGAGTTTCTCTAAAATCCTTTTTTCTCTTTATTTTATTGCCTGTCAGTTTTTTTGTTACGTTGCTGTAGGGAGTTTTGCTTTAGAGTTTCTCTAAAATCCTTTTTTCTCTTTATTTTCTTGCCTGTCAATTTTTTTTGTTACGTTGCTGTAGGGAGCCTTGCTTTAGAGTTTCTCTAAAATCCTTTTTTCTCTTTATTTTATTGCCTGTCAGTTTTTTTTGTTACGTTGCTGTAGGGTGTTTTGCTTTAGAGTTTCTCTAAAATCCTTTTTTCTCTTTATTTTATTGCCTGTCAGTTTTTTTTGTTATGTTGCTGTAGGGAGCTTTGCTTTAGAGTTTCTCTAAAATCCTTTTTTCTCTTTATTTTATTGCCTGTCAATTTTTTTTGTTACGTTGCTGTAGGGAGCCTTGCTTTAGAGTTTCTCTAAAATCCTTTTTTCTCTTTATTTTATTGCCTCTCAGTTTTTTTTGTTACGTTGCTGTAGGGAGTTTTGCTTTAGAGTTTCTCTAAAATCCTTTTTTCTCTTTATTTTACTGCCTGTCAATTTTTTTGTTACGTTGCTGTAGGGAGCTTTGCTTTAGAGTTTCTCTAAAATCCTTCTTTCTCTTTATTTTACTGCCTGTTAATTTTTTTTGTTACGTTGCTGTAGGGAGCCTTGCTTTAGAGTTTCTCTAAAATCCTTCTTTCTCTTTATTTTACTGCCTCTTAATTTTTATTGCAATGTTCCTATAAGGAGCTTTCCTTTAGAGTTTCTCTAAAATCCTTCTTTCTCTTTATTTTACTGCCTGTTAATTTTTTTTGCTATGCTCCTATAAGGAGCTTTGCTTTAGAGTTTCTCTAAAATCCTTTTTTCTCTTTATTTTATTGCCTGTCAGTTTTTTTGTTATGTTGCTGTAGGGAGCTTTGCTTTAGAATTCCCCTAAGACCCTTCGTTCTCTTTATTTTACTGTCTGCCAATTTTTCATGCTTTGTTGCTGTAGGGAGTTTTGCTTTAGAGTTTCTCTAAAATCCTTTTTTCTCTTTATTTTATTGCCTGTCAGTTTTTTTTGTTACGTTGCTGTAGGGAGCTTTGCTTTAGAGTTTCTCTAAAATCCTTTTTTCTCTTTATTTTATTGCCTGTCAATTTTTTTTGTTACGTTGCTGTAGGGAGCCTTGCTTTAGAGTTTCTCTAAAATCCTTTTTTCTCTTTATTTTATTGCCTGTCAATTTTTTTGTTACGTTGCTGTAGGGAGCTTTGCTTTAGAGTTTCTCTAAAATCCTTCCTTCTCTTTATTTTATTGCCTGCCAATTTTTCATGCTTCGTTGCTGTAGGGAGTTTTGCTTGAGAGTTTCTCTAAAATCCTTTTTTCTCTTTATTTTACTGCCTGTCAATTTTTTTGTTACGTTGCTGTAGGGAGCATTGCTTTAGAGTTTCTCTAAAATCCTTCTCTCTCTTTATTTTACTGCCTGTTTATTTTTATGGCAATGTTCCTATAAGGAGCTTTGCTTTAGAGTTTCTCTAAAATCCTTCTCTCTCTTTATTTTACTGGCTGCTAATTTTTCATGCTTCTTTGCTGTAGGGAGTTTTGCTTTAGAGTTTATCTAAAATCCTTCTTTCTCTTTATTTTACTGCCTGTTTATTTTTATGGCAATGTTCCTATAAGGAGCTTTGCTTTTGAGTTTCTCTAAAATCCTTCTCTCTTTTTATTTTACTGCCTGCCAATTTTTCATGCTTCGTTGCTGTAGGGAGTTTTGCTTTAGAGTTTCTCTAAAATCCTTCGTTCTCTTTATTTTACTGCCTGTTAATTTTTTTTGCTATGCTCCTAGAAGGAGCTTTGCTTTAGAGTTTCTCTAAAATCCTTCTTTCTCTTTATTTTATTGCCTGTTAATTGTTTTTGCTATGCTCCTATAAGGAGCTTTCCTTTAGAGTCTCTCTAAAATCCTTTTTTCTTTTTATTTTATTGCCTGTCAATTTTTTTGTTACGTTGCTGTAGGGAGCCTTGCTTTAGAGTTTCTCTAAAATCCTTCTTTGTCTTTATTTTACTGCCTGTTAATTTCTATTGCAATGTTCCTATAAGGAGCTTTCCTTTAGAGTTTCTCTAAAATCCTTCGTTCTCTTTTTTTACTCTATGTCAATTTTTATTGCTATGTTCCTGTAGGGAGCATTTCTTTAGAATTCCCCTACGACCCTTCGTTCTCTTTATTTTACTGCCTGCCAATTTTTCATTCTTCGTTGCTGTAGGGAGTTTTGCTTTAGAGTTTCTCTAAAATCCTTTTTTCTCTTTATTTTATTGCCTGTCAGTTTTTTTTGTTACGTTCCTGTAGGGAGCTTTGCTTTAGAGTTTCTCTAAAATCCTTCCTTCTCTTTATTTTATTGCCTGCCAATTTTTCATGCTTCGTTGCTGTAGGGAGTTTTGCTTGAGAGTTTCTCTAAAATCCTTTTTTCTCTTTATTTTACTGCCTGTCAATTTTTTTGTTACGTTGCTGTAGGGAGCTTTGCTTTAGAGTTTCTCTAAAATCCTTCTCTCTCTTTATTTTACTGCCTGTTTATTTTTATGGCAATGTTCCTATAAGGAGCTTTGCTTTAGAGTTTCTCTAAAATCCTTCTCTCTCTTTATTTTACTGGCTGCTAATTTTTCATGCTTCTTTGCTGTAGGGAGTTTTGCTTTAGAGTTTCTTTAAAATCCTTTTTTCTCTTTATTTTACTGTCTGTCAATTTTTTTTGTTACTTTGCTGTAGGGAGTTTTGCTTTAGAGTTTCTCTAAAATCCTTCTTTCTCTTTATTTTACTGTCTGTTTATTTTTATGGCAATGTTCCTATAAGGAGCTTTGCTTTAGAGTTTCTTTAAAATCCTTTTTTCTCTTTATTTTACTGTCTGTCAATTTTTTTTGTTACTTTGCTGTAGGGAGCTTTGCTTTAGAGTTTCTCTAAAATCCTTCGTTCTCTTTATTTTACTGCCTGTTAATTTTTTTTGCTATGCTCCTAGAAGGAGCTTTCCTTTAGAGTTTCTCTAAAATCCTTCGTTCTCTTTATTTTACTGCCTGCCAATTTTTCATGCTACGTTGCTGTAGGGAGCTTTGCTTTAGAGTTTCTCTAAAATCCTTCGTTCTCTTTATTTTACTGCCTGTTAATTTTTTTTACCATGCTCCTAGAAGGAGCTTTCCTTTAGAGTTTCTCTAAAATCGTTCGTTCTCTTTATTTTACTGCCTGCCAATTTTTCATGCTACGTTGCTGTAGGGAGCTTTGCTTTAGAGTTTCTCTAAAATCCTTTTTTCTCTTTATTTAACTGCCTGTCAATTTTTGTTGCTACGTTGCTGTAGGATGCTTTGCTTTAGAGTTTCTCTAAAATCCTTCTTTCTCTTTATTTTACTGCCTGTTAATTTTTTTTGCTATGCTCCTAGAAGGAGCTTTCCTTTAGAGTTTCTCTAAAATCCTTCGTTCTCTTTATTTTACTGCCTGCCAATTTTTCATGCTACGTTGCTGTAGGGAGCTTTGCTTTAGAGTTTCTCTAAAATCCTTCGTTCTCTTTATTTTACTGCCTGTTAATTTTTTTTGCTATGCTCCTAGAAGGAGCTTTCCTTTAGAGTTTCTCTAAAATCCTTCGTTCTCTTTATTTTACTGCCTGCCAATTTTTCATGCTACGTTGCTGTAGGGAGCTTTGCTTTAGAGTTTCTCTAAAATCCTTTTTTCTCTTTATTTAACTGCCTGTCAATTTTTGTTGCTACGTTGCTGTAGGATGCTTTGCTTTAGAGTTTCTCTAAAATCCTTCTTTTTCTTTATTTTACTGCCTGTTAATTTTTTTTGCTATGCTCCTAGAAGGAGCTTTCCTTTAGAGTTTCTCTAAAATCCTTCGTTCTCTTTATTTTACTGCCTGCCAATTTTTCATGCTACGTTGCTGTAGGGAGCTTTGCTTTAGAGTTTCTCTAAAATCCTTTTTTCTCTTTATTTAACTGCCTGTCAATTTTTGTTGCTACGTTGCTGTAGGATGCTTTGCTTTAGAGTTTCTCTAAAATCCTTCTTTCTCTTTATTTTACTGCCTGTTAATTTTTTTTGCTATGCTCCTAGAAGGAGCTTTCCTTTAGAGTTTCTCTAAAATCCTTTTTTCTCTTTATTTAACTGCCTGTCAATTTTTGTTGCTACGTTGCTGTAGGATGCTTTGCTTTAGAGTTTCTCTAAAATCCTTCTTTTTCTTTATTTTACTGCCTGTTAATTTTTTTTGCTATGCTCCTAGAAGGAGCTTTCCTTTAGAGTTTCTCTAAAATCCTTTTTTCTCTTTATTTAACTGCCTGTCAATTTTTGTTGCTACGTTGCTGTAGGATGCTTTGCTTTAGAGTTTCTCTAAAATCCTTCTTTCTCTTTATTTTACTGCCTGTTAATTTTTTTTGCTATGCTCCTAGAAGGAGCTTTCCTTTAGAGTTTCTCTAAAATCCTTTTTTCTCTTTATTTAACTGCCTGTCAATTTTTGTTGCTACGTTGCTGTAGGGAGCTTTGCTTTAGAGTTTCTCTAAAATCCTTCTTTCTCTTTATTTTACTGCCTGTTAATTTTTTTTGCTATGCTCCTAGAAGGAGCTTTCCTTTAGAGTTTCTCTAAAATCCTTCGTTCTCTTTATTTTACTGCCTGCCAATTTTTCATGCTACGTTGCTGTAGGGAGCTTTGCTTTAGAGTTTCTCTAAAATCCTTTTTTCTCTTTATTTAACTGCCTGTCAATTTTTGTTGCTACGTTGCTGTAGGATGCTTTGCTTTAGAGTTTCTCTAAAATCCTTCTTTCTCTTTATTTTACTGCCTGTTAATTTTTTTTGCTTTGCTCCTAGAAGGAGCTTTCCTTTAGAGTTTCTCTAAAATCCTTCGTTCTCTTTATTTTACTGCCTGCCAATTTTTCATGCTACGTTGCTGTAGGGAGCTTTGCTTTAGAGTTTCTCTAAAATCCTTTTTTCTCTTTATTTAACTGCCTGTCAATTTTTGTTGCTACGTTGCTGTAGGATGCTTTGCTTTAGAGTTTCTCTAAAATCCTTCTTTTTCTTTATTTTACTGCCTGTTAATTTTTTTGCTATGCTCCTAGAAGGAGCTTTCCTTTAGAGTTTCTCTAAAATCCTTTTTTCTCTTTATTTAACTGCCTGTCAATTTTTGTTGCTTCGTTGCTGTAGGATGCTTTGCTTTAGAGTTTCTCTAAAATCCTTTTTTCTCTTTATTTTACTGCCTGTTAATTTTTTTTGCTATGCTCCTAGAAGGAGCTTTCCTTTAGAGTTTCTCTAAAATCCTTCGTTCTCTTTATTTTACTGCCTGCCAATTTTTCATGCTACGTTGCTGTAGGGAGCTTTGCTTTAGAGTTTCTCTAAAATCCTTTTTTCTCTTTATTTTACTGCCTGTTTATTTTTTTTGCTATGCTCCTAGAAGGAGCTTTCCTTTAAAGTTTCTCTAAAATCCTTCGTTCTCTTTATTTTACTGCCTGCCAATTTTTCATGCTACGTTGCTGTAGGGAGCTTTGCTTTAGAGTTTCTCTAAAATCCTTCGTTCTCTTTATATTACTGCCTGCCAATTTTTCATGCTACGTTGCTGTAGGGAGCTTTGCTTTAGAGTTTCTCTAAAATCCTTCGTTCTCTTTATTTCACTGCCTGCCAATTTTTCATGCTACGTTGCTGTAGGGAGCTTTGCTTTAGAGTTTCTCTAAAATCCTTCGTTCTCTTTATTTTACTGCCTGTCAATTTTTGTTGCTACGTTGCTGTAGGATGCTTTGCTTTAGAGTTTCTCTAAAATCCTTCTTTCTCTTTATTTTACTGCCTGTTAATTTTTTTTTGCTATGCTCCTAGAAGGAGCTTTCCTTTAGAGTTTCTCTAAAATCCTTCGTTCTCTTTATTTTACTGCCTGCCAATTTTTCATGCTACGTTGCTGTAGGGAGCTTTGCTTTAGTGTTTCTCTTAAATCCTTTTTTCTCTTTATTTAACTGCCTGTCAATTTTTCATTCTACGTTGCTGTAGGGAGCTTTGCTCTAGAGTTTCTCTAAAATCCTTCGTTCTCTTTTTTTAACTGTCTGTAAATTTTTATTGCTATGTTGCATCAGGAATATTTGCTTCAGAGTTTCTCTAAATTCTTTCTCTTTAGGATCTCTTTAGCAGCCTTGATACCCTCAGATGACGAAAATGCAATAGGCAGTTGACTAAAAATATATTTTTGCAGGGTATTAATCCAAAGTTTTCATGATTTCATTCAATTTTTATGCTGATGTCAACCTTCAGTTAAAAATATTTTTGTATTGCACATTGACAGTTTCTTTTACCTTTAGTAAATTATGCTGTATTTTTTATTACAAATTTTTACAGTTTATTTTTATCAACCTTTTTTTATAAGGAAATGCATGTATTTTTGTCATCATAATATAGTCTTTCTGGGTGGGTTATTAAACGTTCCTAGAAATTTTCCATTTTCTCAAGGCTGCGAGTTGCTTTTTTTTCGGCGAATAGCCCTTTCCTCTTCCATGTCCCCTTTTGTGTAATAGGAAAAGCACCCCTTAACGTGATATGTTTATCTTGAAACTCCAAATATTTATGTAATCCATTTCACTGAGGCTGCTCCCTGCTGACCACCTTCAAACAAAGGTGTATCCACAGGACAATGGGGTCGGGAGATTGCGCGAGAACGCTACAAAATTGATGCCTCTGAGGTATACAACAGATACAACTTGAATACCGCACAACCAAATAGCCAATCACGCGCCAATACTCCTTTTAGGTCATTTTCGATCCACCAAAGTGCTCAATTCCTGACACAGTTTTCAAATGCTACATCAAAACTGATGCATCAAATAACCCTTTCATCGCAAAAAGACCATTGAGATATCACTAGAAAAACTTCCAAATGACTTCTAAGCTTTTTATTGAAGTTGCCAATTTTGATCGCGAAAAGCTTTTACTAAGGTTTTCGAACTTAGTTTTGCTTAAGACACAAAAAGCAAGCAGTCTCTGCAAGCCCCGCTGTTTAAAACAAACCATGGTCTTCATAACATCAAATTAAGAACAAAAAATGCTTGAAATTTGTTCTAAAGCGCTTCGAATATTCAATGGAAGAACTTTGTGCTTGGAGGGGCGCCTTTGAAGGGGACTCAGCCGCCTTGAACCTAGGTTTCGTAAAAGGACTTCCTTCTTGTGAAGCAATGGAATGCTGTAAGGGGCAAGCACCTCAAAAAAACCAACAACACAGTCACCCTTTAGAACCATGTACGACGGCACCTTTCTGTGTAGCTTTTAATTTTAAGGAATAAGACATTTCAGCTAAAAGTTACATTTTCATTAAATTTTCTAGGAGAAATGTTCGTTGTCGCAGACACCCAGTGGACACCGCAATAAAAGATGATGTCGATGCATCAGTAGCAAAGAGGCAAACGCACATGAAGGAAAGGTTTACCACATGAACCAAGTCTCTATACAGAAATCAAATACAGACACTTTCCTTGTTTGTAATCGTTTAAAGATTTTGCAGCCACAAGAACGTTGCAGAAAATTCTATTCCGTATGGCATGTAAACTTGATTTCTCACGCTCGGCCTTGTAACATCTCTTTATAACTTGTCCAGTCGCCTTTAGCTCCCGAATGGAATGCCCCCCTCGCCCTTAATGTGCCGCTTATGTACCGCCTAACTACCGAAATTGTTCGGCCTAACTGCCCAAAATTAAGTAGGGTAACTCTGAACGGAAAGCTGCAATTTGGAGCCATCTATTGTCGGGAAATGTACAAAGAAGTCTCTAAGTTAACCATAAACACACCCTCTTCGATCGCGTGGAACATAGGTCAATGCAATATCCAGGGCAATCGCGAGGCAAGCCTTGCTTGGAGGTGTGGACAACAAATTTACCTGATTATTAAACAATTACCTGAAATTCTTAACATGCTGAAGCAAACCTCTGCAATACTTTTTGTCAATCTAACGGTGTGGCATATAATTTGCAATTTTCAATTTTATATGATTATAACAGACTTTAATAATGGTTTTGTCAAATCTGTATATCGGGACGGGCAAGGATATACCTACCCGAGCCCGCACCATGGTTGCCGCCGAGGGACTAGAAAATTTTCGAATTTTGATGCTTCCAGTTCCCTGGAAAATACATTTTTTTTACCAAATTTTACTAAAGCAATCCTATTAATCCTATTAAAAATTCTTTTATTTTTACAAACAAATTGAGCTGCAGATAAAAACAACTGGCAAAATTTCCCCGTGGTTTGAAAAATTCCATGTTGTCAGTTACCTCTGAAGCCAGGTAACAAGCAGCACTGGTTGTCAATTAAGATCCCTCTTTCCAACCTAGCATGCCTTTTGAATGTTACAAAAAAACCTGGAGCTCATTATGAATTGCAGTTGACGCTTCTACCGAGAAACTTTAGGGGAAATGAACACATGGCACAATTTTACCTAAAGAGGGCATGGATTATTAAATTTTGTGCCAACAAGAAATCTTCAAATCTTCAAATCATTAGTTTGTTTACCTTCCTTCATATCAAGAAAAATCATATTTAACCAAAGAAGCAACTACCTTTGCTTAATCCTTTATTGATCTTAAGCATGACGGTCTCTGAAATTCCTAAAGCGTTGCTTCCACTGGGCGGACTTTACCTGAAATTTCCTATCCAGATGCTATTGAGGAGGTGTGACACCCCCCAGTCGCGACGCCCCTGGTAATATTGAACCCCTTTCCTACTTACAACCCTGCATCCTTAGTAAATGTATATTCTGAAGCTACTTAGCACCCTTATTGCCCTCTCAAACTCTCCTTTTTAAACAGTGAACGACAAGTGTCGTCTAACTACAGCGAAAAGATGCCCATCTCCATCGGGAGCATTCCCCATCATTGATACATTGTTTATGTTCTCCTTTTAGGTTCGGCCTTGTCGATTGCAACCTTAAACAAATTAAGAGAGTATTTTGAGATGAAGCTTTAGAAATTGTCTATTGAATTTCTTTTGTTTGAAGTGAGAATCTTTTGAATTGTTGGTTTTTAGGAAAGATAATTGATACTCGCTCATCCAAAAGGTTAAAGTAAACGTCCTTTTGTGGAATGGTAGCATGGATTGAGATAAATATTGCTTATTTTCTGTGTATTTTTCCTGTTTTGCGTTTAAAAGATATTTGATATTCCAGCCGGCCCGGCCCTCACCTCTTAGTGTTTTCACAAAGAGAGGCTTTTGTCTGAAATTGAATGGCCAGTGTTTCAGCTAGAAGTTGCATTATTGGCGAAACCATAAACAGTATCAAATTTTAGTTTCCACCATTAGGTGCGGGAGGTTGCGGCCGTCCTTGTGGTATTTCGTTTTGTCGAATAGGACCGATTTAAGCAAAGTTATTTGACTTTTTGTTGGCTGAGAGCAAGGGGGATTCAGGTTTACATAAAGGCGTTCAGAAAAAACAATAGGCTTATGATTCCCCGAGTTTCTGAAGACTTGGGTTTTTAGCGATTTACACAAAAAGTATCACAGTTACAAGTTTTTTAGTGCATTCATGAGATGGGCCGTTCGATGCTCGATTTTTTGAGCTATTTCCCGTAATTTTGGGACCTGTTTATGCTGAGTTATTGAGGATTTAGTGATTAAAACACGCAAAAAACGGTTTTTTGCAGTTTAAAAATCGAAAACAGCCGATAAAAATTCTGCGAGGGGTTCAAAATATCGCTGATTTTTTGCTCGATTTTTTGAGCTATTGCTTGTCTTGTTTGAAGCTTGCGTTACTGAATTAACTCGATTTTTCCGAAAAGTGCACTTTTCAAATTTTCTCAAATTTGCATCGCAGCGACCGATCAAGCTCAAACCGGTAACTGCGGCGGCGGTCAAACTTTTTCTTGAAAAACGGTGTTTAATTGGAACTTAAAAACAGGAAAAGTCTGTGAACGGGTAAAAGAGCTTCCTTGATTCGATTTAAATGCATTTAAAGTTGCATTTCATGATTTTTGAAAGTTTCGATACATTTGCCCCAATTAAACACCGCTTTTCGTTTCCTTTTGTCGAATGGGACCGATTTTTGCAAAGTTATTCAACTTTTTCTTGGCTGAGAGCAAGGGGAATTCAGGTTTACATAAAGGCGTTCAGAAAAATCAAAAGGCTTGTGATTCCCCGAGTTCCTAAAGACTTGGGTTTTTAGCGATTTACACAAAAAGTATCACAGTTACAAGTTTTTGAGCGCATCCATGAGATGGACCGTTTGATGCTCGATTTTTTGAGCCGTTTCCCGTAATTTTAGGACCTGTCTTTGCCGAGTTATTGAGGATCTAATGATTAGAACAAAAGAAATGGAAATTCCCAAAGAACTGTGAAAATCAGACAGTTTTGAGAGTTTCTTGACCGAACAATCCGATCGGGCGACGGGCGGCTAGCAACATTGGGCAAATGTATCGAAACTTTAAAAAATCATGAAATGCAATTTTAAATGCATTTAAATCGAATCCAGGAAGCTCTTTTCACCGTTCACAGACTTTTCCTGTTTTTAAATTCCAATTAAACACCGTTTTTCGTTTCCTTTTGTCGAATGGGACCGATTTTTGCAAAGTTATTCGACTTTTTCTTGGCTGAGAGCAAGGGGGGTTCAGGTTTACATAAAGGCGTTCAGAAAAATCAAAAGGCTTGTGATTCCCCTGTTTCTAAAGACTTGGGTTTTTAGCGATTTACACAAAAAGTATCACAGTTACAAGTTTTTGAGTGCATCCATGAGATGGACCGTTTGATGCTCGATTTTGTGAGCCGTTTCCCGTAATTTTAGGACCTGTCTTTGCCGAGTTATTGAGGATTTAATGATTAGAACAAAAGAAATGGAAATTCCCAAAGAGCTGTGAAAATCAGACGGTTTTGAGAGTTTTTTGACCGAACAAGCCGATCGGGCGACGGGCGGCTAGCAACATTGGGCAAATGTATCGAAACTTTAAAAAGTCATGAAATGCAACTTTAAATGCACTTAAATCGAATCAAGGAAGCTCTTTTACCCGTTCACAGGCTTTTCCTGTTTTTAAATTCCAATAAAACACCATTTTTAAAGAAAAAGTTTTGACCGCCGCCGCAGTTACCGGTTTGAGCTTGATCGGTCGCTGCGATGCAAATTTGAGAAAATTTGAAAAGTGCACTTTTCGGAAAAATCGAGTTAATTCAGTAACGCACGCTTCAAACAAGACAAGCAATAGCTCAAAAAATCGAGCAAAAAATCAGCGATATTTTGAACCCCTCGCAGAATTTTTATCGGCTGTTTTCGATTTTTAAACTGCAAAAAACCGTTTTTTGCGTGTTTTAATCACTAAATCCTCAATAACTCAGCATAAACAGGTCCCAAAATTACGGGAAATAGCTCAAAAAATCGAGCATCGAACGGCCCATCTCATGAATGCACTAAAAAACTTGTAACTGTGATACTTTTTGTGTAAATCGTTAAAAACCCAAGTCTTCAGAAACTCGGGGAATCACAAGCCTATTGTTTTTTCTGAACGCCTTTATGTAAACCTGAATCCCCCTTGCTCTCAGCCAAGAAAAAGTCAAATAACCTTGCTTAAATCGGTCCTATTCGACAAAACGAAATACCACAAGGACGGCCGCAACCTCCCGCACCTAATGGTGGAAACTAAAATTTGATACTGTTTATGGTTTCGCCAATAATGCAACTTCTAGCTGAAACACTGGCCATTCAATTTCAGACAAAAGCCTCTCTTTGTGAAAACACTAAGAGGTGAGGGCCGGGCCGGCTGGAATATCAAATATCTTTTAAACGCAAAACAGGAAAAATACACAGAAAATAAGCAATATTTATCTCAATCCATGCTACCATTCCACAAAAGGACGTTTACTTTAACCTTTTGGATGAGCGAGTAAAAATTATCTTTCCTAAAAACCAACGATTCAAAAGATTCTCACTTCAAACAAAAGAAATTCAATAGACAATTTCTAAAGCTTCATCTCAAAATACTCTCTTAATTTGTTGAGGGTGGCAATTGACAAGGCCGAACCTAAAAGGAGAACATAAACAATGTAACAATGATGGGGAATGCTCTCGACGTAGATGGGCATTTGAACACCGCTCGAAAAGGAGTGTATCGGAGAGTCTGAGAGGGCAAGTTGCTAAGTAGTTTCAGATTATACATTTACTAAGGATTCAGGGCTGGGGTAGGAAAGGGGCTCAATTCTGCATTGACCTATGATTCACGCGATCGAAGTGGTTGTTTATCGTTAACTTAGGGACTCCTTTACATATTTTCCGACAATAGATGACTCCAAACAGCAGCTTTCTATTCAGAGTTACCCTAACCCTACGTAATCTTCGGCGTTTAGGCGGCACAAAAGCTTCAAGGGCAAGGGCCTTTACAAAGGCGAATGTGAGAAATCAAGTTTACACGACATGGGGAAAGAAATTTCCGGCAACACGTTTCTATGCATAGAAAATCTTTAAAATTTAAAACGATAAACAAACTAGGAAAAAGTGTCTGTATTGGGTTTCTATGTGGAGATTTGGTTCATTCCCTAAACCTTTTCTTCACTTGCGTTTGCCTCTTTGCTACTGATGCATCGACATCATCTTCTGTTGCGGCGTCCACTGGGTGTCTGCGGCATTCACCTAAAAATTTGATGAAAATGTCACTTTTGGCTGAAATGTCTTATCTTTTTGAATTGACAGATACACAGAGAGGTGACGACTGACGTCGTACATGGTTACAAAGAGTGACTGTGCTGCTGGTTTCTTTGAGATGCTTGCCCCTTACGGCATTCCATTGCTGAGATTTAACGAAGACACTTCTAAGAGGAGCAAAACAGAATCAATCCTGGAAAATTTTCAGCCATAAAAAGAGATTGGTTCACATACAAATCTGCCCACGAAGGAATTTGTTTTTGAAGAAGGAAATCCTCTTACGAATTTAGGTTACGGCAGCTGAATCCCCTTCAAAGGCGACCCTTTAAACACATACTTCTTCCATTAAATATTCAACCTTCCTGAATATTTAATTTTATTGAACTTCTTCCTTAATTTGATGTTAAAAAGATCATAGTTTGTTTTAAACAGCGAGACTTGCAGAGACTGCTCGCTTTTTTGTTTCGTTAGCAAAAAGAAGTTCGCAAACTCAGTCAAAGCTATTCATAAGCAAAGTTGGCAACTTCAATAAAGAGCTTAGAAGTCGTTTGAAAGTCTTTCTAATGATATCTCAATGGTCTTTCTGTTATTAAAGGTTTATTTGATGCATAAGTTTTGATGTAGCATTTGAAAACTGTGTCGGGAATTGAGCACTTTGGTGGATCGAAAATGACCTAAAATAAAAGGAGTATTGGCGCGTGATTGCCTATTTGGTTTCGCCTCTCTAGTGATTTTCGATCCAAAACGTTGTTTTCGGTTTTCTGTGCAGTCTTGATATTAGCCATTGTCATTTGATCATTTTCATTGGTTGTATTTATAATTATTTGACCTTGATCATTGATAATTTTGCAAAAAATCATCATTAGTGACAAGTTGCGATTTCCTGCTTGTACAACAGTTTGCTGATGCCTGAGATCGAGGGGCGATTCACTCTTGCAAATAGCGTACGAGATTTTGCCTAAAACAAAAGGATTTCAAGAGATTTTCAGATAAAAAAATAGGATTTTCACAAAAGGTGTACGAGATTTTCTTAGAGTGATTTGTCCCTCGGTTGAGATAATAATTTATCAATGACTTGTACGGCATTCAAGTTGTATCTGTATACCCCAGAGGCATCAATTTTGTTGCGTTCTTGCGCAATCTCCCGACCCCATTATTCTGTGGATATACCTTTGTTTGAAAGTGGTCAGCAGGGAGCAGCCTCAGTGAAATGGAACAAATAAATATTTGAAGTTTCAAGATAAAAATATCGCGTTAAGGGGTGCTTTTCTTATTACGCAAAAGGGGGCATGCTTGAGAATATGGAATATTCTCTAGGAGCGTTTAATAACCCACCCAGAAAGGCTTATATTATGGTGACAAAAAAACATGCATTTCTTGCATCCATTTGATACCAAAGGTTTTGGTTTTTTTTCCTACGTGAACAGAGAAAGGCGGAAATGTCATCCTTTTGGGGTTTAAGGAGATTGCACGGTGCCCTGGATACTGCCAAGGTGCAAATTTATCTCTTTATAGAAAATGCTGATAATAATACGTTGTAAAAAACAAGCAAAAATACAGCATAATTTACTGAGGGTAGGAGAAAATGTTTATGTGCTTTACAAAAACATAATTTTCTGAAATTTTAATCCTCAAAAACAGCATGAAATATTGAATGAAATCAGCCCTATGGAAAAGGGAAAGGGAAAATGAATAGGAAATAATCAATATTCAATATAGAATCTTCGAATTAATACCCAAGATGGCCCAGGATGGCTAAATAAACGCATCTATAAACGCATTAGCTAGCTACATAAACGCACCTGCTTGCTTTGTAAACGCATTAGCTAGCTAAATAAACGCCCCATTTCGTCCTGTAAACGCATTAGCTAGCTACATAAACGCACCTGCTTCCTTTGTAAACGCATAAGCTAACTAAATAAACACCCCATTTCGTCCTGTAAACGCGTTAGCTAGCTACATAAACGCACCTGCTTGCCTTGTAAACGCATTAGCTAGCTAAATAAACGCCCCATTTCGTCCTGAAAACGCATGAGCTAGCAACATAAATGCACCTGCTTGCTTTCTAAACGTATTAGCTAGCTAAATAAACGCCCCATTTCGTCCTGTAAACGCATTAGCTAGCTATATAAACGCACCTGCTTGCTTTGTAAACGTATCAGCTAGCTAAATAAACGCCCCATTTTGTCCCGTAAACGCATTAGCTAGCTACATAAACGCACCTGCTTGCTTTGTAAACGTATTAGCTAGCTAAATAAACGCCCCATTTCGTCCTGTAAACGCATGAGCTGGCTACATAAATGCACCTGCTTGCTTTGTAAACGCATTAGCTAGCTAAATAAACGCCCCATTTCGTCCTGTAAACGCATTAGCTAGCTACATAAACGCACCTGCTTGCTTTGTAAACGCATTAGCTTGCTAAATAAACGCCCCATTTCGTCCTGTAAACGCGTTAGCTAGCTACATAAACGCACCTGGTTGCTTTGTAAACGTATTAGCTAGCTAAATAAACGCCCCATTTCGTCCTGTAAACACGTTAGCTAGCTACATAAACGCACCTGGTTGCTTTGTAAACGCATTAGCTAGTTAAATAAACGACCCATTTCGCTGTAAACGCATGAGCTAGCTACATAAACGCACCTGCTTGCTCTGTAAACGCATTAGCTAGCTAAATAAACGCCCCATTTCGTCCTGTAAACGCATGAGCTAGCTACATAAACGCACTTGCTTGCTTTGTAAACGCATTAGCTAGCTAAATAAACGCCTCATATCGCTGTAAACGCATGAGCTAGCTACATAAACGCACCTGCTTGCTCTGTAAACGCTTTAGCTAGCTAAATAAACGCCCCATTTCGTCCTGTAAACACGTTAGCTAGCTACATAAATGCACCTGGTTGCTTTGTAAACGCATTAGCTAGTTAAATAAACGCCCCATTTCGCTGTAAACGCATGAGCTAGCTACATAAACGCACCTGCTTGCTCTGTAAACGCATTAGCTAGCTAAATAAACGCCCCATTTCGTCCTGTAAACGCATGAGCTAGCTACATAAACGCACTTGCTTGCTTTGTAAACGCATTAGCTAGCTAAATAAACGCCTCATATCGCTGTAAACGCATGAGCTAGCTACATAAACGCACCTGCTTGCTCTGTAAACGCTTTAGCTAGCTAAATAAACGCCCCATTTCGTCCTGTGAACGCATGAGCTATCTACATAAATGCACCTGCTTCCTTTGTAAACGTATTAGCTAGCTAAATAAACGCCCCATTTCGTCCTGTAAACGCATGAGCTAGCTACATAAATGCACCTGCTTGCTTTGTAAACGCATTAGCTAGCTAAATAAACGCCCCATTTCGCTGTAAACGCATGAGCTAGCTACATAAATGCACCTGCTTCCTTTGTAAACGCATTAGCTAGCTAAATAAACGCCCCATTTCGTCCTGTAAACGCATGAGCTAGCTACATAAATGCACCTGCTTGCTTTGTAAACGCATTAGCTAGTTAAATAAACGCCCCATTTCGTCCTGTAAACGCATGAGCTAGCTACATAAATGCACCTGCTTGCTTTGTAAACGCATTAGCTAGCTAAATAAACGCCCCATTTCGCTGTAAACGCATGAGCTAGCTACATAAACGCACCTGCTTGCTCTGTAAACGCATTAGCTAGCTAAATAAACGCCCCATTTCGTCCTGTAAACGCATGAGCTAGCTACATAAACGCACTTGCTTGCTTTGTAAACGCATTAGCTAGCTAAATAAACGCCTCATATCGCTGTAAACGCATGAGCTAGCTACATAAACGCACCTGCTTGCTCTGTAAACGCTTTAGCTAGCTAAATAAACGCCCCATTTCGTCCTGTGAACGCATGAGCTATCTACATAAATGCACCTGCTTCCTTTGTAAACGCATTAGCTAGCTAAATAAACGCCCCATTTCGTCCTGTAAACGCATGAGCTAGCTACATAAACGCACCTGTTTGCTCTGTAAACGCATTAGCTTGCTAAATAAACGCCCCATTTCGTCCTGTAAACGCATGAGCTAGCTACATAAATGCACCTGCTTGCTTTGTAAACGCATTAGCTAGCTAAATAAACGCCCCATTTCGTCCTGTAAACGCATGAGCTATCTACATAAATGCACCTGCTTGCTTTGTAAACGCATTAGCTAGTTAAATAAACGCCCCATTTCGTCCTGTAAACGCGTGAGCTAGCTACATAAATGCACCTGCTTGCTTTGTAAACGCATTAGCTAGCTAAATAAGTAGTATTCTTACGTTTACTATTTTCGCCATCAAAACTTGATAAATTTTCCAATATATTCCAGTTTAAAAGTCATCTTTTAGCTTTTATGAAACTTGCTATGGCCACTTGAATTTTGGCTCGATAGAATATTTTGCTGCGGTGCTGCCATTTCTGTTTCAGCCTGTGCAATACTTTTGCTCACTAAGTGTACATAAGCACGAAAAACCGTTATTGTGTAGACAAAAGGAGTTCATTTTTACCTCAGGACTCCATTGGTAACATTCTCAATAGGGAAGTGGCCCTGATTGGGCAACCTTAACAGACATGTGCTCGCGTTTCTGATTGGCCTATTTCGATCCACAATTGGGTGTATATATTTCCTAGCGCAGAGTTTTCGATCTATGTTCTGACGTTTTAAACTCTAATAAGTGTCAAATTAAAAGCTTTAGTATAAACAAACGTTTGCGTTTTGAAAATCCATTTTTGTACCACCAAAAGATTGTTAGTTTACATCCACTGACGGACTGGCAGGGAAACAAGATTGCAATCGCACAGTGTCTTCGTTTCTAGGGTTTGGTCTTTTTCCAAATCTTTTAGTTTCTATTTGTAACTAATGTGAGCTAAGTTCAAATTCAGTTTAAATCTAAAACAAGGCGCAAGTGTTTTCAAACTTTAAGGTCCTTTAAATAATGAATATGTATGTGGCTTTTTAATGTTTCTAGTATTACTTTAATGGTTTCCATAAGTTTGGACACGAATCTGTCAATGCTTTCTGTCAAATATATGTAGTAACCACATTGCAGATGAGTTTCATTGTACAATGATCCGTCCTCTGTATGGTATGAAATAATGCAAGCTATTTAAGTTGCTGACTTCAAAAGACAAATTTCTTTTTCTTACGTGTCAAGAAAGACAATTAATTACATAAGTTCTAGCAAATTATAATTTATTGTAAAATTTTAGTTTATCGTATTACACTCATTTGCATTGGATTGCTTCTCGTCGTTTATGCTGTTCCTATAGCTCTAGCTCTTGACTTCCTCAGTAACATTCCACGTTCATTTGAATTGTGTGGGCATAGTAATACTCTTTGTGTACAATTAATACTATTTTTTGGGTTTTTGGGAAATTCAAAAGCAAAGCTTATTACAGCAACTTAGCAATAAAAAAAACAAGCAATGAAATAAAGAGAACAGAGGATATTTGGGAAATTCAAAAGCAAAGCTCCCTTCAGCCACTTAGCTATAAAAAATGACAGGCAATGAAATAAAGAGAGCTAAGGATTTTAGGGAAATTCTAAAAAATAGCTACCTACAGCAAGTTAGCAAAACAAATTGACAGGCAAATGACTAAAGAAAGCGAAGTATTCTCGGGAAATTCAGAAGCATAGCTACTTACAGCAAAGAAAGCAATAAAAATCGACAAGCAATAAATAAAAAGAACGAAGGATTTTAAGGAAAATCTAAAGCATAGCTCCCTACAGCAAACTAAGCATTAAAAATAGACAGGCAATGAAATAAAGAAAGTGAAGGATTTTAGAAAGATTCTGAAACATTGCTCCCTACAGCAACGAAGCAATAAAAAATAACAAGCAAAGAAATAAAGAAAGCAAAGGATTTTAGGTAAAATCTAAAACATAGCTCCCTACAGCAACTTAGCAAAAAAAATTGACAGGCAAATGAATGAAGAAAGGAAATGATTTTATAGAAATTGTGAAGCGTAGCTCCCTACAGCAAATTAGCAAAAAAAATTGACAGTCAATAAAATAATGGGAGTGATGAATTTTAAGAAAATTTCAAAGCAAAGCTCCCTAAAGCAACTAAGCAATAAAAATCGACCGACAATAAAATAAAAAGAGCGAAGGAGTCTAGGGAAATTCTGAAGCATAGCTCCCTACAGCAAGTTAGCAATAAAAATTGACAGACAATTGAAAAAAGAAAGCAAAGGATATTTAGAAAATTCTGAAACATAGCTCCCTACAGCAACGATGCAAGAAAAATGACAGGCAATAAAATAAAGAGAACGAAGGATTTTAGGAAAATTCTAAAGCATAGCTCCATACAGCAACGAAGCAATAAAGAGTGACAGGCAATAAAATAAAGAGAACCAAAGATTTTAGGAATGTTTAAAGCATAGCTGCTTAAAGCAAACTTAGCATTAAAAAAACAAAGGCAATGAAATAAAGATAACGAAGGATTTTAGGGAAATTCTAAAACATAGCTCCCTACAGCAACGAAGCAATAAAAAATGACAGGCAACGAAATAAAGAGAGCCAAGGATTTTTAGAAAAGTCTAAAGAAAACCTCCTTATAGTAACGAGGCAATAACAAATAGACAGGCAATGAAATAAAGGGAACGAAGAATTTTATGAAAATTCTCAAGCAAAACTCAGTACAGCAACGAAACAATAAAAAATGACAGGTGAAGAAATAAAGAGAACGAAGGTTTTTTGGGAAATTCCAAAACAAAGCTCCTTACAACAACTAAGTATTAAAAATAGAGAGGCAATGAAATTAAGAGAGCGAAGGATTTTAGGTCAATTTTGAAGAATAGCTTCCTACAGCAACTTAGCAATAAAAAATGACAAGAAATGAAATAAAGAGAAAGAAGGATTTTAGGGGAAATTCTAAAGCATAGCTCCTTACAGCAACGAAGCAATAAAAAATAGACAGGCAATGAAATAAAGAGAACGAAGGATTTTAGAAAAATTCAAAAGCATAGCTCTATACAGCAACGAAGCAATAAAAAATGACAGACAATTGAATAAAGAGAGTGAAGGATTTTAGGGAAATTCTGAAGCATAGCTACCTACAGCAATGAAGCAATAAAAATAGACAGGCCATGAAATAAAGAGAGTGAAGGATTTTAGGGAGATTCTGAAGCATAGCTTTCTACAGCAACGAAGCAATAAAAATGACAGGCAATGAAATAAAGAGGGCCAAGGATTTTAGGAAAAGTCTAAAGCATAGCTTCTTACAGCAACGAAGAAATAAAAATGACAGGCAATGAAATAAAGAGAACGAAGGATTTTAGTGAAATTCTAAAGAATAGCTCCCTACAGCAACGAAGCAATAAAAAATGACAGACAATGAAATAAAGAGAGTGAAGGATTTTAGGGAAATTCTGAAGCATAGCTACCTACAGCAATGAAGCAATAAAAATAGACAGGCCATGAAATAAAGAGAGTGAAGGATTTTAGGGAGATTCTGAAGCATAGCTTTCTACAGCAACGAAGCAATAAAAATGACAGGCAATGAAATAAAGAGGGCCAAGGATTTTAGGAAAAGTCTAAAGCATAGCTTCTTACAGCAACGAAGAAATAAAAATGACAGGCAATGAAATAAAGAGAACGAAGGATTTTAGTGAAATTCTAAAGAATAGCTCCCTACAGCAACGAAGCAATAAAAAATGACAGACAATGAAATAAAGAGAGTGAAGGATTTTAGGGAAATTCTGAAGCATAGCTACCTACAGCAATGAAGCAATAAAAATAGACAGGCCATGAAATAAAGAGAGTGAAGGATTTTAGGGAGATTTTGAAGCATAGCTACCTACAGCAACGAAGCAATAAAAAATGACAGGCAATGAAATAAAGAAAACTGGGGATTTTTGAGAAATCACAAAGCAAAGCTCCCTACAGCAACGAAGCAATAAAAAATGACAGGCAATAAATCAAAGAAAGCGAAGAATTTAAAAAAAAATTCTGAGGCATAGCTCCCTACAGCAACGAAGCAATAAAAATGACAGGCAAGGAAATAACGAGAGCCAAGGATTTTAGGAAAAATTTAAAGCATAGCTTCTTACAACAACGAAGCAAATAAAATGACAGGCAATAAAATAAAGAGAACGAAGGATTTTAGAGAAATCCTCAAGCATAGTTCCATACATCAAAAAAGCCATAAAAATGGCAGGCAATGAAATAAAAAGAACCAAGGATTTTAGGAAAAGTCTGAAGTAGAGCTCCCTTGAGCAACGAATTATTAAAAAAATGACGGGCAAGGAAATAAAGAAAGTGAAAGATCTTAAGAAAGTTCTAAAGCATAGCTCCCTACAGCAACTTATTTATAAAAAAAAGCAATGAAATGAAGAGAACCAAGGATTTTAGGAAAAGTCTAAAGTAGAGCTTCTTACAGCAACGAAGCAATAAAAATGACAGGCAATAAAATAAAGAAAACGAAGGATTTTAGGAAAATTCTAAAGAATAGTTCCCTACAGCAACAAAGCAATAGAAAATGACAGGCAATGAAATAAAGAGGGCCAAGGATTTTAGGAAAAGTCTAAAGCATAGCTTCTTACAGCAACGAAGCAATAAAAATGACAGGCAATGAAATAAAGAGAACGAAGGACTTTAGGGAAATTCTAAAGAATAGCTCCCTACAGCAACAAAGCAATAGAAAATGACAGGCAATGATATAAAGAGGGCCAAGGATTTTAGGAAATGTCTAAAGCATAGCTCTTTAAAGCAAACTTAGCATTAAAAAAAGAAAGGCAATGAGTCAAAGAGAACAATGGATTTTAGGGAACCTCTAAAACATAGCTCCCTACAGCAACGATGCAGTAAAAAATGAGAGACATTGAAATAAAGAGAACGAAGGATTTTAGAAAAATTCTAAGGCATAGCTTCTTACAGCAACGATACAATAATAAATGACAGGCAATGAAATAAAGAGAACAAAGGATTTTTAAGAAATTTTGAAGCATAGCTCCCTACAGCAACAAAGCAATAAAAAATGACATGCAAAGAAATAAAGACAGCGAAGGATTCCAAAAAAATTCTGAAGCATAGTTCCCTACAGCAACAAAGCAATAGAAAATGACAGGCAATAAAATAAAGACAGCGAAGGATTTTAGGGAGATTCTGAAGCATAGCTCCCTACTGCAAAGAAGCACCAAAAAATGACAGGCAATAAAAAAAGAGAGCCAAGGATTTTAGGAAAAGTCTAAAGCAAAGCTCCTTACAGCAATGAAACAATAAAAAATGAAAGGCAATGAAATAAAAAGAACGAAGGATTTTAGGGAGATTCTGAAGCATAGCTCCCTACAGCAACGAAGCAATAAAAAATGACAGGCAATAAAAAAAAGGGAGCCAAGGAATTTAGGAAAAGTCTAAAGCAAAGTTCCTTACACCAACGAAGCAATAAAAAATGACAGGCAATGAAATATAGAGAGAGAAGGATTTTAGGGAATGTCTAAAACAAAGCTTCCTAAAGCATCTTAGCAATAAAAATTGAAAGGGCAATTAAATGAAGAAAGTGAAGGATTTTAAGAAAAATCAGAAGCATAGCTCCCTACAGCAATTTAGCAATAAAAAATGACAAGTAATGAAAATAAGAGAACCAAGGATTTTTGAGAAATTTCAAAGCCAAGCTCCCTACAGCAACTTAGCAAAAAAAATTCACAGGCAATGAAATAAAGAGAGTGAAGTATTTTAGGGAAATTCTGAAACATAGCTCCCTACAGCAACGAAATAATAAAAAATGACAAGTAACGAAATAAAGAGAACGAAGGATTTTTGGGAAATTCCAAAGCAAAGATCCTTACAGCATTATAGCAATAAAAAATGACAGTCACTCAAATAAAGAGATCCATGGATTTTAAGGAAATTCTAAAGCATAGCTCCCTACAGCAACGAAGCAATAAAAAATGACAGGCAATGAAATAAAGAGAAAGAAGTATTTTAGGGAAAATCTAAAACATAGCCCCCTACAGCAACTTACCAAAAAAATGACAGGCAATGAAATAAAGAGAGCCAAGGATTTTAGGGAAATTCTAAAGCATTGCTCCCTACAGCAACAAAGCAATAAAAAATGACAGGCAATGAAATAAAGACAGCAAAGGATTTTAAGGAGATTCTGAAGCATAGCTCCCTACAGCAAATAAGCACCAAAAAATGACAGGCAATGAAAAAAAGAGAGCCAAGGATTTTAGAAAAAGTCTAAAGCAAAGCTCCTTACAGCAATGAAACAATAAAGAATGAAAGGCAATGAAATTAAAAGAACGAAGGATTTTTGGGAGATTTTGAAGCATAGCTCCCTACAGCAACTTAGCAAAAAAAATTCACAGGCAATGAAATAAAGAGAGTGAAGTATTTTAGGGAAATTCTGAAACATAGCTCCCTACAGCAACGAAATAATAAAAAATGACAAGTAACGAAATAAAGAGAACGAAGGATTTTTGGGAAATTCCAAAGCAAAGATCCTTACAGCATTATAGCAATAAAAAATGACAGTCACTCAAATAAAGAGATCCATGGATTTTAAGGAAATTCTAAAGCATAGCTCCCTACAGCAACGAAGCAATAAAAAATGACAGGCAATGAAATAAAGAGAAAGAAGTATTTTAGGGAAAATCTAAAACATAGCCCCCTACAGCAACTTACCAAAAAAATGACAGGCAATGAAATAAAGAGAGCCAAGGATTTTAGGGAAATTCTAAAGCATTGCTCCCTACAGCAACAAAGCAATAAAAAATGACAGGCAATGAAATAAAGACAGCAAAGGATTTTAAGGAGATTCTGAAGCATAGCTCCCTACAGCAAATAAGCACCAAAAAATGACAGGCAATGAAAAAAAGAGAGCCAAGGATTTTAGAAAAAGTCTAAAGCAAAGCTCCTTACAGCAATGAAACAATAAAGAATGAAAGGCAATGAAATTAAAAGAACGAAGGATTTTTGGGAGATTTTGAAGCATAGCTCCCTACAGCAACGAAGCAATAAAAAATTACAGGCAATAAAAGAAAGAGAGCCAAGGAATTTAGGAAAAGTCTAAAGCAAAGTTCCTTACACCAACAAAGCAATAAAAAATGACAGGCAATGAAACATAAAGAGAGAAGGATTTTAGGGAATGTCTAAAACAAAGCTCCCTACAGCATCTTAGCAATAAAAATTGAAAGGGCAATTAAATGAAGAAAGTGAAGGATTTTAAGAAAAATCAGAAGCATAGCTCCCTACAGCAATTTAGCAATAAAAAATGACAAGTAATGAAAATAAGAGAACCAAGGATTTTTGAGAAATTTCAAAGCCAAGCTCCCTACAGCAACTTAGCAAAAAAAATTCACAGGCAATGAAATAAAGAGAGTGAAGTATTTTAGGGAAATTCCGAAACATAGCCCCCTACAGCAACGAAACAATAAAAAATGACAGGTAACGAAATAAAGAGAACGAAGGATTTTTGGGAAATTCCAAAGCAAAGATCCTTACAGCATTATAGCAATAAAAAATGACAGTCACTCAAATAATGAGATCCATGGATTTTTAGGAAATTCTAAAGCATAGCTCCCTACAGCAACGAAGCAATAAAAAATGAGAGGCAATGAAATAAAGAGAGTGAAGTATTTTAGGGAAAATCTAAAACATAGCCCCCTACAGCAACTTACCAAAAAAAATGACAGGCAATGAAATAAAGAGAGTGAAGTATTTTAGGGAAAATCTAAAACATAGCCCCCTACAGCAACTTACCAAAAAAAATGACAGGCAATGAAATAAAGAGAGGCAAGGATTTTAGGGAAATTCTAAAGCATTGCTCCCGACAGCAACAAAGCAATAAAAAATGACAGGCAATGAAAGAAAGACAGCGAAGGATTTTAGGAAGATTCTGAAACATAGCTCCCTACAGCAGCGAAGCACCAAAAAATGACAGGCAATAAAATAAAGAGAGCCAAGGATTTTAGGAAAAGTCTAAAGCAAAGCTCCTTACAGCAACGAAGCAATAGAAAAAGACAGGCAATGAAATATAGAGAGAGAAGGACTTTAGGGAATGTCTAAAACAAAGCTCTCTACAGCATCTTAGCAATAAAAATTGACAGGCAATTAAATGAAGAAAGCGAAGGATTTTAAGAAAATTCTGAAGCATTGCTCCCTACAGCAACAAAGCAATAAAAAATGACAGGCAATGAAATAAAAAGAAAGAAGGATTTTAGGGAGATTCTGAAGCATAGCTCCCTACAGCAACAAAGCACCAAAAAATGACAGGCAATAAAAAAAGAGAGCCAAGGATTTTAGGAAAAGTCTAAAGCAAAGCTCCTTACAGCAACGAAACAATAAAAAATGACAGGCAATGAAATAAAAAGAACGAAGGATTTTAGGGAGATTCTGAAGCATAGCTCCCTACAGCAACGAAGCAACAAAAAATGACAGGCAATAAAATAAAGAGAGAGAAGGACTTTAGGGAATGTCTAAAACAAAGTTCCTTACACCAACGAAGCAATAAAAAATGACAGGCAATGAAATATAGAGAGAGAAGGATTTTAGGGAAATTCTGAAACATAGCTCCCTACCGCAACGAAACAATAAAAAGTGACAGGTAACGAAATAAAGAGAACGAAGGATTTTTGGGAAATTCCAAAGCAAAGATCCTTACAGCATTATAGCAATAAAAAATGACAGTCACTCAAATAATGAGATCCATGGATTTTAAGGAAATTCTAAAGCATAGCTCCCTACAGCAACGAAGCAATAAGAAATGACAGGCAATAAAAGAAAGAGAGCCAAGGAATTTAGGAAAAGTCTAAAGCAAAGTTCCTTACACCAACGAAGCAATAAAAAATGATAGGCAATGAAACATAAAGAGAGAAGGATTTTAGGGAATGTCTAAAACAAAGCTCCCTACAGCATCTTAGCAATAAAAATTGAAAGGGCAATTAAATGAAGAAAGTGAAGGATTTTAAGAAAAATCAGAAGCATAGCTCCCTACAGCAATTTAGCAATAAAAAATGACAAGTAATGAAAATAAGAGAACCAAGGATTTTTGAGAAATTTCAAAGCCAAGCTCCCTACAGCAACTTAGCAAAAAAAATTCACAGGCAATGAAATAAAGAGAGTGAAGTATTTTAGGGAAATTCTGAAACATCGCTCCCTACAGCAACGAATTAATAAAAAATGACAGGTACCGAAATAAAGAGAACGAAGGATTTTTGGGAAATTCCAAAGCAAAGATCCTTATAGCATTATAGCAATAAAAAATGACAGTCACTCAAATAAAGAGATCCATGGATTTTAAGGAAATTCTAAAGCATAGCTCCCTACAGGAACAAAGCAATTAAAAATGATTGGCAATGAAATAAAGAGAGTGAAGTATTTTAGGGAAAATCTTAAACATAGCCCCCTACAGCAACTTACCAAAAAAAAATGATGGGGAATGAAATAAAGAGAGCCAAGGATTTTGGGGAAATTCTAAAGCATTGCTCCCTACAGCAACAAAGCAATAAAAAATGACAGGCAATGAAATAAAGACAGCGAAGGATTTTAGGGAGATTCTGAAGCATAGCTCCCTACAGCAACAAAGCACCAAAAAATGACAGGCAATAAAAAGAAGAGAGCCAAGGATTTTAGGAAAAGTCTAAAGCAAAGCTCCTTACAGAAACAAAGCAATAAAAATGACAGGCAATGAAATTAAAAGAACGAAGGATTTTAGGGAGATTCTGAAGCATAGCTCCCTACTGCAACGAAGCACCAAAAAATGACAGGCAATAAAAGAAGAGAGCCAATGATTTTAGGAAAAGTCTAAAGCAAAGCTCCTTACAACAACGAAACAATAAAAAATGACAGGCAATGAAATAAAAAGAACGAAGGATTTTAGGGAGATTCTGTAGCATAGCTCCCTACAGCAACAAAGCAATAAAAAATGACAGGGAATAAAATAAAGAGAGCCAAGGAATTTAGGAAAAGTCTAAAGCAAAATTCCTTACACCAACGTAGCAATAAAAAATGACAGGCAATGAAATATAGAGAGAGAAGGATTTTAGGGAATGTCTAAAACAAAGCTCCCTACAGCATCTTAGCAATAAAAATTGAAAGGGCAATTGAATGAAGAAAATGAAGGATTTTAAGAAAAATCAGAAGCATAGCTCCCTACAGCATGTTAGCAATAAAAAATGACAAGTAATGAAAATAAGAGAACCAAGGATTTTTGAGAAATTTCAAAGCCAAGCTCCCTACAGCAACTTAGCAAAAAAAATTGACAGCCAATGAAATAAAGAGAGTGAAGTATTTTAGGGAAATTCTGAAACATAGCCCCCTACAGCAACTTACCAAAAAAAATGACAGGCAATGAAATAAAGAGAGGCAAGGATTTTAGGGAAATTCTAAAGCATTGCTCCCGACAGCAACAAAGCAATAAAAAATGACAGGCAATGAAAGAAAGACAGCGAAGGATTTTAGGGAGATTCTGAAGCATAGCTCCCTACAGCAACAAAGCACCAAAAAATGACAGGCAATAAAAAAAGAGAGCCAAGGATTTTAGGAAAAGTCTAAAGCAAAGCTCCTTACAGCAACGAAACAATAAAAAATGACAGGCAATGAAATAAAAAGAACGAAGGATTTTAGGGAGATTCTGAAGCATAGCTCCCTACAGCAACGAAGCAACAAAAAATGACAGGCAATAAAATAAAGAGAGAGAAGGACTTTAGGGAATGTCTAAAACAAAGTTCCTTACACCAACGAAGCAATAAAAAATGACAGGCAATGAAATATAGAGAGAGAAGGATTTTAGGGAAATTCTGAAACATAGCTCCCTACCGCAACGAAACAATAAAAAGTGACAGGTAACGAAATAAAGAGAACGAAGGATTTTTGGGAAATTCCAAAGCAAAGATCCTTACAGCATTATAGCAATAAAAAATGACAGTCACTCAAATAATGAGATCCATGGATTTTAAGGAAATTCTAAAGCATAGCTCCCTACAGCAACGAAGCAATAAGAAATGACAGGCAATATTAGAAAGAGAGCCAAGGAATTTAGGAAAAGTCTAAAGCAAAGTTCCTTACACCAACGAAGCAATAAAAAATGACAGGCAATGAAACATAAAGAGAGAAGGATTTTAGGGAATGTCTAAAACAAAGCTCCCTACAGCATCTTAGCAATAAAAATTGAAAGGGCAATTAAATGAAGAAAGTGAAGGATTTTAAGAAAAATCAGAAGCATAGCTCCCTACAGCAATTTAGCAATAAAAAATGACAAGTAATGAAAATAAGAGAACCAAGGATTTTTGAGAAATTTCAAAGCCAAGCTCCCTACAGCAACTTAGCAAAAAAAATTCACAGGCAATGAAATAAAGAGAGTGAAGTATTTTAGGGAAATTCTGAAACATCGCTCCCTACAGCAACGAATTAATAAAAAATGACAGGTACCGAAATAAAGAGAACGAAGGATTTTTGGGAAATTCCAAAGCAAAGATCCTTATAGAATTATAGCAATAAAAAATGACAGTCACTCAAATAAAGAGATCCATGGATTTTAAGGAAATTCTAAAGCATAGCTCCCTACAGGAACAAAGCAATTAAAAATGATTGGCAATGAAATAAAGAGAGTGAAGTATTTTAGGGAAAATCTTAAACATAGCCCCCTACAGCAACTTACCAAAAAAAAATGATGGGGAATGAAATAAAGAGAGCCAAGGATTTTGGGGAAATTCTAAAGCATTGCTCCCTACAGCAACAAAGCAATAAAAAATGACAGGCAATGAAATAAAGACAGCGAAGGATTTTAGGGAGATTCTGAAGCATAGCTCCCTACAGCAACAAAGCACCAAAAAATGACAGGCAATAAAAAGAAGAGAGCCAAGGATTTTAGGAAAAGTCTAAAGCAAAGCTCCTTACAGAAACAAAGCAATAAAAATGACAGGCAATGAAATTAAAAGAACGAAGGATTTTAGGGAGATTCTGAAGCATAGCTCCCTACTGCAACGAAGCACCAAAAAATGACAGGCAATAAAAGAAGAGAGCCAATGATTTTAGGAAAAGTCTA
Source organism: Rhopilema esculentum (assembly GCF_057945365.1). Taxonomy (NCBI): domain Eukaryota; kingdom Metazoa; phylum Cnidaria; class Scyphozoa; order Rhizostomeae; family Rhizostomatidae; genus Rhopilema; species Rhopilema esculentum. The sequence continues at coordinate 6,209,535 of NC_142834.1, read as the reverse complement.
AAGCAAAGCTCCTTACAACAACGAAACAATAAAAAATGACAGGCAATGAAATAAAAAGAACGAAGGATTTTAGGGAGATTCTGTAGCATAGCTCCCTACAGCAACAAAGCAATAAAAAATGACAGGGAATAAAATAAAGAGAGCCAAGGAATTTAGGAAAAGTCTAAAGCAAAATTCCTTACACCAACGTAGCAATAAAAAATGACAGGCAATGAAATATAGAGAGAGAAGGATTTTAGGGAATGTCTAAAACAAAGCTCCCTACAGCATCTTAGCAATAAAAATTGAAAGGGCAATTGAATGAAGAAAATGAAGGATTTTAAGAAAAATCAGAAGCATAGCTCCCTACAGCATGTTAGCAATAAAAAATGACAAGTAATGAAAATAAGAGAACCAAGGATTTTTGAGAAATTTCAAAGCCAAGCTCCCTACAGCAACTTAGCAAAAAAAATTGACAGCCAATGAAATAAAGAGAGTGAAGTATTTTAGGGAAATTCTGAAACATAGCCCCCTACAGCAACTTACCAAAAAAAATGACAGGCAATGAAATAAAGAGAGGCAAGGATTTTAGGGAAATTCTAAAGCATTGCTCCCGACAGCAACAAAGCAATAAAAAATGACAGGCAATGAAAGAAAGACAGCGAAGGATTTTAGGGAGATTCTGAAGCATAGCTCCCTACAGCAACAAAGCACCAAAAAATGACAGGCAATAAAATAAAGAGAGCCAAGGATTTTAGGAAAAGTCTAAAGCAAAGCTCTTTACAGAAACGAAGCAATAAAAAATGACAGGCAATGAAATAAAAAAAAAGAAGGATTTTAGGGAGATTCTGAAACATAGCTCCCTACAGCAACGAAGCACCAAAAAATGACAGGCAATAAAATAAAGAGAGCCAAGGATTTTAGGAAAAGTCTAAAGCAAAGCTCCTTACAGCAACGAAGCAATAAAAAATGACAGGCAATGAAATAAAAAGAACGAAGGATTTTAGGGAGATTCTGTAGCATAGCTCCCTACAGCAACAAAGCAATAAAAAATGACAGGGAATAAAATAAAGAGAGCCAAGGAATTTAGGAAAAGTCTAAAGCAAAATTCCTTACACCAACGTAGCAATAAAAAATGACAGGCAATGAAATATAGAGAGAGAAGGATTTTAGGGAATGTCTAAAACAAAGCTCCCTACAGCATCTTAGCAATAAAAATTGAAAGGGCAATTGAATGAAGAAAATGAAGGATTTTAAGAAAAATCAGAAGCATAGCTCCCTACAGCATGTTAGCAATAAAAAATGACAAGTAATGAAAATAAGAGAACCAAGGATTTTTGAGAAATTTCAAAGCCAAGCTCCCTACAGCAACTTAGCAAAAAAAATTGACAGCCAATGAAATAAAGAGAGTGAAGTATTTTAGGGAAATTCTGAAACATAGCCCCCTACAGCAACTTACCAAAAAAAATGACAGGCAATGAAATAAAGAGAGGCAAGGATTTTAGGGAAATTCTAAAGCATTGCTCCCGACAGCAACAAAGCAATAAAAAATGACAGGCAATGAAAGAAAGACAGCGAAGGATTTTAGGGAGATTCTGAAGCATAGCTCCCTACAGCAACAAAGCACCAAAAAATGACAGGCAATAAAAAAAGAGAGCCAAGGATTTTAGGAAAAGTCTAAAGCAAAGCTCCTTACAGCAACGAAACAATAAAAAATGACAGGCAATGAAATAAAAAGAACGAAGGATTTTAGGGAGATTCTGAAGCATAGCTCCCTACAGCAACGAAGCAACAAAAAATGACAGGCAATAAAATAAAGAGAGAGAAGGACTTTAGGGAATGTCTAAAACAAAGTTCCTTACACCAACGAAGCAATAAAAAATGACAGGCAATGAAATATAGAGAGAGAAGGATTTTAGGGAAATTCTGAAACATAGCTCCCTACCGCAACGAAACAATAAAAAGTGACAGGTAACGAAATAAAGAGAACGAAGGATTTTTGGGAAATTCCAAAGCAAAGATCCTTACAGCATTATAGCAATAAAAAATGACAGTCACTCAAATAATGAGATCCATGGATTTTAAGGAAATTCTAAAGCATAGCTCCCTACAGCAACGAAGCAATAAGAAATGACAGGCAATAAAAGAAAGAGAGCCAAGGAATTTAGGAAAAGTCTAAAGCAAAGTTCCTTACACCAACGAAGCAATAAAAAATGACAGGCAATGAAACATAAAGAGAGAAGGATTTTAGGGAATGTCTAAAACAAAGCTCCCTACAGCATCTTAGCAATAAAAATTGAAAGGGCAATTAAATGAAGAAAGTGAAGGATTTTAAGAAAAATCAGAAGCATAGCTCCCTACAGCAATTTAGCAATAAAAAATGACAAGTAATGAAAATAAGAGAACCAAGGATTTTTGAGAAATTTCAAAGCCAAGCTCCCTACAGCAACTTAGCAAAAAAAATTCACAGGCAATGAAATAAAGAGAGTGAAGTATTTTAGGGAAATTCTGAAACATCGCTCCCTACAGCAACGAATTAATAAAAAATGACAGGTACCGAAATAAAGAGAACGAAGGATTTTTGGGAAATTCCAAAGCAAAGATCCTTATAGAATTATAGCAATAAAAAATGACAGTCACTCAAATAAAGAGATCCATGGATTTTAAGGAAATTCTAAAGCATAGCTCCCTACAGGAACAAAGCAATTAAAAATGATTGGCAATGAAATAAAGAGAGTGAAGTATTTTAGGGAAAATCTTAAACATAGCCCCCTACAGCAACTTACCAAAAAAAAATGATGGGGAATGAAATAAAGAGAGCCAAGGATTTTGGGGAAATTCTAAAGCATTGCTCCCTACAGCAACAAAGCAATAAAAAATGACAGGCAATGAAATAAAGACAGCGAAGGATTTTAGGGAGATTCTGAAGCATAGCTCCCTACAGCAACAAAGCACCAAAAAATGACAGGCAATAAAAAGAAGAGAGCCAAGGATTTTAGGAAAAGTCTAAAGCAAAGCTCCTTACAGAAACAAAGCAATAAAAATGACAGGCAATGAAATTAAAAGAACGAAGGATTTTAGGGAGATTCTGAAGCATAGCTCCCTACTGCAACGAAGCACCAAAAAATGACAGGCAATAAAAGAAGAGAGCCAATGATTTTAGGAAAAGTCTAAAGCAAAGCTCCTTACAACAACGAAACAATAAAAAATGACAGGCAATGAAATAAAAAGAACGAAGGATTTTAGGGAGATTCTGTAGCATAGCTCCCTACAGCAACAAAGCAATAAAAAATGACAGGGAATAAAATAAAGAGAGCCAAGGAATTTAGGAAAAGTCTAAAGCAAAATTCCTTACACCAACGTAGCAATAAAAAATGACAGGCAATGAAATATAGAGAGAGAAGGATTTTAGGGAATGTCTAAAACAAAGCTCCCTACAGCATCTTAGCAATAAAAATTGAAAGGGCAATTGAATGAAGAAAATGAAGGATTTTAAGAAAAATCAGAAGCATAGCTCCCTACAGCATGTTAGCAATAAAAAATGACAAGTAATGAAAATAAGAGAACCAAGGATTTTTGAGAAATTTCAAAGCCAAGCTCCCTACAGCAACTTAGCAAAAAAAATTGACAGCCAATGAAATAAAGAGAGTGAAGTATTTTAGGGAAATTCTGAAACATAGCCCCCTACAGCAACTTACCAAAAAAAATGACAGGCAATGAAATAAAGAGAGGCAAGGATTTTAGGGAAATTCTAAAGCATTGCTCCCGACAGCAACAAAGCAATAAAAAATGACAGGCAATGAAAGAAAGACAGCGAAGGATTTTAGGGAGATTCTGAAGCATAGCTCCCTACAGCAACAAAGCACCAAAAAATGACAGGCAATAAAATAAAGAGAGCCAAGGATTTTAGGAAAAGTCTAAAGCAAAGCTCTTTACAGAAACGAAGCAATAAAAAATGACAGGCAATGAAATAAAAAAAAAGAAGGATTTTAGGGAGATTCTGAAACATAGCTCCCTACAGCAACGAAGCACCAAAAAATGACAGGCAATAAAATAAAGAGAGCCAAGGATTTTAGGAAAAGTCTAAAGCAAAGCTCCTTACAGCAACGAAGCAATAAAAAATGACAGGCAATGAAATATAGAGAGAGAAGGACTTTAGGGAATGTCTAAAACAAAGCTCTCTACAGCATCTTAGCAATAAAAATTGACAGGCAATTAAATGAAAAAAGCGAAGGATTTTAAGAAAATTCTGAAGCATTGCTCCCTACAGCAACAAAGCAATAAAAAATGACAGGCAATGAAATAAAAAGAAAGAAGGATTTTAGGGAGATTCTGAAGCATAGCTCCCTACAGCAACAAAGCACCAAAAAATGACAGGCAAGAAAAAAAGAGAGCCAAGGATTTTAGGAAAAGTCTAAAGCAAACCTCCTTACAGCGACGAAACAATAAAAAATGACAGGCAATGAAATAAAAAGAAAGAAGGATTTTAGGGAGTTTCTGAAGCATAGCTCCCTACAGCAACGAAGCACAAAAAAATGACAGGCAATGAAATAAAGAGAGTGAAGTATTTTAGGGAAGTTCTGAAACATAGCTCCCTACAGCAACGAAGCAATAACAAATGACAGGCAATGAAATAAAGAGAGTGAAGTATTTTAGGGAAATTCCAAAGCAAAGATCCTTACAGCATTATAGCAATAAAAAATGACAGTCACTCAAATAAAGATATCCATGGATTTTAAGGAATTTCTAAAGCATAGCTCCCCACAGCAACGAAGCAATAAAAAATGACAGGCAATAAAGTAAAGAGAGTGAAGTATTTTGGGGAAATTCTGAAAAATAGATCCCTACAGCAAACTTAGCATGAAAAAATGACAGGCAATGAAAAAAAGAGAGTGAAGTATTTTAGGGAAAATCTAAAACATAGCCCCCTACAGCAACTTACCAAAAAAAATGACAGGCAATGAAATAAAGAGAGGCAAGGATTTTAGGGAAATTCTAAAGCATTGCTCCCTACAGCAACAAAGCAATAAAAAATGACAGGCAATGAAATAAAGACAGCGAAGGATTTTAGGGAGATTCTGAAGCAAAGCTCCCTACAGCAACGAAGCAATAAAACATGACAGGCAATAAAATAAAATAAGCCAAGGATTTTAGGGAAATTCTAAAGCATAGCTCCCTACAGCAACAAAGCAATAAAAATGACAGGCAATGAAATAAAGACAACGAAGGATTTTGGGGAGATTCTGAAGCAATGCTCCCTACAGCAACGAAGCATCAAAAAATGACAGGCAATAAAATAAAGAGAACCAAGGATTTTAGGAAAAGTCTAAAGCAAAGTTCCTTACAGCAACGAAGCAATAAAAAATGACAGGTAATGAAATATAGAGAGAGAAGAATTTTAGGGAATGTCTAAAACATAGCTCCCTACAGCTTCTTAGCAAAAAAAATTGACAGGCAATTAAATGAAGAAAGCGAAGGATTCTAGGGAAATTCTAAAACATAGCTCTCTACAGCACGTTAGCGATAAAAAAGGCAGTCAATGAAATAAAGAGAGCGAAGGTTTCCAGGGAAATTATAAAGCATAGCTCCCATCAGGAACGAAACAATAGAAAATGACAGGTAAGGAAATAAAGAGAACGAAGGATTGTTGGGAAATTCGAAAGCAAAGATCCTTGCAGCATTATACCAATAAAAAATGACAGTCACTCAAATAAAGAGATTCATGGATTTTAAGGAAATTCTAAAGCATAGCTCCCTACAGCAACGAAGCAATAAAAAATGACAGGCAATGAAATAAAGAGAGTGAAGTATTTTAGGGAAATTCTGAAAAATAGCTCCCTACAGCAACGAAGCAATAACAAATGACAGGCAATGAAATAAAGAGAGTGAAGTATTTTAGGGATATTCTGAAGCATAGCTCCCTACAGCAACAAAGCAATAAAAAATGACAGGAAATGAAATAAAGACAACGAAGGATTTTAGGGAGATTCTGAAGCATAGCTCCCTACATCAAACTTAGCATGAAAAAATGACGGGCAATGAAATATAGAGAGAGAAGGATTTTAGGGAATGTCTAAAACAAAGCTCCTTACAGCATCTTAGCAATAAAAATTGACAGGCAATTAAATGAAGAAAGCGAAGGATTTTAAGAAAATTCTGAAGCATAGCTCCCTAAAGAAATTTAGCAATAAAAAATGACAAGCAATGAAATAAAGAGAGCAAAGGATTTTAGGGAAATTATAAAGCATAGCTCCCATCAGCAACGAAACAATAAAAAATTACAGGTAACGAAATAAAGAGAACGAAGGATTTTTGGGAAATTTCAAAGCCAAGCTCCCTACAGCAACTTAGCAAAAACAATTCACAGGCAATGAAATAAAGAGAGTGAAGTATTTTAGGGAAATTCTGAAACATAGCCCCCTACAGCAACGAAACAATAAAAAATGACAGGTAACGAAATAAAGAGAACGAAGGATTTTTGGGAAATTCCAAAGCAAAGATCATTACAGCATTATAGCAATGAAAAATGACAGTCACTCAAATAAAGAGATCCATGGATTTTAAGGAAATTCTAAAGCATAGCTCCCTACAGCAACGAAGCAATAAAAAATGACAGGCAATGAAATAAAGAGAGTGAAGTATTTTAGGGAAATTCTGAAAAATAGATCCCTACAGGAAACTTAGCATGAAAAAATGACAGGCAATGAAAAAAAGAGAGTGAAGTGTTTTAGGGAAAATCTAAACATAGCCCCCCCACAGCAACTTACCAAAAAAAGGACAGGCAATGAAATAAAGAGAGGCAAGGATTTTAGGGAAATTCTAAAGCATTGCTCCCTACAGCAACAAAGCAATAAAAAATGACAGGCAATGAAAGAAAGACAGCGAAGGATTTTAGGGAGATTCTGAAGCATAGCTCCCTACAGCAACAAAGCACCAAAAAATGACAGGCAATAAAAAAAGAGAGCCAAGGATTTTAGGAAAAGTCTAAAGCAAAGCTCTTTACAGAAACGAAGCAATAAAAAATGACAGGCAATGAAATAAAAAGAAAGAAGGATTTTAAGGAGATTCTGAAACATAGCTCCCTACAGCAACGAAGCACCAAAAAATGACAGGCAATAAAATAAAGAGAGCCAAGGATTTTAGGAAAAGTCTAAAGCAAAGCTCCTTACAGCAACGAAGCAATAAAAAATGACAGGCAATGAAATAAAAAGAACGAAGGATTTTAGGGAGATTCTGTAGCATAGCTCCCTACAGCAACAAAGCAATAAAAAATGACAGGGAATAAAATAAAGAGAGCCAAGGAATTTAGGAAAAGTCTAAAGCAAAATTCCTTACACCAACGAAGCAATAAAAAATGACAGGCAATGAAATATAGAGAGAGAAGGACTTTAGGGAATGTCTAAAACAAAGCTCTCTACAGCATCTTAGCAATAAAAATTGACAGGGAATGAAAAAAAGAGAGTGAAGTATTTTAGGGAAATTCTGAAACATAGCTCCCTACAGCAACAAAGCAATAAAAAATGACAAGCAATGAAATAAAGAGAGTGAAGTATTTTAGGGAAATTCTGAAACATAGCTCCCTACAGCAAACTTAGCATGAAAAAATGACAGGCAATGAAAAAAAATAAGTGAAGTATTTTAGGGAAAATCTAAAATATAGCCCTCTACAGCAACTTACCAAAAAAAATGACAGGCAATGAAATAAAGAGAGCCAAGGATTTTAGGAAAATTCTAAAGCATAGCTCCCTACAGCAACAAAGCAATAAAAAATGCCATTCAATCAAATAAAGACAACGAAGGATTTTAGGGAGATTTTGAAGCAAAGCTCCCTACAGCAACGAAGCAATAAAAAATGACAGGAAATAAAATAAAGAGAGCAAAGGATTTTAGGGAAATTCTAAAGCATTGCTCCCTACAGCAACAAAGCAATAAAAAATGACAGGCAATGAAATAAAGACAGCGAAGGATTTTAGGGAGATTCTGAAGCATAGCTCCCTACAGCAACAAAGCAACGAAAAATGACAGGCAATAAAAAAAAGAGAGCCAAGGATTTTAGGAAAAGTCTAAAGCAAAGCTCCTTACAGAATCGAAGCAATAAAAAATGACAGGCAATGAAATTAAAAGAAAGAAGGATTTTAGGGAGTTTCTGAAGCATAGCTCCCTACAGCAACGAAGCACAAAAAAATGACAGGCAATGAAATAAAGAGAGTGAAGTATTTTAGGGAAATTCCAAAGCAAAGATCCTTACAGCATTATAGCAATAAAAAATGACAGTCACTCAAATAAAGAGATCCATGGATTTTAAGGAATTTCTAAAGCATAGCTCCCCACAGCAACGGAGCAATAAAAAATGACAGGCAATAAAATAAAGAGAGTGAAGTATTTTGGGGAAATACTGAAAAATAGATCCCTGCAGCAAATTTAGCATGAAAAAATGACAGGCAATGAAAAAAAGAGAGTGAAGTATTTTAGGGAAAATCTAAAACATAGCCCCCTACAGCAACTTACCAAAAAAAATGACAGGCAATGAAATAAAGAGAGGCAAGGATTTTAGGGAAATTCTAAAGCATTGCTCCCTACAGCAACAAAGCAATAAAAAATGACAGGCAATGAAATAAAGACAGCGAAGGATTTTAGGGAGATTCTGAAGCAAAGCTCCCTACAGCAACGAAGCAATAAAAAATGACAGGCAATAAAATAAAGAAAGCCAAGGATTTTAGGGAAATTCTAAAGCATAGCTCCCTACAGCAACAAAGCAATAAAAATGACAGGCAATGAAATAAAGACAACGAAGGATTTTAGGGAGTTTCTGCAGCATAGCTCCCTACAGCAACAAAGCACCAAAAAATGACAGGCAATAAAAAAAAGAGAGCCAAGGATTTTAGGAAAAGTCTAAAGCAAAGCTCCTTACAGAAACAAAGCAATAAAAAATGACAGGCAATGAAATAAAAAGAAAGAAGGATTTTAGGGAGATTCTGAAGCATAGCTCCCTACAGCACCGAAGCACCAAAAAATGACAGGTTATAAAAAAAGAGAGCCAAGGATTTTAGGAAAAGTCTAAAGCAAAGCTCCTTACACCAACGAAGCAATAAAAAATGACAGGCAATGAAATATAGAGAGAGAAGGACTTTAGGGAATGTCTAAAACAAAGCTCCCTACAGCATCTTAGCAATAAAAATTGAAAGGGCAATTAAATGAAGAAAGTGAAGGATTTTAAGAAAATTCAGAAGCATAGCTCCCTACAGCATTATAGCAATAAAAATGACAAATAATGAAAATAAGAGAACAAAGGATTTTTGAGAAATTTCAAAGCCAAGCTCCCTACAGCAACTTAGCAAAAAAAATTCACAGGCAATGAAATAAAGAGAGCCAAAGATTTTAGGGAATTTCTGAAACATAGCTCCCTACAGCAACAAAGCAATAAAAATGACAGGCAATGAAATAAAGACAACGAAGGATTTTAGGGAGATTTTGAAGCAAATCTCCCTTCAGCAACGAAGCAATAAAAAATGACAGGCAATAAAATAAAAAAAGCCAAGGATTTTAGGGAAATTCTAAAGCATAGCTCCCTACAGCAACAAAGCAATAAAAATGACAGGCAATGAAATAAAGACAACGAAGGATTTTGGGGAGATTCTGAAGCAAAGCTCCCTACAGCAACGAAGCACCAAAAAATGACAGGCAATAAAATAAAGAGAACCAAGGATTTTAGGAAACGTCTAAAGCAAAGTTCCTTACAGCAACGAAGCAATAAAAAATGACAGGTAATGAAATATAGAGAGAGAAGAATTTTAGGGAATGTCTAAAACAAAGCTCCCTACAGCATCTTAGCAATAAAAATTGACAGGCAATTAAATGAAGAAAGCGAAGGATTTTAAGAAAATTCTAAAGCATAGCTCCCTACAGTAACGAAGCAATAAACAATGACAGGCAATGAAATAAAGATAATCAAGGATTTGAATGAAAATCTAAAGCATAGCTCCCTACAGCAACTTAGCATTGAAATTTGACAGGCAATGAAATAAAGAGAGCGAAGGATTCTAGGGAAATTCTAAAACATAGCTCTCTACAGCATGTTAGCGATAAAAAAAGGCAGTCAATGAAATAAAGAGAGCGAAGGTTTTTAGGGAAATTATAAAGCATAGCTCCCATCAGCAACGAAACAATAGAAAATGACAGGTAACGAAATAAAAAGAACGAAGGATTGTTGGGAAATTCCAAAGCAAAGATCCTTACAGCATTATACCAATAAAAAATGACAGTCACTCAAATAAAGAGATTCATGGATTTTTACGAATATCTAAAGCATAGCTCCCTACAGCAGCGAAGCAATAAAAAATGACAGGCGATGAAATAAAGAGAGTGAAGTATTTTAGGGAAGTTCTGAAACATAGCTCCCTACAGCAACGAAGCAATAAGAAAAAATGACAGGCAATGAAATAAAGAGAGTGAAGTATTTTAGGGAAATTCTGAAACATAGCTCCCTACAGCAACGAAGCAATAACAAATGACCGGCAATGAAAAAAGAGAGTGAAGGATTTTAGGGAAATTATAAAGCATAGCTCCCATCAGCAACGAAACAATAAAAAATGACAGGTAACGAAATAAAGAGAACGAAGGATTTTTGGGAAATTCCAAAGCAAAGATCCTTACAGCATTATAGCAATAAAAAATGACAGTCATTCAAATAAAGAGATCCATGGATTTTAAGAAAATTCTAAAGCATAGCTCCCTACAGCAACGAAGCAATAAAAAATGACAGGCAATGAAAAAAAGAGAGTGAAGTATTTTAGGGAAAATCTAAAACATAGCTCCCTACAGCAACGAAGTAATAATAAATGACTGGCAATAAAATAAAGAGAGCTAAAGATTTCAGGAAAAGTCCAAAGCAAAGCTCCTTACAGCAACCAAGCAATAAAAAATGACAGGCTATGAAATAAAAAGAAAGAAGGATTTTAGGGAGATTCTGAAGCAAAGCTCCCTACAGCAACGAAGCACCAAAAAATGACAGGCAATAAAATAAAGAGAACCAAGGATTTTAGGAAACGTCTAAAGCAAAGTTCCTTACAGCAACGAAGCAATAAAAAATGACAGGTAATGAAATATAGAGAGAGAAGAATTTTAGGGAATGTCTAAAACAAAGCTCCCTACAGCATCTTAGCAATAAAAATTGACAGGCAATTAAATGAAGAAAGCGAAGGATTTTAAGAAAATTCTAAAGCATAGCTCCCTACAGTAACGAAGCAATAAACAATGACAGGCAATGAAATAAAGATAATCAAGGATTTGAATGAAAATCTAAAGCATAGCTCCCTACAGCAACTTAGCATTGAAATTTGACAGGCAATGAAATAAAGAGAGCGAAGGATTCTAGGGAAATTCTAAAACATAGCTCTCTACAGCATGTTAGCGATAAAAAAAGGCAGTCAATGAAATAAAGAGAGCGAAGGTTTTTAGGGAAATTATAAAGCATAGCTCCCATCAGCAACGAAACAATAGAAAATGACAGGTAACGAAATAAAAAGAACGAAGGATTGTTGGGAAATTCCAAAGCAAAGATCCTTACAGCATTATACCAATAAAAAATGACAGTCACTCAAATAAAGAGATTCATGGATTTTTACGAATATCTAAAGCATAGCTCCCTACAGCAGCGAAGCAATAAAAAATGACAGGCGATGAAATAAAGAGAGTGAAGTATTTTAGGGAAGTTCTGAAACATAGCTCCCTACAGCAACGAAGCAATAAGAAAAAATGACAGGCAATGAAATAAAGAGAGTGAAGTATTTTAGGGAAATTCTGAAACATAGCTCCCTACAGCAACGAAGCAATAACAAATGACCGGCAATGAAAAAAGAGAGTGAAGGATTTTAGGGAAATTATAAAGCATAGCTCCCATCAGCAACGAAACAATAAAAAATGACAGGTAACGAAATAAAGAGAACGAAGGATTTTTGGGAAATTCCAAAGCAAAGATCCTTACAGCATTATAGCAATAAAAAATGACAGTCATTCAAATAAAGAGATCCATGGATTTTAAGAAAATTCTAAAGCATAGCTCCCTACAGCAACGAAGCAATAAAAAATGACAGGCAATGAAAAAAAGAGAGTGAAGTATTTTAGGGAAAATCTAAAACATAGCTCCCTACAGCAACGAAGTAATAATAAATGACTGGCAATAAAATAAAGAGAGCTAAAGATTTCAGGAAAAGTCCAAAGCAAAGCTCCTTACAGCAACCAAGCAATAAAAAATGACAGGCTATGAAATAAAAAGAAAGAAGGATTTTAGGGAGATTCTGAAGCATAGCTCCCTACAGCAACAAAGCACCAAAAAATGACAGGCAATAAAAAAAAGAGAGCCAAGGAATTTAGGAAAAGTCTAAAGCAAAGTTCCTTACACCAACGATGCAATATAAAATGACAGACAATGAAATATAGAGAGAGAAGGACTTTAGAGAATGTCTAAAACAAAGCTCCCTACAGCATCTTAGCAATAAAAATTGAAAGGGCAATTAAATGAAGAAAGTGATGGATTTTAAGAAAATTCAGAAGCATAGCTCCCTACAGCAATTTAGCAATAAAAAATGACAAGTAATGAAAATAAGAGAACCAAGGATTTTTGAGAAATTTCAAAGCCAAGCTCCCTACAGCAACTTAGCAAAAAAAATTCACAGGCAATGAAATAAAGAGAGCCAAAGATTTTAGGGAATTTCTGAAACATAGCTCCCTACAGCAACAAAGCAATAAAAATGACAGGCAATGAAATAAAGACAACGAAGGATTTTAGGGAGATTTTGAAGCAAATCTCCCTTCAGCAACGAAGCAATAAAAAATGACAGGCAATAAAATAAAAAAAGCCAAGGATTTTAGGGAAATTCTAAAGCATAGCTCCCTACAGCAACAAAGCAATAAAAATGACAGGCAATGAAATAAAGACAACGAAGGATTTTGGGGAGATTCTGAAGCAAAGCTCCCTACAGCAACGAAGCACCAAAAAATGACAGGCAATAAAATAAAGAGAACCAAGGATTTTAGGAAACGTCTAAAGCAAAGTTCCTTACAGCAACGAAGCAATAAAAAATGACAGGTAATGAAATATAGAGAGAGAAGAATTTTAGGGAATGTCTAAAACAAAGCTCCCTACAGCATCTTAGCAATAAAAATTGACAGGCAATTAAATGAAGAAAGCGAAGGATTTTAAGAAAATTCTAAAGCATAGCTCCCTACAGTAACGAAGCAATAAACAATGACAGGCAATGAAATAAAGATAATCAAGGATTTGAATGAAAATCTAAAGCATAGCTCCCTACAGCAACTTAGCATTGAAATTTGACAGGCAATGAAATAAAGAGAGCGAAGGATTCTAGGGAAATTCTAAAACATAGCTCTCTACAGCATGTTAGCGATAAAAAAAGGCAGTCAATGAAATAAAGAGAGCGAAGGTTTTTAGGGAAATTATAAAGCATAGCTCCCATCAGCAACGAAACAATAGAAAATGACAGGTAACGAAATAAAAAGAACGAAGGATTGTTGGGAAATTCCAAAGCAAAGATCCTTACAGCATTATACCAAAAAAAATGACAGTCACTCAAATAAAGAGATTCATGGATTTTTACGAATATCTAAAGCATAGCTCCCTACAGCAGCGAAGCAATAAAAAATGACAGGCGATGAAATAAAGAGAGTGAAGTATTTTAGGGAAGTTCTGAAACATAGCTCCCTACAGCAACGAAGCAATAAGAAAAAATGACAGGCAATGAAATAAAGAGAGTGAAGTATTTTAGGGAAATTCTGAAACATAGCTCCCTACAGCAACGAAGCAATAACAAATGACCGGCAATGAAAAAAGAGAGTGAAGGATTTTAGGGAAATTATAAAGCATAGCTCCCATCAGCAACGAAACAATAAAAAATGACAGGTAACGAAATAAAGAGAACGAAGGATTTTTGGGAAATTCCAAAGCAAAGATCCTTACAGCATTATAGCAATAAAAAATGACAGTCATTCAAATAAAGAGATCCATGGATTTTAAGAAAATTCTAAAGCATAGCTCCCTACAGCAACGAAGCAATAAAAAATGACAGGCAATGAAAAAAAGAGAGTGAAGTATTTTAGGGAAAATCTAAAACATAGCTCCCTACAGCAACGAAGTAATAATAAATGACTGGCAATAAAATAAAGAGAGCTAAAGATTTCAGGAAAAGTCCAAAGCAAAGCTCCTTACAGCAACCAAGCAATAAAAAATGACAGGCTATGAAATAAAAAGAAAGAAGGATTTTAGGGAGATTCTGAAGCATAGCTCCCTACAGCAACAAAGCACCAAAAAATGACAGGCAATAAAAAAAAGAGAGCCAAGGAATTTAGGAAAAGTCTAAAGCAAAGTTCCTTACACCAACGATGCAATATAAAATGACAGACAATGAAATATAGAGAGAGAAGGACTTTAGAGAATGTCTAAAACAAAGCTCCCTACAGCATCTTAGCAATAAAAATTGAAAGGGCAATTAAATGAAGAAAGTGATGGATTTTAAGAAAATTCAGAAGCATAGCTCCCTACAGCAATTTAGCAATAAAAAATGACAAGTAATGAAAATAAGAGAACCAAGGATTTTTGAGAAATTTCAAAGCCAAGCTCCCTACAGCAACTTAGCAAAAAAAATTCACAGGCAATGAAATAAAGAGAGTGAAGTATTTTAGGGAAATTCTGTAACATAGCTCCCTACAGCAACGAAACAATAAAAAATGACAGGTAACGAAATAAAGAGAACGAAGGATTTTTGGGAAATTCCAAAGCAAAGATCCTTACAGCATTATAGCAATAAAAAATGACAGTCACTCAAATAAAGAGATCCATGGATTTTAAGGAATTTCTAAAGCATAGCTCCCCACAGCAACGAAGCAATAAAAAATGACAGGCAATGAAATAAAGAGAGTGAAGTATTTTGGGGAAATTCTTAAAAATAGATCCCTACAGCAAACTTAGCATGAAAAAATGACAGGCAATGAAAAAAAGAGAGTGAAGTATTTTAGGGAAAATCTAAAACATAGCCCCCTACAGCAACTTACCTAAAAAAATGACAGGCAATGCAATAAAGAGAGGCAAGGATTTTAGGGAAATTCTAAAGCATTGCTCCCTACAGCAACAAAGCAATAAAAAATGACAGGCAATGAAATAAAGACAGCGAAGGATTTTAGGGAGATTCTGAAGCATAGTTCCCTACAGCAACAAATCACCAAAAATGACAGGCAATAAAAAAAAGAGAGCCAAGGATTTTAGGAAAAGTCTAAAGCAAAGCTCCTTACAGAAACAAAGCATTAAAAAATGACAGGCAATGAAATAAAGACAACGAAGGATTTTAGGGAGATTTTGAAGCAAAGCTCCCTACAGCAACGAAACAATAAAAAATGAAAGGCAATAAAATAAAGAGAGCCAAGGATTTTAGGGAAACTCTAAAGCATAGCTCCCTACAGCAACAAAGCAATAAAAAATGACAAGCAATGAAATAAAGATAACGAAGGATTTTAGGGAGATTCTGAAGCATAGTTCCCTACAGCAACAAATCACCAAAAATGACAGGCAATAAAAAAAAGAGAGCCAAGGATTTTAGGAAAAGTCTAAAGCAAAGCTCCTTACAGAAACAAAGCATTAAAAAATGACAGGCAATGAAATAAAGACAACGAAGGATTTTAGGGAGATTTTGAAGCAAAGCTCCCTACAGCAACGAAGCAATAAAAAATGACAGGCAATAAAATAAAGAAAGCCAAGGATTTTAGGAAAAGTCTAAAGCAAAGTTCCTTACAGCAACGAAGCAATAAAAAATGACAGGTAATGAAATATATAGAGAGAAGAATTTTAGGGAATGTCTAAACCAAAGCTCTCTACAGCATCTTAGCAATAAAAATTGACAGGCAATTAAATGAAGAAAGCGAAGGATTTTAAGAAAATTCTGAAGCATAGCTCTCTACAGCAACTTAGCATTGAAATTTGACAGGCAATGAAATAAAGAGAGCGAAGGATTCTAGGGAAATTCTAAAACATAGCTCTCTACAGCACGTTAGCGATAAAAAAAGGCAGTCAATGAAATAAAGAGAGCGAAGGTTTTCAGGGAAATTATAAAGCATAGCTCCCATCAGCAACGAAACAATAGAAAATGACAGGTAACGAAATAAAGAGAACGAAGGATTGTTGGGAAATTCCAAAGCAAAGATCCTTGCAGCATTATACCAATAAAAAATGACAGTCACTCAAATAAAGAGATTCATGGATTTTTACGAATATCTAAAGCATAGCTCCCTACAGCAGCGAAGCAATAAAAAATGACAGGCAATGAAATAAAGAGAGTAAAGTATTTTAGGGAAGTTCTGAAACATAGCTCCCTACAGCAACGAAGCAATAAAAATGACAGGCAATAAAATAAAGAGAGTGAAGTATTTTAGGGAAATTTCTGAAGCATAGCTCCCTACAGCAACAAAGCAATAAAAAATGACAGGAAATAAATAAAGACAACGAAGGATTTTAGGGAGATTCTGAAGCATAGCTCCCTACAGCAAACTTAGCATGAAAAAATGACAGGCAATAAAATATAGAGAGAGAAGGATTTTAGGGAATGTCTAAAACAAAGCTCCTTACAGCATCTTAGCAATAAAAATTGACAGGCAATAAAATGAAGAAAGCGAAGGATTTTAAGAAAATTCTGAAGCATAGCTCCCTAAAGCAATTTAGCAATAAAAAATGACAAGCAATGAAATAAAGAGAGCAAAGGATTTTAGGGAAATTATAAAGCATAGCTCCCATCAGCAACGAAACAATAAAAATTTACAGGTAACGAAATAAAGAGAACGAAGGATTTTTGGGAAATTCCAAAGCAAAGATCCTTACAGCATTATAGCAATAAAAAATGACAGTCACTCAAATAAAGAGATCCTCGGATTTTAAGGAAATTCTAAAGCATAGCTCCCTACAGCAACGAAGCAATAAAAAATAAATAGCAATGAAAAAAAGAGAGTGAAGTATTTTAGGGAAATTCTGAAACATAGCTCCCTACAGCAACGAAGCAATAAAAAATTACAGGTAACAAAACAAAGAAAACGAAGGATTTTTGGGAAATTCCAAAGCAAAGAACCTTACAGCATTATAGCAATAAAAAATGACAATAACTCAAATAAAGAGATCCATGGATTTTAAGGAAATTCTGAAGCATAGCTCCCTACAGCAAACTTAGCATGAAAAAATGACAGGCAATGAAATATAGAGAGAGAAGGATTTTAGGGAATGTCTAAAACAAAGCTCCTTACAGCATCTTAGCAATAAAAATTGACAGGCAATAAAATGAAGAAAGCGAAGGATTTTAAGAAAATTCTAAAGCATAGCTCCCTACAGCAACTTAGCAATGAAAATTGACAGGCAATGAAATGAAGAGGGTGAAGTGAAGAGCCAAGGAATTTAGGGAAAATCTTCTACATAGCCCCCTACAGCAACTTAACAAAAAAAATGACAGGCAATGAAATAAAGATAATGAAGGATTTTAGGGAATTTCTAAAACTTAGCCTCCCACAGCAACTTAGCAATAAAAACCGACAGACAATTAAATAATGAGAGCGAAGGATTCTAGGAAATTCTAAAACATAGCTCACTACAGCAACTTACCAAAAAAATGACGGGCAAAAAAAAAGAGAGCCAAGGATTTTAGGGAAATTCTAAAGCATAGCACCCTAATGACAGGCAATGAAATAAAGCGAGCAAAGGATTTTAGGGAGATTCTGAAGCATGGCTTCCTACAGCAACAAAGCAATTAAAATGGACAGGCAATGAAATAAAGAGAACGAAGGATTTTAGGAAAATTCTAAAGCATAGCTCCCTACAGAAACGAAGCAATAAAATAAGACAGGCAATAAAATAAAGAGAGCCAAAAATTTTTGGAAAATTCCAAAGCAAAGTTCCTTACAGAAACTTAGCAAAAAAAATTGACAGGCAATGAAATAAAGAAAGCGAAGGATTTTATGCCAATTCCGAAGCACATCTCCCTACAGCAAGTTAGCGATAAAAATTGACAGGTAAATGAATAAAGAGAGGAAAGGATTTTATGGAAATTCTGAAGCGTAGCTCCCTACAGCAACTTAGCAATTAAAATTGACAGACGATGGAATAATGAGAGCGATGGTTTTTAGGGAAATTCCAAAGAAAAGCTCCCTACAGCAATTTAGCAATAAAAATCGACAGAAAGCAAGTTCTAGGGAAATTCTAAAACATAGCTCCCTACAGCAACGAAGCAATAAAAAATGACAGGCAATGAAATAAAGAGAGCCAAGTATTATAGGGAAATTCTAAAACAAAGCTCCCTATAGCATCTTAGCAGTAAAAATTGACAGGCAAGGAAATGAGAACACGAAGGCTTTTATAGTAATTCTAAAGCAAAGCTCCCCACAGCAACGTAGCAATAAATATTGTTAGGCAAAAACAAAGATGAAGGAAGGATTTTAGGGCAACTTTAACGTAAAGCTCTCTACAGCAAATTAGCAAGAAAACATGACACGTTGGTTTTTAGAGAAACTCATAAGCAAAGCTAATGGTAGTAAGTGATAATCAAAAATAATTACGCAAGGAAAAAAATATAGGGCTTTTTAGAGAAATTTCATAACAGAGCCACCAACAGTAAGTTTGAAATAAATTTTTTTGAGGAAGGAAACAAAATTACAGAAGGATTTTAGAGAAATGTTTTTGCAAAGCTTACAACATTAAGAAACTTTTCATCAAAAGCAACGTAAATTAAGTCATGAACAGGATTTAATTCTCAAGGAAAAAATTTTTTTGAATTATAATGGTAGTTCTAAAATAAAAATTTTCTGAAAAAATGTAATGTCTGCAGTTAAGAATAAATGCAGAACGATCCACGCTATTCAAGTTTGTAATTTTGGAATTTAAAGTAAAGGGAACCGACATACCTGCAGAAGTCATACAAGTTTTTATTAAGGTTTTAGTCCAGATCCCATTCATATCCAATTTCTAGTTGTTCAAGGCATCAACTGGCTACATTGATGGAGCTTTGAAGAGGAATTTGTGAGTCCTAGGATTTTAACAAAAAAAACATTGGAAGTAGTTGAAAAGATATTTCAATAAAGTTCACGAAAATGCAAGTTTCTTTAATTTTGTCCTAAAGAACAGAGTCCTGAGCAAAAGCAAGACCTGAAGGACCGAAGAAACCAAACAAACTGTTTATGATTAAAAGAGATCTGGAGAACGTTATCGACAAAGTCTAAAATCAAAAAGTCGTTTCAATCAAAGTATCGAAATCATAGATGGCTTTTTCATTGTTAACATTTTTTCAAAGTTCTAAGAAGCAACAAAATTTTGTTTTCAAAACTGAATTGCCAAAAAATGACATTGATTCAAAAGAGCTAAGAGAGGGGGTTTTCATAACAAAGGGTAGTATCGTTGCTAAGAGGATAAATTCAAAATGCTTGCAAAAGTAGCATTAGTAGAGGTAATGTCATGGTAATTAAAAGTAACACATAATGTTTTGCATTGGACTTTAATCATTGGCATCACATTACAGCCTTAGTTTGGAAGAATTCGGAGGAAATTAAACAAGTCAGGATTTTGTCCTAAATTTTTCCCAAACTTTCAATATTTTAGTCATAGCCTTAAAATCCACAAACATTATGCAGCTGTGTCCTACATCAAGCTACGTATGAAGCAGATCAGAAGTGAGGGAGCCAAAATAAGAAAGTCACACAGACACGCCCTTTATTAAAGGTTACACCCAAAAATGATGTAAAGAATTAGTTGCTACATTATCTGCAGACGGAAGGAAAGTTTTGTAATGCATTCATTCTGTGGGCTAATGCATAAATATTAATAACATTATCTTATGGGAAAAGAAATTTTATTATTGAAATTAAATTAATGGCAATCTCGGCCTAGATATAAAAAAAAAGAATTTTTTTTGCGAGCAATTCAAGACTGTCTACTCTTGATTTGAAAATACAAAACAGTAGAAGAAAGTGGGTAACTTTGTGGTTTTCTTTGGGGATGTCAGGGACTTTTATCCTGCCAAACTGAATGTGAAACTGCCAAAAATTATGACGATTTAATGAACATCAAACGATGAACTTCAAAACGTAGAAGGGACACGATGGACAGTCATCGACTTTTTTCGGTCTAACGTAAGAGTTTACAAAGACTACGTTAAGGATTGAAACATCCCAGGAAATAATGTTACGAGAAGCATTGCTGTCTATTAATTGAAAAAGATCAACGAGAAACATAATTTGAAAGTAAGACTTTAATCAGAATTATTCAAAGATACGTTTAGTCAAAAGTAAAGGGGACAGGAACAAAAACCTTGTTTCAAAACGCAGAAGAGACAATATGGAGAGAGATTGACTTTATCAATAGGGGGTAAGACCATACTTAGATTAGATAAAGAACTGAAACATCCAAGGAATCAATGGCACAACAAGCATTGCTGTCTATCAATTGAGAGAGACCAACGAGAAACATAAACTTTATCTAATAAAAGGTAAGAGTCTAATCAGTATTATTCAAAGATACATTTAGCCAACAGTACAGGAGACAGAAACGAAAACCTTGTTTTTAAACGCAAAACAGACACGATGGAAAGTCGTTGACTTTTTCGGTCTAACAAAAGAGTTCACGAAGATTAGGTTAAGCATTTAAAAATCCCGGGAAATAATGGCATGACAAGCTTTGCTGTCTATTAATTGAGAGAGAATAACGAGAAACATAAACTTTATCAATTTAAATGTTAGATTTTAATCAGTATAATTAAAAAAGAGTTTAGCCAAAAGTACAAAAGACAGGGACAAGAAGCTTGTTTCACAACGCAGAAGAGACACGATGGACAGTCATCGACTTTTCAATATAGGGTAAGATTTTTCTTCGATTAGATTGAAGATTGAAAAATCCAAGGAATTAATGGCATAACAAGCATTGCTGTCTATCAATGGAGAGACATCATCGAGAAACGTAAACGTTATTTACTTCAAAGTAAATGTTTAATCAGAATATTTTAAAGATAAATTTAGCCAAAAGTACAAGAGACAGGAACAAAAACCTTGTTTTAAAACGCAGAAGAGACACGACGGAAAGTCGTTGACTTTTTCAATAAAGGGTAAGACCGTTCTTAAATTTGCTGTAGTATTAATCTTTTAGAATTCAAATTTAGAGTTGAATCAGAATACTTCCAAAATAAATTTAGCCAAAGGTATAAAGGGTAGAGTCAACAAACCTTCTTTCAGAACGTAGGAAGGACACGATGGTGAATCTTCGACTTTATCTATCAAGGGTAACAGTTTACTTAGATTAGATTATGGATGGAAACATCCAAGGAAAATATGGCAGAACAAGCAATGCTTTCTTTCAATGGAAGAATCCAACGAGAAACATAAACTTTTGAAAATTCAAACTTAGAGTCTTATACAAATAGTTCAAAGATAAAGTTAGCCTAAGATACAAAGGGCAGAGACTACAAAGTTTCTTTCAAAAGTAAAAGGGACACGATTATAAATCATCTTTTCTATCTATCTAAGGTAAGAATTTACATAGATTCATGTTACTCGATGTAGAGTAAATATGGATAGAGTTCAGGCTGCAGTGCAGGTGATTCAAAATTGATCTTAATCCCGTGCTTAGGAAAATGTCAATAATTTGTAAACGCAGCAGGCATTCGCTGTTCACCAAAAATCTTCTCATTACCAGAGGGTAAGAGTAGCTAAATATCGTTCTGATTGATTTTACCCTTGTTGATTGATTAGGCGAGGCTATATAGCCCCTTCACTATATCCCCTCTTAGATAAGGAGGAGGGCTTCTTTTTCTTTAGAACATATGATTTCAACTCTTGGAACGATACTGGTTATGACGATCATAGCAAATACTTCTTTATCCGGCATTCCAATTCTCTATTTGGATTGACACAAAAGAAGTGACGTAGATTCACTATGGGACTGGAGTATGCAACCATTCCATTTTCCTTCCGGGTCGGGGTGTTCGTAGGGGGGGGGGGGGGGAGGAGGTGTAGATCATGACCAATGATTCACAGATATTATAATAAGAAAAACAAAATAGTAAGTCAATCAGATCGACCGCGAAAAAATTTTGTTACAGTAGATTGAGGCGAGAAAATCTAAGCACTACATCGCAATTCAATGTAAAAGTATTTAAGGAATTTTAATTCTCCTGAATTACTGGGGTTTTGCATTCAATGTATAGGGTCAAATCAGGAGCGGATCCAGACTATAGCAACTGTAGCTCGAGCTATAGTCAAAATCTCCGTGTTTGATTTTCGGAATTCAAAGTTAAGTGTTAATTTTTCCTCTGCTATCAAGCCTCTCAACATTTGAAAGCAGCGGTATAGGTTATCAAATTATTAACAAACATGCATTGCTGGCGGCTCTTGCTAATGGGCATCTGGGGCCATGCACCCTCAAAAAGATTCAAAGGAAATCTATGATATTCATATTTAATTTTAAAGATAGTCTTACTGTGGTTAATTATATAAGTTTGTATCTCTTCTAGAAAAAGCTCCTTGCTATCCCGTCTCGTCTTTAGCCTCGCTTCTGGCCCGCTAGTGCCTTGAGCGATGATGTCATTTTACGGGCAAAGTTTTTTTTGCCCCTAGCCGACATGCGCACAAGCTAAGTTTTGACCTCGAGCATTGCAAAACGCCGTCTGTGATTGGCTCATTTGGATTCGGGGCAAGAAAAATTTTGCCCGTAAAATGACATCATCGCTAAACAACAACCACATCTATTTATGCTTTTTCTTCTGCGCTCCATGACGATCAACATCAAACCATGAATACAGTGAAAAATTTGCAAAGTAGACCTTTCCATCGATTATCGCAATATTGATGGTCTGCCCTCCCAACTGTGAAAGTCACGAGCCGCCACTGGTCATCACTATGCCTCTCCGGATTTGCTCTGGAAAAGACATCGAAGACAATGAAACTCGTACTATAATTTTTGGCGCGAGCTATAGTGAAGCTATAGTCAGGTTTGAAAATGGCTTTTTAACCAATAGAATATGAGTATCCACGGTATATCTCCGCTCTCTGCCCCCTGTAAAGCAACAGTGGACTATAGCTCGTCTTCACATCCTGGGTCCCCTGTAATGTAGCTTCAAAGGCAAGAACCTACTAGGGAATCGACAGGGACGGCGGAACGACCAAGCGGCAAGAGAGGGGGGCAGGCTCGAGTTAAAGGGCTTTTGATAGATAATTCTCAGCTTCTACAAATTCATACGTGACTGCAATTTTATTATCTGTAGGTATCTTCAACATTGGCTAATTTTCGGCACAAGAAATTCTTTTACATGTTTTGAGAAGTTCAGAATTTCATATGAATCTCTCTGATTATTACAATTGGCCAGTTTCAAGGGAACTTTATTAAAAACAACTCTTGTCCCTTCTGTCAAAGGGCAACAGGGGCGGTTGTACCCCTACACCCCCTTCTCTGGCGTCCCTGTAGATAGAAAAAGGGTGTTCGAAGGAATATTTATGAATACGAAGCAACTATAAGCACACATGGTTTTATCATTTGCCCATATAGTGGGCGTGTCCCACAAGCAAGGAGGGTGTGGTCCCGATCCCAAAAAATTTGAGCTATAATCACCAAAAATCCTGGATCCGTCCCTGGTCAAATGACGTTTCCACATATATTGCAATCAAAGCTTTAACCAAACGAATTCTAAGTTTGCTCTCTGAAAACAGGTTTTCTTTACAGCCGGCAGGTTTTTGATTTACTGCGTATTTATCGAAGTTGCAGAATACTTAAAATAAGAACCCTATCAAAATTATTCAACAAAGCTTATTCGCTTGACGTTGAGAGGAACAGTCTTGAAGATGTCGTATCTACTTTCTGATAAGGTAAGATAAAAGCAACACTTTGAAAGGAAATAAGAGAACATATTCGATTACCTCAATTAAACGCAATCAGCCTGCGTCCTCTACCTCTGCGTCAAGGTATCGAATGTCTTCTACTTGTCGAAGCTTTACGGTGCAATACAAAATCCAGTATCGAACAAAGTTGAGAAGTTTAGAGGTTTAGTTGATTTATAGATCTAGCTGAAGTCACAATAGAGCACCATCAAGTAGGCCATCTTGGATTGTATAAACCTTCAAAAACACTGCCGAATTCATTGCAGAATGCCAGAGCGAACGATATTATCCTCAAGTTTCCATTAGCATCATCAAAACTTTGTTATGCATCATACTTAATATCTGGTTTATAATTCAGAATATTGATTATAAAGCAAATGGATTGCTTATTTATGTTCTACGAAAACCTGGGATACTCAAGGGAGATTCAATTTGAATGAACCACAGGTAGTCCAAAGGGGAAACCAACAAATAAAAATATAAGCGGGAGAAGTGTCTCTTGGGAGTTCACGGGCAATTGCTCCTCCGCGACTCCGATAATAGCAAATTTGTGTTAAGAAAATCAGCAAAACTATTTTTGTCAAAGGGGGGGGGGGGGGGGGGGAAGGGTGCTGTGTCTATTGTCAAAAAAATATCATAAATCCAATGATATTGGAATAAATGGTAGGGTCAGTTTATCAAGCCTTCCATATTGGTATGGTAAAGATGAAAAAATAAGACAATTGGCTACCAATTTTATGGAATAAATTTAAAGTCTTTTTCAAATAGCATCAAAAAACCGTTATAAGTAATGAATTGCACGCTAGAATTGCCTTGATAGGTCATTTTAAAATTCGGAGACGTTTAAGGGTGTTCTTGATTTTGGTATCTTTTGGTCTTAAAATAAGTCCCTTTGCTACCAATTTTATGCAATAAATTTAAAGTCTTTTTCAAATAGCAAAAAAAAACCGTTATGAGTAATGAATTGCACGCTAGAATTGCCTTGATAGGTCATTCTAACATTCGGAGACGTTTAAGGGTGTTCTTGATTTTGGTATCTTTGGGTCTTAAAATAAGACCCTTTGCTACCAATTTTATGCAATAAATTTAAAGTCTTTTTCAAATAGCATCGAAAAACAGTTGTAAGTAATGAATTGCACGCTAGAATTGTCTTGATAGGTCATTTTAACATTCGGAGACGTTTAAGGGTGTTCTTGATTTTGGTATCTTTGGGTCTTAAAATAAGACCCTTTGCTACCAATTTTATGCAATAAATTTAAAGTCTTTTTCAAATAGCATCAAAAAACCGTTATAAGTAATGAATTGCACGCTAGAATTGCCTTGATAGGTCATTTTAAAATTCGGAGACGTTTAAGGGTGTTCTTGATTTTGGTATCTTTTGGTCTTAAAATAAGTCCCTTTGCTACCAATTTTATGCAATAAATTTAAAGTCTTTTTCAAATAGCAAAAAAAAACCGTTATGAGTAATGAATTGCACGCTAGAATTGCCTTGATAGGTCATTCTAACATTCGGAGACGTTTAAGGGTGTTCTTGATTTTGGTATCTTTGGGTCTTAAAATAAGACCCTTTGCTACCAATTTTATGCAATAAATTTAAAGTCTTTTTCAAATAGCATCAAAAAACCGTTATAAGTAATGAATTGCACGCTAGAATTGCCTTGATAGGTCATTTTAACATTCGGAGACGTTTAAGGGTGTTCTTGATTTTGGTATCTTTGTTTCTTGAAATAAGACCCTTTGCTACCAATTGTATGCAATAAATTTAAAGTCTTTTTCAAATAGCATCAAAAAACCGTTATGAGTAATGAATTGCACGCTAGAATTGCCTTGATAGGTCATTTTAACATTCGGAGACGTTTAAGGGTGTTCTTAATTTTGGTATCTTTGGGTCTTAAAATAAGACCCTTTGCTACCAATTTTATGCAATAAATTTAAAGTCTTTTTCAAATAGCATCAAAAAACCGTTATAAGTAATGAATTGCACGCTAGATTTGCCTTGATAGGTCATTTTAACATTCGGAGACGTTTAAGGGTGTTCTTGATTTTGGTATCTTTGGGTCTTAAAATAAGACCCTTTGCTACCAATTTTATGCAATAAATATAAAGTCTTTTTCAAATAGCATCGAAAAACAGTTATAAGTAATGAATTGCACGCTAGAATTGCCTTGATAGGTCATTTTAACATTCGGAGACGTTTAAGGGTGTTCTTGATTTTGGTATCTTTGGGTCTTAAAATAAGACCTTTTGCTACCAATTTTATGCAATAAATTTAAAGTCTTTTTCAAATAGCATCAAAAAACCGTTATGAGTAATGAATTGCATACTAGAATTGCCTTGATAGGTCATTTTAACATTCGGAGACGTTTAAGTGTGTTCTTGATTTTGGTATCTTTGGGTCTTAAAATAAGACCCTTTGCTACCAATTTTATGCAATAAATTTAAAGTCTTTTTCAAATAGCATCAAAAAACCGTTATAAGTAATGAATTGCACGCTAGAATTGCCTTGATAGGTCATTTTAACATTCGAAGACGTTTAAGGGTGTTCTTGATTTTGGTATCTTTTGGTCTTTAAATAAGTCCCTTTGCTACCAATTTTATGCAATAAATTTAAAGTCTTTTTCAAATAGCAAAAAAAAACCGTTATGAGTAATGAATTGCACGCTAGAATTGCCTTGATAGGTCATTCTAACATTCGGAGACGTTTAAGGGTGTTCTTGATTTTGGTATCTTTGGGTCTTAAAATAAGACCCTTTGCTACCAATTTTATGCAATAAATTTAAAGTCTTTTTAAAATAGCATCAAAAAACCGTTATAAGTAATAAATTGCACGCTAGAATTGCCTTGATAGGTCATTTTAACATTCGGAGACGTTTAAGGGTGTTCTTGATTTTGGTATCTTTGGGTCTTAAAATAAGACCCTTTGCTACCAATTTTATGCAATAAATATAAAGTCTTTTTCAAATAGCATCAAAAAACCGTAATAAGTAATAAATTGCACGCTAGAATTGCCTTGATAGGTCATTTTAACATTCGGAGACGTTTAAGGGTGTTCTTGATTTTGGTATCTTTGGGTCTTAAAATAAGACCCTTTGCTACCAATTTTATGCAATAAATATAAAGTCTTTTTCAAATAGCATCGAAAAACAGTTATAAGTAATGAATTGCACGCTAGAATTGCCTCGGTACGTCATTTTAACTTTCGGAGACGTTTAAGGGTGTTCTTGATTTTGGTATCTTTGTTTCTTGAAATAAGACCCTTTGCTACCAATTTTATGAAATAAATTTAAAGTCTTTTTCAAATAGCATCAAAAAACCGTTATAAGTAATGAATTGCACGCTAGAATTGCCTTGATAGGTCATTTTAACATTCGGAGACGTTTAAGGGTGTTCTTGATTTTGGTATATTTGTTTCTTAAAATAAGTCCCTTTGCTACCAAATTTATGCAATAAATTTAAAGTCTTTTTCAAATAGCATCAAAAAACCGTTATGAGTAATGAATTGCACGCTAGAATTGCCTTGATAGGTCATTTTAACATTCGGAGACGTTTAAGGGTGTTCTTGATTTTGGTATCTTTGGGTCATACAATAAGACCCTTTGCTACCAATTTTATGCAATAAATTAAAAGTCTTTTTAAAATAGCATCAAAAAACCGTAATAAGTAATAAATTGCACGCTAGAATTGCCTTGATAGGTCATTTTAACATTCGGAGACGTTTAAGGGTGTTCTTGATTTTGGTATCTTTGGGTCATACAATAAGACCCTTTGCTACCAATTTTATGCAATAAATTAAAAGTCTTTTTAAAATAGCATCAAAAAACCGTAATAAGTAATAAATTGCACGCTAGAATTGCCTTGATAGGTCATTTTAACATTCGGAGACGTTTAAGGGTGTTCTTGATTTTGGTATCTTTGGGTCTTAAAATAAGACCCTTTGCTACCAATTTTATGCAATAAATTTAAAGTCTTTTTCAAATACCATCAAAAAACCGTTATAAGTAATGAATTGCACGCTAGAATTGCCTCGGTACGTCATTTTAACTTTCGGAGACGTTTAAGGGTGTTCTTGATTTTGGTATCTTTGGGTCTTAAAATATGACCCTTTGCTACCAATTTTATGCAATAAATATAAAGTCTTTTTCAAATAGCATCGAAAAACAGTTATAAGTAATGAATTGCACGCTAGAATTGCCTTGATAGGTCATTTTAACATTCGGAGACGTTTAAGGGTGTTCTTGATTTTGGTATCTTTGGGTCTTAAAATAAGACCCTTTGCTACCAATTTTATGCAATAAATTTAAAGTCTTTTTCAAATAGCATCAAAAAACCGTTATAAGTAATGAATTGCACGCTAGAATTGCCTTGATAGGTCATTTTAACATTCGGAGACGTTTAAGGGTGTTCTTGATTTTGGTATCTTTGGGTCTTAAAATAAGACCCTTTGCTACCAATTTTATGCAATAAATTTAAAGTCTTTTTCAAATAGCATCAAAAAACCGTTATAAGTAATGAATTGCACGCTAGAATTGCCTTGATAGGTCATTTTAACATTCGGAGAGGTTTAAGGGTGTTCTTGATTTTGGTATCTTTGTTTCTTGAAATAAGACCCTTTGCTACCAATTGTATGCAATAAATTTAAAGTCTTTTTCAAATAGCATCAAAAAACCGTTATGAGTAATGAATTGCACGCTAGAATTGCCTTGATAGGTCATTTTAACATTCGGAGACGTTTAAGGGTGTTCTTGATTTTGGTATCTTTGGGTCTTAAAATAAGACCCTTTGCTACCAATTTTATGCAATAAATTTAAAGTCTTTTTCAAATAGCATCAAAAAACCGTTATAAGTAATGAATTGCACGATAGATTTGCCTTGATAGGTCATTTTAACATTCGGAGACGTTTAAGGGTGTTCTTGATTTTGGTATCTTTGGGTCTTAAAATAAGACCCTTTGCTACCAATTTTATGCAATAAATATAAAGTCTTTTTCAAATAGCATCGAAAAACAGTTATAAGTAATGAATTGCACGCTAGAATTGCCTTGATAGGTCTTTTTAACATTCGGAGACGTTTAAGGGTGTTCTTGATTTTGGTATCTTTGGGTCTTAAAATAAGACCTTTTGCTACCAATTTTATGCAATAAATTTAAAGTCTTTTTCAAATAGCATCAAAAAACCGTTATGAGTAATGAATTGCATACTAGAATTGCCTTGATAGGTCATTTTAACATTCGGAGACGTTTAAGTGTGTTCTTGATTTTGGTATCTTTGGGTCTTAAAATAAGACCCTTTGCTACCAATTTTATGCAATAAATTTAAAGTCTTTTTCAAATAGCATCAAAAAACCGTTATAAGTAATGAATTGCACGCTAGAATTGCCTTGATAGGTCATTTTAACATTCGGAGACGTTTAAGGGTGTTCTTGATTTTGGTATCTTTTGGTCTTAAAATAAGTCCCTTTGCTACCAATTTTATGCAATAAATTTAAAGTCTTTTTCAAATAGCAAAAAAAAACCGTTATGAGTAATGAATTGCACGCTAGAATTGCCTTGATAGGTCATTCTAACATTCGGAGACGTTTAAGGGTGTTCTTGATTTTGGTATCTTTGGGTCTTAAAATAAGACCCTTTGCTACCAATTTTATGCAATAAATTTAAAGTCTTTTTCAAATAGCATCAAAAAACCGTTATAAGTAATGAATTGCACGCTAGATTTGCCTTGATAGGTCATTTTAACATTCGGAGACGTTTAAGGGTGTTCTTGATTCTGGTATCTTTGGGTCATACAATAAGACCCTTTGCTACCAATTTTATGCAATAAATTTAAAGTCTTTTTAAAATAGCATCAAAAAACCGTAATAAGTAATAAATTGCACGCTAGAATTGCCTTGATAGGTCATTTTAACATTCGGAGACGTTTAAGGGTGTTCTTGATTTTGGTATCTTTGGGTCTTAAAATAAGACCCTTTGCTACCAATTTTATGCAATAAATATAAAGTCTTTTTCAAATAGCATCGAAAAACAGTTATAAGTAATGAATTGCACGCTAGAATTGCCTCGGTACGTCATTTTAACTTTCGGAGACGTTTAAGGGTGTTCTTGATTTTGGTATCTTTGTTTCTTGAAATAAGACCCTTTGCTACCAATTTTATGAAATAAATTTAAAGTCTTTTTCAAATAGCATCAAAAAACCGTTATAAGTAATGAATTGCACGCTAGAATTGCCTTGATAGGTCATTTTAACATTCGGAGACGTTTAAGGGTGTTCTTGATTTTGGTATATTTGTTTCTTAAAATAAGGCCCTTTGCTACCAAATTTATGCAATAAATTTAAAGTCTTTTTCAAATAGCATCAAAAAACCGTTATGAGTAATGAATTGCACGCTAGAATTGCCTTGATAGGTCATTTTAACATTCGGAGACGTTTAAGGGTGTTCTTGATTTTGGTATCTTTGGGTCATACAATAAGACCCTTTGCTACCAATTTTATGCAATAAATTAAAAGTCTTTTTAAAATAGCATCAAAAAACTGTAATAAGTAATAAATTGCACGCTAGAATTGCCTTGATAGGTCATTTTAACATTCGGAGACGTTTAAGGGTGTTCTTGATTTTGGTATCTTTGGGTCATACAATAAGACCCTTTGCTACCAATTTTATGCAATAAATTAAAAGTCTTTTTAAAATAGCATCAAAAAACCGTAATAAGTAATAAATTGCACGCTAGAATTGCCTTGATAGGTCATTTTAACATTCGGAGACGTTTAAGGGTGTTCTTGATTTTGGTATCTTTGGGTCTTAAAATAAGACCCTTTGCTACCAATTTTATGCAATAAATTTAAAGTCTTTTTCAAATAGCATCAAAAAACCGTTATAAGTAATGAATTGCACGCTAGAATTGCCTCGGTACGTCATTTTAACTTTCGGAGACGTTTAAGGGTGTTCTTGATTTTGGTATCTTTGGGTCTTAAAATAAGACCCTTTGCTACCAATTTTATGCAATAAATATAAAGTCTTTTTCAAATAGCATCGAAAAACAGTTATAAGTAATGAATTGCACGCTAGAATTGCCTTGATAGGTCATTTTAACATTCGGAGACGTTTAAGGGTGTTCTTGATTTTGGTATCTTTGGGTCTTAAAATAAGACCCTTTGCTACCAATTTTATGCAATAAATTTAAAGTCTTTTTCAAATAGCATCAAAAAACCGTGATAAGTAATGAATTGCACGCTAGAATTGCCTTGATAGGTCATTTTAACATTCGGAGACGTTTAAGGGTGTTCTTGATTTTGGTATCTTTGGGTCTTAAAATAAGACCCTTTGCTACCAATTTTATGCAATAAATTTAAAGTCTTTTTCAAATAGCATCGAAAAACAGTTATAAGTAATGAATTGCACGCTAGAATTGCCTTGATAGGTCATTTTAACATTCGGAGACGTTTAAGGGTGTTCTTGATTTTGGTATCTTTGGGTCTTAAAATAAGACCCTTTGCTACCAATTTTATGCAATAAATTTAAAGTCTTTTTCAAATAGCATCAAAAAACCGTTATAAGTAATGAATTGCACGCTATAATTGCCTTGATAGGTCATTTTAACATTCGGAGACGTTTAAGGGTGTTCTTGATTTTGGTATATTTGTTTCTAAAAATAAGGCCCTTTGCTACCAAATTTATGCAATAAATTTAAAGTCTTTTTCAAATAGCATCAAAAAACCGTTATGAGTAATGAATTGCACGCTAGAATTGCCTTGATAGGTCATTTTAACATTCGGAGACGTTTAAGGGTGTTCTTGATTTTGGTATCTTTGTTTCTTGAAATAAGACCATTTGCTACCAATTTTATGCAATAAATTTAAAGTCTTTTTCAAATAGCATCAAAAAACCGTTATGAGTAATGAATTGCACGCTAGAATTGCCTTGATAGGTCATTTTAACATTCGGAGACGTTTAAGGGTGTTCTTGATTTTTGTATCTTTGGGTCTTAAAATAAGACCCTTTCCTACCAATTTTATGCAATAAATTTAAAGTCTTTTTCAAATAGCATCAAAAAACCGTAATAAGTAATGAATTGCCCGCTAGAATTGCCTTGATAGGTCATTTTAACATTGGGAGACGTTTAAGGGTGTTCTTGATTTTGGTATCTTTGGGTCTTAAAATAAGACCCTTTGCTACCAATTTTATGCAATAAATTTAAAGTCTTTTTCTAATAGCATCAAAAAACCGTAATAAGTAATGAATTGCACGCTAGAATTGCCTTGATAGGTCATTTTAACATTCGGAGACCTTTAAGGGTGTTCTTGATTTTGGTATCTTTGGGTCTTAAAATAAGACCCTTTGCTACCAATTTTATGCAATAAATTTAAAGTCTTTTTCAAATAGCATCAAAAAACCGTTATAAGTAATGAATTGCACGCTAGAATTGCCTTGATAGGTCATTTTAACATTCGGGGACGTTTAAGGGTGTTCTTGATTTTGGTATCTTTGGGTCATACAATAAGACCCTTTGCTACCAATTTTATGCAATAAATTTAAAGTCTTTTTCAAATAGCATCAAAAAACCGTAATAAGTAATGAATTGGGCGCTAGAATTGCCTTGATAGGTCATTTTAACATTCGGAGACGTTTAAGGGTGTTCTTGATTTTGGTATCTTTGGGTCTTAAAATAAGACCCTTTGCTACCAATTTCATGCAATAAATTTAAAGTCTTTTTCAAATAGCATCAAAAAACCGTTATAAGTAATGAATTGCACGCTACAATTGCCTTGATAGGTCATTTTAACATTCGGAGACGTTTATGGGTGTTCTTGATTTTGGTATCTTTTGGTCTTAAAATAAGACCCTTTGCTACCAATTTTATGCAATGAATTTAAAGTCTTTTTCAAATAGCATCAAAAAACCGTTATAAGTAATGAATTGCAAGCTACAATTGCCTTGATAGGTCATTTTAACATTCGGAGACGTTGATGGGTGTTCTTGATTTTTGTATCTTTGGGTCTTAAAATAAGACCCTTTGCTACCAATTTTATGCAATGAATTTAAAGTCTTTTTCAAATAGCATCAAAAAACCGTTATAAGTAATGAATTGCACGCTAGAATTGCCTTGATAGGTCATTTTAACATTCGGAGACGTTTAAGGGTGTTCTTGATTTTGGTATCTTTGGGTCGTAAAATAAGACCCTTTGCTACCAATTTTATGCAATAAATTTAAAGTCTTTTTTAAATAGCATCCAAAAACCGTTATAAGTAATGAATTGCACGCTAGAATTGCCTTGATAGGTCATTTTAACATTCGGAGTATTTAAGGGTGTTCTTGATTTTGGTATCTTTGGGTCTTAAAATAAGACCCTTTGCTACCAATTTCATGCAATAAATTTAAAGTCTTTTTCAAATAGCATCAAAAAACCGTTATAAGTAATGAATTGCACGCTACAATTGCCTTGATAGGTCATTTTAACATTCGGAGACGTTTAAGGGTGTTCTTGATTTTGGTATCTTTGGGTCTTAAAATAAGACCCTTTGCTACCAATTTTATGCAATAAATTTAAAGTCTTTTTCAAATAGCATCGAAAAACAGTTGTAAGTAATGAATTGCACGCTAGAATTGCCTTGATAGGTCATTTTAACATTCGGAGTATTTAAGGGTGTTCTTGATTTTGGTATCTTTGGAACTTAAAATTAGACCCTTTGCTACCAATTTTATGCAATAAATTTAAAGTCTTTTTCTAATAGCATCAAAAAACCGTAATAAGTAATGAATTGCACGCTAGAATTGCCTTGATAGGTCATTTTAACATTCGGAGACCTTTAAGGGTGTTCTTGATTTTGGTATCTTTGGGTCTTAAAATAAGACCCTTTGCTACCAATTTTATGCATTAAATTTAAAGTCTTTTTCAAATAGCATCAAAAACCGTTATAAGTAATGAATTGCACGCTAGAATTGCCTTGATAGGTCATTTTAACATTCGGAGTATTTAAGGGTGTTCTTGATTTTGGTATCTTTGGGTCTTAAAATAAGACCCTTTGCTACCAATTTTATGCAATAAATTTAAAGTCTTTTTCAAATAGCATCAAAAAACCGTTATGAGTAATGATTTGCACGCTAGAATTGCCTTGATATGTCATTTTAACATTCGGAGACGTTTAAGGGTGTTCTTGATTTTGGTATCTTTGGGTCTTAAAATAAGACCCTTTGCTACCAATTTTATGCAATAAATTTAAAGTCTTTTTCAAAAAGCATCAAAAAACCGTTATAAGTAATGAATTGCACGCTAGAATTGCCTTGATAGGTCATTTTAACATTCGGAGACGTTTAAGGGTGTTCTTGATTTTGGTATCTTTGGGTCTTAAAATTAGACCCTTTGCTACCAATTTTATGCAATAAATTTAAAGTCTTTTTCAAATAGCATCAAAAAACCGTTATAAGTAATGAATTGCACGCTACAATTGCCTTGATAGGTCATTTTAACATTCGGAGACGTTTAAGGGTGTTCTTGATTTTGGTATCTTTGGGTCTTAAAATAAGACCCTTTGCTACCAATTTTATGCAATAAATTTAAAGTCTTTTTCAAATAGCATCGAAAAACAGTTGTAAGTAATGAATTGCACGCTAGAATTGCCTTGATAGGTCATTTTAACATTCGGAGTATTTAAGGGTGTTCTTGATTTTGGTATCTTTGGAACTTAAAATTAGACCCTTTGCTACCAATTTTATGCAATAAATTTAAAGTCTTTTTCTAATAGCATCAAAAAACCGTAATAAGTAATGAATTGCACGCTAGAATTGCCTTGATAGGTCATTTTAACATTCGGAGACCTTTA
This sequence comes from Rhopilema esculentum, assembly GCF_057945365.1. Classification (NCBI taxonomy): domain Eukaryota; kingdom Metazoa; phylum Cnidaria; class Scyphozoa; order Rhizostomeae; family Rhizostomatidae; genus Rhopilema; species Rhopilema esculentum. Next base: position 6,174,849 of record NC_142834.1, on the reverse strand, counting down.
AGGGTGTTCTTGATTTTGGTATCTTTGGGTCTTAAAATAAGACCCTTTGCTACCAATTTTATGCATTAAATTTAAAGTCTTTTTCAAATAGCATCAAAAACCGTTATAAGTAATGAATTGCACGCTAGAATTGCCTTGATAGGTCATTTTAACATTCGGAGTATTTAAGGGTGTTCTTGATTTTGGTATCTTTGGGTCTTAAAATAAGACCCTTTGCTACCAATTTCATGCAATAAATTTAAAGTCTTTTTCAAATAGCATCAAAAAACCGTTATAAGTAATGAATTGCACGCTACAATTGCCTTGATAGGTCATTTTAACATTCGGAGACGTTTAAGGGTGTTCTTGATTTTGGTATCTTTGGGTCTTAAAATAAGACCCTTTGCTACCAATTTTATGCAATAAATTTAAAGTCTTTTTTAAATAGCATCAAAAAACCGTTATAAATAATGAATTGCACGCTAGAATTGCCTTGATAGGTCATTTTAACATTCGGAGACGTTTAAGGGTGTTCTTGATTTTGGTATCTTTGGGTCTTAAAATAAGACCCTTTGCTACCAATTTTATGCAATAAATTTAAAGTCTTTTTCAAATAGCATCAAAAAACCGTTATAAGTAATGAATTGCACGCTAGAATTGCCTTGATAGGTCATTTTAACATTCGGAGACGTTTAAGGGTGTTCTTGATTTTGGTATCTTTGGGTCTTAAAATAAGACCCTTTGCTACCAATTTTATGCATTAAATTTAAAGTCTTTTTCAAATAGCATCAAAAACCGTTATAAGTAATGAATTGCACGCTAGAATTGCCTTGATAGGTCATTCTAACATTCGGAGTATTTAAGGGTGTTCTTGATTTTGGTATCTTTGGGTCTTAAAATAAGACCCTTTGCTACCAATTTCATGCAATAAATTTAAAGTCTTTTTCAAATAGCATCAAAAAACCGTTATAAGTAATGAATTGCACGCTACAATTGCCTTGATAGGTCATTTTAACATTCGGAGACGTTTAAGGGTGTTCTTGATTTTGGTATCTTTGGGTCTTAAAATAAGACCCTTTGCTACCAATTTTATGCAATAAATTTAAAGTCTTTTTCAAATAGCATCGAAAAACAGTTGTAAGTAATGAATTGCACGCTAGAATTGCCTTGATAGGTCATTTTAACATTCGGAGTATTTAAGGGTGTTCTTGATTTTGGTATCTTTGGGTCTTAAAATTAGACCCTTTGCTACCAATTTTATGCAATAAATTTAAAGTCTTTTTCTAATAGCATCAAAAAACCGTAATAAGTAATGAATTGCACGCTAGAATTGCCTTGATAGGTCATTTTAACATTCGGAGACCTTTAAGGGTGTTCTTGATTTTGGTATCTTTGGGTCTTAAAATAAGACCCTTTGCTACCAATTTTATGCATTAAATTTAAAGTCTTTTTCAAATAGCATCAAAAACCGTTATAAGTAATGAATTGCACGCTAGAATTGCCTTGATAGGTCATTTTAACATTCGGAGTATTTAAGGGTGTTCTTGATTTTGGTATCTTTGGGTCTTAAAATAAGACCCTTTGCTACCAATTTCATGCAATAAATTTAAAGTCTTTTTCAAATAGCATCAAAAAACCGTTATAAGTAATGAATTGCACGCTACAATTGCCTTGATAGGTCATTTTAACATTCGGAGACGTTTAAGGGTGTTCTTGATTTTGGTATCTTTGGGTCTTAAAATAAGACCCTTTGCTACCAATTTTATGCAATAAATTTAAAGTCTTTTTCAAATAGCATCGAAAAACAGTTGTAAGTAATGAATTGCACGCTAGAATTGCCTTGATAGGTCATTTTAACATTCGGAGACGTTTAAGGGTGTTCTTGATTTTGGTATCTTTGGGTCTTAAAATAAGACCCTTTGCTACCAATTTTATGCAATAAATTTAAAGTCTTTTTCAAATAGCATAAAAAAACCGTGATAAGTAATGAATTGCACGCTACAATTGCCTTGATAGGTCATTTTAACATTCGGAGACGTTTAAGGGTGTTCTTGATTTTGGTATCTTTGGGTCTTAAAATAAGACCCTTTGCTACCAATTTTATGCAATGAATTTAAAGTCTTTTTCAAATAGCATCAAAAAACCGTTATAAGTAATGAATTGCACGCTAGAATTGCCTTGATAGGTCATTTTAACATTCGGAGACGTTTAAGGGTGTTCTTGATTTTGGTATCTTTGGGTCTTAAAATAAGACCCTTTGCTACCAATTTTATGCAATAAATTTAAAGTCTTTTTTAAATAGCATCAAAAAACCGTTATAAGTAATGAATTGCACGCTAGAATTGCTTTGATAGGTCATTTTAACATTCGGAGACGTTTAAGGGTGTTCTTGATTTTGGTATCTTTGGGTCTTAAAATAAGACCCTTTGCTACCAATTTTATGCAATAAATTTAAAGTCTTTTTCAAATAGCATCAAAAACCGTTATAAGTAATGAATTGCACGCTAGAATTGCCTTGATAGGTCATTTAAACATTCGGAGACGTTTAAGGGTGTTCTTGATTTTGGTATCTTTGGGTCTTAAAATAAGACCCTTTGCTACCAATTTTTTGCAATAAATTTAAAGTCTTTTTCAAATAGCATCGAAAAACAGTTATAAGTAATGAATTGCACGCTAGAATTGCCTTGATAGGTCATTTTAACATTCGGAGACGCTTAAGGGTGTTCTTGATTTTGGTATCTTTGGGTCTTAAAATAAGACCCTTTGCTACCAATTTTATGCAATAAATTTAAAGTCTTTTTCAAATAGCATCAAAAAACCGTTATGAGTAATGATTTGCACGCTAGAATTGCCTTGATATGTCATTTTAACATTCGGAGACGTTTAAGGGTGTTCTTGATTTTGGTATCTTTGGGTCTTAAAATAAGACCCTTTGCTACCAATTTTATGCAATAAAATTAGGGTCTTTTTCAAATAGCATCGAAAAACAGTTGTAAGTAATGAATTGCACGCTAGAATTGCCTTGATAGGTCATTTTAACATTCGGAGACGTTTAAGGGTGTTCTTGATTTTGGTATCTTTGGGTCTTAAAATAAGACCCTTTGCTACCAATTTTATGCAATAAATTTAAAGTCTTTTTCAAATAGCATCAAAAACCGTTATAAGTAATGAATTGCACGCTAGAATTGCCTTGATAGGTCATTTAAACATTCGGAGACGTTTAAGGGTGTTCTTGATTTTGGTATCTTTGGGTCTTAAAATAAGACCCTTTGCTACCAATTTTTTGCAATAAATTTAAAGTCTTTTTCAAATAGCATCGAAAAACAGTTATAAGTAATGAATTGCACGCTAGAATTGCCTTGATAGGTCATTTTAACATTCGGAGACGTTTAAGGGTGTTCTTGATTTTGGTATCTTTGGGTCTTAAAATAAGACCCTTTGCTACCAATTTTATGCAATAAATTTAAAGTCTTTTTCAAATAGCATCAAAAAACCGTTATGAGTAATGATTTGCACGCTACAATTGCCTTGATATGTCATTTTAACATTCGGAGACGTTTAAGGGCGTTCTTGATTTTGGTATCTTTGGGTCTTAAAATAAGACCCTTTGCTACCAATTTTATGCAATAAATTTAAAGTCTTTTTCAAATAGCATCGAAAAACAGTTGTAAGTAATGAATTGCACGCTAGAATTGCCTTGATAGGTCATTTTAACATTCGGAGACGTTTAAGGGTGTTCTTGATTTTGGTATCTTTGGGTCTTAAAATAAGACCCTTTGCTACCAATTTTATGCAATAAATTTAAAGTCTTTTTCAAATAGCATCAAAAAACCGTGATAAGTAATGAATTGCACGCTACAATTGCCTTGATAGGTCATTTTAACATTCGGAGACGTTTAAGGGTGTTCTTGATTTTGGTATCTTTGGGTCTTAAAATAAGACCCTTTGCTACCAATTTTATGCAATGAATTTAAAGTCTTTTTCAAATAGCATCAAAAAACCGTTATAAGTAATGAATTGCACGCTAGAATTGCCTTGATAGGTCATTTTAACATTCGGAGACGTTTAAGGGTGTTCTTGATTTTGGTATCTTTGGGTCTTAAAATAAGACCCTTTGCTACCAATTTTATGCAATAAATTTAAAGTCTTTTTTAAATAGCATCAAAAAACCGTTATAAGTAATGAATTGCACGCTAGAATTGCCTTGATAGGTCATTTTAACATTCGGAGACGTTTAAGGGTGTTCTTGATTTTGGTATCTTTGGGTCTTAAAATAAGACCCTTTGCTACCAATTTTATGCAATAAATTTAAAGTCTTTTTCAAATAGCATCAAAAACCGTTATAAGTAATGAATTGCACGCTAGAATTGCCTTGATAGGTCATTTAAACATTCGGAGACGTTTAAGGGTGTTCTTGATTTTGGTATCTTTGGGTCTTAAAATAAGACCCTTTGCTACCAATTTTATGCAATAAATTTAAAGTCTTTTTCAAATAGCATCAAAAAACCGTTATGAGTAATGATTTGCACGCTAGAATTGCCTTGATATGTCATTTTAACATTCGGAGACGTTTAAGGGTGTTCTTGATTTTGGTATCTTTGGGTCTTAAAATAAGACCCTTTGCTACCAATTTTATGCAATAAAATTAAAGTCTTTTTCAAATAGCATCGAAAAACAGTTGTAAGTAATGAATTGCACGCTAGAATTGCCTTGATAGGTCATTTTAACATTCGGAGACGTTTAAGGTGGTCCTCGACCCTAGATTTCATCATCAAAAAATTTTTTCCAACTTTTTTGCTTTTTTCAATTTTATAATGCCTTAGGTGTTGTTCTTTCTTTGTTAAATGCCCCTGTGCACATACGGACCGAAAACGGGTCATAAATCAAGGTTTTTCAAAGAGCAGTCACAAATATTCTTCTTAGCAACGAGAAAAGCTGGTTGCTAGGGTAACTTCTCAAATCTTTTTTACCCTTTTTTGGCCACAGGTAAGACGAAATCTACCTTGGAACACGATTACAATTTTTTTATTGAGTTGAATTTGTTTTAGTGTGCTTTACATGAAGTATATTCTGTAAATTTTCACCACGGTGCACCTCGAAATACTGTTTTACGTTTGTCAGAGTTAGAATGCCTGGACGAAAGCAAAGAAGCCTTTACCGTCAAAAGAGAAAACGTGGTTTTTACGGAGTGCAAAAACAATTTGTAGAACAAGAGGCTTCCAGAAACGATAGCGCTACAGTTGATGACGACGAAGATGTGGTACTATCACAAGAACCAGGCCCATCTTCCCCCTCCACGATTCCAAAAAATTTCAAGAGTCCATCTGGGAAATTGATCAACAAATCATTAGAAAAATTGAAAAGGAATTGTCCTTTATTTGCCGAAGAACAGTCTGAGTACATAAATGAAAGAAGGAAATGTCTGGATTTGTACAGTAAAGACTGACTTGGCCTAGCTAGTGGAAGAGAACTTGCACATGGCTTCAAGGTGATGAACACTAGCAATCTGCTAACCAGTTTGAGTAAAGCAGCCGTCTGCCGTCTCTGTAAGGACCCAAAAGGAACCTTGCAGCTATGGCAAGACAATTCTAAAAGAAGAGGTCTTCATGAGGTTTTATTCTGGAAATGTAGCAATTGTGACAAAGAAACAGATTCTTTCAGCACCAGCCCTTTCGTAAACAATGATAAAATGGATGTTTCAGAAATAAACATACGTCTTACGCAGGGAGGTGTGGAAAGTGGAAATGGATTGGCAGGTTTGTCAAAAATATGTTGTGCATTAGATGTCCCTCCACCAGTTACAACAAATGCCTTCAGTGCAATCCTGAAAAAAATCACCACATCATACCAGAAGGAAGCCCAAGAGTCTCTTTGTAAAGCAGCAAAAAATTTAAAAGACCTTATGCAAATAAACACTGACATTAATGATGAAGTTGTTTCTTCATCTGTCCCTGTTAGTGTGTCAGTAGATGGTACATGGCAAAAACGTTATGGCTATAGTTCTTTGCTTGGTGTTGTGTTTATTTTATCAGTTGAGACTGGTGAAGTATTGGATTATGAAGTACAGTCCAAAATTTGTTTTGAGTGTAAATTTAGAGAGAAGTGGGAAAAAGAGTCAGAAAAGTACAAGAATTGGTATTCTAATCATGAAGAGCATTGTGAAGTTAACCACAAAGGCTCCTCAGAGGCAATGGAAAAAGAGGCTGCTGTAAAAATGTTTCTAAGATCAATGGAGAAACATCAGCTTGTATATACAACTTATGTTGGTGATGGTGATTCATCGTCATTTGCTGAAGTTGCAGATGCCTGTTTCAAAAAATTTGGAGATGGATACTTGGTTTTGAAAGAGGATTGTATAGGGCATATCCAAAAGCGAATGGGCTCTAATTTGCGCAATTTTAAAAACAAAAACAAAGGTAGAAAGTTAGCAGATGGTGGAACGATTGGAGGACGTGGTAGACTAACTGATGCAATAATAGACTCACTGCAAAATTATTATGGTTATGCCATTCGAAATCACACTAATAATATTGAGGGGATGAAAAAAGCAATTTGGGCAATATTTTATCATTGCATTCAAGGTGAAAATGAGCCGGATGAGGTTCAACATCAGTTTTGTCCTGAAGGAGAGAATTCATGGTGTAGGTTCCAGAGAGACAGAGCTTCCCATACAGCAACCTATGATCAGAGAAAGTGCTTGCCATCAGTTTTCAGGAAGGAGTTAAAACCTATATTTGAAAGGCTATCTGGTGATGAACTCCTGAGCAGATGTCAAAAAGGTCTCACACAGAATCAAAATGAAGCCCTCAACAATGTCCTTTGGTCAAAATGCCCCAAACGAGTCTTCTGTGGTAAGCAGCGCTTGGAATGTTGTGTTGCGTCATCTGTTTTGCAATGGAATGCAGGAGCAGGCAGTGCTGGGAATGTGCTGAAAAGACTAGGTGTTTTGTCTTTGGGATCAAACACCATCAAAGGTTACAAATCTGCAAATGAGAAAAGGGTAAAGAAAGCGGAGGCCAAATGCAAAACAGATTATCAGAGAAGACGGCAAATTTTAAGGAAGATGAGAAAACAAAATACAAAAGCAGGAGCAGCTTATGCCTCTGGAGGTTTTTCTATCCATAAAGTGCCAGACAAAGACCTATGCAAAGTTGATGACAAGGATAACATGGATGTAGTGTTTATTGATGAAAAGAGCCTTGAAATGGTTTATGTTGAGAAATCAGCAAAAAGAAGAAAAATTCAATAACTAAAAAGACAATTCATATAACCTTATGTACAGGTACCTTTTGGAAATACTTTATTTCCTAATTATATAAGGGAATAATCTAAAACCAATTGGTCATGGACCATTAAGACCCAAATTTAACCTCTTTTGGTTAATTATTTTGAAGCATTGATGTCGAGTTTGTAAATATACGCAACCAGAACTTTAAAGCTCGTTTTCTCAAATGCGCATTTTAATACTTTAAGAAAGGATAAAAAAAGAAGCATGCAATATTATTCAATCAAATTTGGTAGGAGGAATTGTACTTATGGTGTCTTTGATATGAGTTGACAAAATTTTAATCTGTCTACTCTGTTGATAGTTATCCAAGAAAAATGGTTTTTCCAGTTTCCATAGCAACGGTTGCTATGACAATAATTTTCTCAACTCATTTCAATGCTTTCTTTATGTTTAGTAATTTGAAATAGATATTATCTTAATGTAAGCTTACACTTCTCTAAAATCGTTTCTCAAGCATTTTTTATGGTCCAGGTTTCCTGGTCTGTAAAATACACCATAACCACGTGATCATCTTATTGTTATGAAAAAATCTGCAGTAATTGCTATTGTTGTTTGTGTGAAAATTTGGTGTGATTTGAACAATAGACTTAAAAAATATTCAATGATTTTCAAAAACATAGCTAAAATCATCTTCAGGGTCGAGGACCACCTTAAGGGTGTTCTTGATTTTGGTATCTTTGGGTCTTAAAATAAGACCCTTTGCTACCAATTTTATGCAATAAATTTAAAGTCTTTTTCAAATAGCATCAAAAAACCGTTATGAGTAATGATTTGCACGCTAGAATTGCCTTGATATGTCATTTTAACATTCGGAGACGTTTAAGGGTGTTCTTGATTTTGGTATCTTTGGGTCTTAAAATAAGACCCTTTGCTACTAATTTTATGCAATAAATTTAAAGTCTTTTTCAAAAAGCATCAAAAAACCGTTATAAGTAATGAATTGCACGCTAGAATTGCCTTGATAGGTCATTTTAACATTCGGAGACGTTTAAGGGTGTTCTTGATTTTGGTATCTTTGGGTCTTAAAATAAGACCCTTTGCTACCAATTTTATGCAATAAATTTAAAGTCTTTTTCAAATAGCATCAAAAAACCGTGATAAGTAATGAATTGCACGCTACAATTGCCTTGATAGGTCATTTTAACATTCGGAGACGTTTAAGGGTGTTCTTGATTTTGGTATCTTTGGGTCTTAAAATAAGACCCTTTGCTACCAATTTTTTGCAATAAATTTAAAGTCTTTTTCAAATAGCATCGAAAAACAGTTATAAGTAATGAATTCCACGCTAGAATTGCCTTGATAGGTCATTTTAACATTCGGAGACGTTTAAGGGTGTTCTTGATTTTGGTATCTTTGGGTCTTAAAATAAGACCCTTTGCTACCAATTTTATGCAATAAATTTAAAGTCTTTTTCAAATAGCATCAAAAAACCGTTATGAGTAATGATTTGCACGCTAGAATTGCCTTGATATGTCATTTTAACATTCGGAGACGTTTAAGGGTGTTCTTGATTTTGGTATCTTTGGGTCTTAAAATAAGACCCTTTGCTACCAATTTTATGCAATAAATTTAAAGTCTTTTTCAAATAGCATCAAAAAACCGTTATGAGTAATGATTTGCACGCTAGAATTGCCTTGATATGTCATTTTAACATTCGGAGACGTTTAAGGGTGTTCTTGATTTTGGTATCTTTGGGTCTTAAAATAAGACCCTTTGCTACCAATTTTATGCAATAAATTTAAAGTCTTTTTCAAATAGCATCGAAAAACAGTTGTAAGTAATGAATTGCACGCTAGAATTGCCTTGATAGGTCATTTTAACATTCAGAGACGTTTAAGGGTGTTCTTGATTTTGGTATCTTTGGGTCTTAAAATAAGACCCTTTGCTACCAATTTTATGCAATAAAATTAAAGTCTTTTTCAAATAGCATCAAAAAACCGTTATAAGTAATGAATTGCACGCTAGAATTGCCTTGATAGGTCATTTTAACATTCGGAGACGTTCAAGGGTGTTCTTGATTTTGGTATCTTTGGGTCTTAAAATAAGACCCTTTGCTACCAATTTTATGCAATAAATTTAAAGTCTTTTTCAAATAGCATCAAAAAACTGTTATAAGTAATGAATTGCACGCTAGAATTGCCTTGATAGGTCATTTTAACATTCGGAGACGTTTAAGGGTGTTCTTGATTTTGGTATCTTTGGGTCTTAAAATAAGACCCTTTGCTACCAATTTTATGCAATAAATTTAAAGTCTTTTTCAAATAGCATCGAAAAACAGTTGTAAGTAATGAATTGCACGCTAGAATTGCCTTGATAGGTCATTTTAACATTCAGAGACGTTTAAGGGTGTTCTTGATTTTGGTATCTTTGGGTCTTAAAATAAGACCCTTTGCTACCAATTTTATGCAATAAAATTAAAGTCTTTTTCAAATAGCATCAAAAAACCGTTATAAGTAATGAATTGCACGCTAGAATTGCCTTGATAGGTCATTTTAACATTCGGAGACGTTCAAGGGTGTTCTTGATTTTGGTATCTTTGGGTCTTAAAATAAGACCCTTTGCTACCAATTTTATGCAATAAATTTAAAGTCTTTTTCAAATAGCATCAAAAAACTGTTATAAGTAATGAATTGCACGCTAGAATTGCCTTGATAGGTCATTTTAACATTCGGAGACGTTTAAGGGTGTTCTTGATTTTGGTACCTTTGGGTCTTAAAATAAGACCCTTTGCTACCAATTTTATGCAATAAATTTAAAGTCTTTTTCAAATAGCGTCAAATGACCGTTTTAAGTAATGAATTGCTCGCTAGAGTTGCCTCGGTACGTCATTTTAACTATCGGAGACGTTTGAGGGTGTTCTTGATTTTGGTACCTTTAGGTCTTAAAATAAGACCCTTTGCTACCAATTTTATGCAATAAATTTAAAGTCTTTTTCAAATAGCATCAAAAAACCGTTATAAGTAATGAATTGCACGCTAGAATTGCCTTGATAGGTCATTTTAACATTCGGAGACGTTTAAGGGTGTTCTTGATTTTGGTACTTTTGGGTCTTAAAATAAGACCCTTTGCTACCAATTTTATGCAATAAATTTAAAGTCTTTTTCAAATAGCATCAAAAAACCGTTATAAGTAATGAATTGCACGCTAAAGTTGCCTTGATAGGTCATTTTAACATTCGGAGACGTCTTAGGGTGTTCTCGATTTTGGTATCTTTGGGTCTTAAAATAAGACCCTTTGCTACCAATTTTATGCAATAAATTTAAAGTCTTTTTCAAATAGCATTAAAAAACCTTTTTAGGTTATGAATTGCACGCTAGAATTGCCTCGGTACGTCATTTTAACTATCGGAGACGTTTAAGAGTGTTCTTGACTTTGGTACCTTTGGGTCTTAAAATAAGACCCTTTGCTACCAATTTTATGCAATAAATTTAAAGTCTTTTTCAAATAGCATTAAAAAACCATTTTAGGTTATGAATTGCACGCTAGAATTGCCTCGGTACGTCATTTTAACTATCGGAGACGTTTAAGGGTGTTCTTGACTTTGGTACCTTTGGGTCTTAAAATAAGACCCTTTGCTTCCAATTTTATGCAATAAACTTGAAGTCTTTTTCAAATAGCGTCAAATAACCATTTTAGGTTATGAATTGCATGCTAAAATTACCTTGATAGGTCATTTTAACATTCGGAGACGTTTAAGGGTGTTCTTGTTTTTGATATCTTTGGGTGTTAAAATAAGATCCTTTGCTACCAATTTTATGCAATAAATTTAAAGTCTTTTTCAAATAGCGTCAAAAGACCATTTTAGGTTATGAATTGCACGCTAGAATTGCATCGATACTTCATTTTAACATTCGGAGACGTTTAACGGTGTTCTTGATTTTGGTACCTTTGGGTCTTAAAATAAGAGCCATTGCTACCAATTTTATGCAATAAATTTAAAGTCTTTTTCAAATAGCGTCAAATGACCGTTTTAAGTAATGAATTGCACGCTAGAATTGCCTCGGTACGTCATTTTAACTATCGGAGACTTTTGAGGGTGTTCTTGATTTTGGTACCTTTGGGTCTTAAAATAAGACCCTTTGCTACCAATTTTATGCAATAAATTTAAAGTCTTTTTCAAATAGCGTCAAACGACCGTTTTAAGTAATGAATTGCACGCTAGAATTGCCTCGGTAGTTCATTTTAACTATCGGAGACGTTTGAGGGTGTTCTTGATTTTGGTACCTTTGGGTCTTAAAATAAGACCCTTTGCTACCAATTTTATGTAATAAATTTAAGGTTTTTTTCAAATAGCGTCAAATCACCGTTTTAAGTAATGAATTGCACTCTAGAGTTGCCCCGATACGTTATTTTAACATTCGGAGACGTTTAAGGGTGTTCTTGATTTTGGTATCTTTGGGTCTTAAAATAAGACCCTTTGCTACCAATTTTATGCGATAAATCTAAAGTCTTTTTCAAAAAGCATCAAAAAACCGTTTTAGGTAATGAATTGCATGCTAGAATTGCCTCGGTACATCATGGTGGATGGACCTCATTTTCTTTTGTGACCAAAATTATTAAAACTCAGTAAAATTTATTAAAACTCATTTAGTTTTCTTTTAAAGTTTTCATTCGGTTTGTTACTTCTTTCCTTTTGACTATAATTTCCTCAACCTTTTTGAAAATTGTTTATATGTTTTGCGCAATTTACATACAAATTCACCATAAGCCCAGCTATGATACACTCTCTAATACAAAAAAAACAAAAAAAGCCTTTTATCTTGCAGGACTGAATAAATTGTGAATCCGAGTCTGTGTCACCATCACTGCTATCTTTAAAACATTTTGATCATCTTGATGGTTGGAATTTTTTTCTTATTCTTAAAGAATGTCTCGTCATGTTTTATGCAAATAATAGCTTTGGAAATTATCAGGCAAATAACGTCAGAGAAAGAACTTGTGATTAAAATTCAAAAACTATGCATTAAATAGAAGACATTGTTTTCAATTGGATTCTGTTCTGATTTGTTACAAATAGTCTTGTTAATTTTTAGATAGTCTTCATCCGGTATTAAGTTAATAATGGTGTCAATTTAGATTTCAAAGGTTCTAGTTTGTTTTCACACTTTCAAAGGTTATTCAAGAACAAAGGGATGTTTTTACCTGTTTGTAAAGCTTCAATATGGGGGTCAAGACTGAAACTTTGCCCTAGACCTCAAAAAAACATCTGAGATACATTCTCTCGTGACATCATGTGAAGTTTTCCCGAATTTTGTTAAGAATTCTAAGAGATTTTCGTTTACAAACGCTAGTTTTAGCAAAAATTAATATAGTTTAATTATAGTTTAAAATTAAAAACGAGATTTTTCTAGCGTTTGAAAATTTTGATAGGAAATATTTCCAGCTTAAAAAAATCGGTGGGATTAATTTTCACTTGCCCTCAAACCACTCGATTTGTTTCAATATTCATATTTTTCTCCTACGGAGGAGACTTTCCTTCCCATCATGCCCAGCAAGGCATGTGCCAACAAAATTTTTCACTTTGAAAACAACATGGCTTCCAAGAAAATTATTATCGACAACAGTGTACTTATCCCAGTGGAAATATCCTACACAATCACCTTCGCGGCAACTGAAGATAACCAATAATTTCATGAAGGTAAGAAGTATCAAATTACTGCAATTTTTTACTTTGTTTATTTATAAACCAAATTTCTTTTGCCTTCTCTTCTTCTGTGCACGTGGTGTACGTGGTGTACACTTCGTCCCTCTAGCATGAAATCTTTCCAAAAAATTTTCTTTAGACGGCAGTTTGCGATTTTTCTCGACTTTTTTCAAATCCTTTCTCATTTTGATTTACCAAAGAAATTGCTTTAGAATTTCCTGGTCCCAAGAAAGGGGTTTTACAATTGAATTTGTTTTTCGTTTAAATTTCTCAGACCACTGCTCACCGGAAATTAAAGAAAATTTTTTTTTTCGTAAAAATTATTTGTCCAATATAGAATCACGGTTTTTTATATTGAAGAACTTTAATAAACTTTGTCCAAATTCTAGAGCCTAAAAGTAACCTAGGCACCCCTATTCTAAAGATAAATGATTACCCCCCCCTTCCCCTTTGGTGAGAGAGGCCCAGAAAATTTTTAGAATGAAAACCTTTTTGCTGGACACCAACAAAAGTTCCTTGCTTGGTAGCTCTTTCAATAAAAATTTCTAAAAAGTAATTTTTTAATCTCTGGCAAAAATGTAAAAATGTAGCCACCTAACAATTCCTAAAATGCATTCAGCACCAAACAATGAGTTAGCTTGTTCTAGGCGTTGGCATAATGAACCTTCCGAAAACCAGTCGCTTTTTTCTTTATTTCTACCTATTTATGTTGAATGAGCTTTACATTTAACTCGCGAGCTAAACTTTTAGCGTCTCTCCTCCTGGCCCTTGAATAATGTCCACCCTGCTATGTGGTATTGACTTGACTGTAATCCCATCATCTTTGTAAAATCTTTGTTTTTCAGCATGCTATGTAGTCCATAAGAATTTGGTTTCAGATAGCCCTCAAAATTAATACCTATGGAAAATGGAATACATGATGGAATTCTATGTTCTCATCTGCATGCATCATTATGATCATGAATGTCTTTGACGATTAATCTGTCTATCATCTCGGCAAAACAATGGTTAACATTAATTCATTAATACTATTGGTTATTGGTGTCAATATATAATCTTCTTAAGTATAGAAAAACATTTAAAACTATTGACAATGCGATTCTGCTGTGAAAATTGAAAGCACTAGGCATATAAGAAAAAAGAATCCCTCAAGTACACTGTCTGAAACTCCGTCTTGTTCCTAGTTTTTTAAAAACATAACCAGGAATACATTCCTTAATATTTTTTGCTTTAGCTTTCTTGGTTTCCGTGATTATCAGAACCTTTTTTTGTTGATTGTTGATAAAACTCTAAAAAAATGAATTCCGTTGCAGATCAAAACAAATGGCTACGGAAGATTGTGTATGAATGACGAGGGACGTGGTGAGTGTTGTTTGGATGCCTTTTGAAAAAAGTAGAAAATAAACTGGTATTGCTTTGTCTTTCTCATCTAAATATTTGAGAAACCTTTTAAGTATTACATTTCCGAAAGCTATTTGCATCGCGAACCAACCTTTGTTTTAGGCTTCCAAACTGTGGTGTCTTTCTAACGTTTTAACGTTAAACGAGTGTCTTCTATAGGACCCTTTTCTACGTTAGCTGATTTAATTTTTCATTTATTCGCTTGTTGCGATGTTGATCTTCATTATGATGATCATTAATTTCACATAAGATCAAACAAACTTTCTGATTTTCCAAATTGTCTATTCGTAATTATAGAGCAAAATTCTACCACTTAATGGTTTGCTAATTTAATCTGACCCTCTGCCCATTTCGCTGATTTGATCTTAGATTCATTCTTTACAAAGCCCTTCTTCAAATTGTTTCAGGTTTTCGGGATCTGCTGGTATCTCTTTGATACTTTAGACCATCTATTATTGCTCTGACCCTTTTTCCTTTTTGCAGAATTAATCTTTGATTTATCCTCTAGAAACCACTTCCTCATACTCATTAAAGTTTGTAAGATCTGCAAGTATCTCTTCAACACTTCAGACCATCCTTTGTTGTTCTGCCTCTCTGCATTTTCGTCGACTGGATCATTTTTAAAAAAATCTTTCTCAACACTCATTGAAGTTTGTGATTCTCGATGGTGTCTCTTCGACAATTGAGACCGTCCCTTGTTGTTCTTCCTCTCTGCCCTTTACGCTGATTTTTTAATTCATTCACTAAAAAATCTTTCTCAACATTCCTTGAAGCTTGTGATTTTCGTTGGTATCTTTTCGCTACTTCAGACCGTCCCTTGTTGTTCTTTCTCTCTGCCCTTTTCCCTTATTTTTGTTACTCTTTATTCTTAAAAAAATATTTCTTAACACTCATTGAAGCTTGTGATTTTTGTTGGTGTCTCTTCGACACTTGAAACCGTCTCTTGTTGTTCTTCCTCTCTGCCCTTTCCGCTGATTTTTTTAGTCATTTTAAAAAAAATCTTTCTCAACGCTCATTGAAGTTTGTGATTTTCGATGGTGTCTCTTCGACAATTGAGACCGTCCCTTATTGTTCTTCCTCTCTGCCCTTTACGCTGATTTTTTTAATTCATTCACTAAAAAATCTTTCTCAACATTCCTTGAAGCTTGTGATTTTCGTTGGTATCTTCTCGACACTTGAAACCGTCCCTTGTTGTTCTTTCTCTCTGCCCTTTTCCCTGAATTTTTGTTTCTATTTATTCTTTAAAAATCTTTCTCAACATTCATTGAAGCTTGTGGTTTTTGTTGGTGTCTCTTCGACACTTGAAACCGTCTGTTGTTGCTCTTCCTCTCTGCCCTTTTCGCTGATTATTTTTATTCAGTCCTTAAAAAATCTTTCTCAACATTCCTTGAAGCTTGTGATTTTTGTTGGTGTCTCTTCGACACTTGAAACCGTCTCTTGTTGTCTTCCTCTTTGCCTATTCCTCTGATCTTTTTTAATTCATTCTCTAAAAAATTTTTCTCAACATTCCTTGAAACTTGTGATTTTTGTTGCTATCTTTTCGACACTTGAAACCGTCCCTTGTTGTTCTTTCTCTCTGCCCTTTTCTCTGAATTTTTGTTTCTATTTAATCTTTAAAAATCTTTGTCAACATTCATTGAAGCTTGTGATTTTTGTTAGTGTCTCTTCGACACTTGAAACCGTCCCTTGTTGTTCTTTCTCTCTGCCCTTTTCTCTGAATTTTTGTTTCTATTTAATCTTTAAAAATCTTTGTCAACATTCATTGAAGCTTGTGATTTTTGTTAGTGTCTCTTCGACACTTGAAACCGTCTCTTGTTGCTCTTCCTCTCTGCCCTTTTCGCTGATTATTTTTATTCATTCTTTAAAAAATCTTTCTCAACATTCATTGAAGCTTGTGATTTTTGTTAGTGTCTCTTCGACACTTGAAACCGTCTCTTGTTGCTCTTCCTCTCTGCCCTTTTCGCTGATTATTTTTATTCATTCCTTAAAAAATCTTACTCAACATTCATTGAAGCTTGTGATTTTTGTTAGTGTCTCTTCGACAATTGAAACCGTCTCTTGTTGTTCTTACTCTCTGCTCTTTCCGCTGATTTTTTTTATTCATTCTGAAAAAATGTTTCTCAACATTCATTGAAGCTTGTGATATTTGTTGGTGTCTCTTCGACACTTGAAACCGTCTTTTGTTGTTCTTCCTCTCTGCCCTTCCCGCTGATTTTATTTTATTCATTCTTTAAAAATTCTTTCTCAACATTCCTTGAAGCTTGTGATTTTTGTTGGTGTCTCTTCGACACTTGAAACAGTCTCTTGTTGTTCTTCCTCTTTGCCCTTTCCGCTGATCTTTTTTAATTCATTCTCTAAAAAATCTTTCTCAACATTCCTTGAAACTTGTGATTTTCGTGGCTATCTTTTCGACACCTGAAACCGTCCCTTGTTGTTCTTTCTCTCTGCCTATTTCCCTGAATTTTTGTTTTTATTTATTCTTTAAAAATCTTTCTCAACATTCATTGAAGCTTGTGGTTTTTGTTAGTGTCTCTTCGATACTTGAAACCGTCTCTTGTTGCTCTTCCTCTCTGCCTTTTTCGCTGATTATTTTTATTCATTCTTTAAAAAATCTTTCTCAACATTCATTGAAGCTTGTGATCTTTGTTAGTGTCTCTTCAACACTTGAATCCGTCTCTTGTTGCTTTTCCTCTCTGCTCTTTTCGCTGATTATTTTTATTCAGTCCTTAAAAAATCTTTCTCAACATTCATTGAAGCTTGTGATTTTTGTTAGTGTCTCTTCAACACTTGAATCCGTCTCTTGTTGTTCTCCCTCTCTGCCCTTTTCGCTGATTGTTTTTATTCATTCCTTAAAAAATCTTACTCAACATTCATTGAAGCTTGTGATTTTTGTTAGTGTCTCTTCGACAATTGAAACCGTCTCTTGTTGTTCTTACTCTCTGCTCTTTCCGCTGTTTTTTTTTATTCATTCTGAAAAACTCTTTCTAAACATTCATTGAAGCTTGTGATATTTGTTGGTGTTTCTTCGACACTTGAAACCGTCTTTTGTTGTTCTTCCTCTCTGCCCTTCCCGCTGATTTTATTTTATTCATTCTTTAAAAATTCTTTCTCAACATTCCTTGAAGCTTGTGATTTTTGTTGGTGTCTCTTCGACACTTGAAACCGTCTCTTGTTGTTCTTCCTCTTTGCCCTTTCCGCTGATCTTTTTTAGTTCATTCTCTAAAAAATCTTCCTCAACATTCCTTGAAACTTGTGATTTTCGTGGCTATCTTTTCGACACCTGAAACCGTCCCTTGTTGTTCTTTCTCTCTGCCTATTTCCCTGAATTTTTGTTTCTATTTATTCTTTAAAAATCTTTCTCAACATTCATTGAAGCTTGTGGTTTTTTTAGTGTCTCTTCGACACTTGAAACCGTCTCTTGTTGCTCTTCCTCTCTGCCTTTTTCGCTGATTATTTTTATTCATTCTTTAAAAAATCTTTCTCAACATTCATTGAAGCTTGTGATTTTTGTTAGTGTCTCTTCAACACTTGAATCCGTCTCTTGTTGTTTTTCCTCTCTGCCCTTTTCGCTGATTATTTTTATCATTCCTTAAAAAATCTTTCTCAACATTCATTGAAGCTTGTGATTTTTGTTAGTGTCTCTTCAACACTTGAATCCGTCTCTTGTTGCTCTTCCTCTCTGCCCTTTACCCTTATTTTTGTTTCTATTCATTCCTTAAAATATCTTTCTCAACATTCATTGAAGCTTGTGATTTTTGTTAGTGTCTCTTCAACACTTGAATCCGTCTCTTGTTGTTCTTCCTCTCTGCCCTTTTCGCTGATTATTTTTATCATTCCTTAAAAAATCTTTCTCAACATTCATTGAAGCTTGTGATTTTTGTTAGTGTCTCTTCAACACTTGAATCCGTCTCTTGTTGTTCTTCCTCTCTTGTTGTTCTTCCTCTCTGCCCTTTTCGCTGATTATTTTTATCATTCCTTAAAAAATCTTTTTCAACAATCATTGAAGCTTGTGATTTTGTTGGTATCTTTTCGACAATTGAAACCGTCTCTTGTTGTTCTTCCTCTCTGCCCTTTCAGCTGATTTTTCTGATTCATTCTCTAAAAACTCTTTCTCAACATTCCTTGAAGCTTGTGATTTTCATTGGTATCTTTCCGACACTTGAGACCGCCCCTTGTTGTTCTTCCTCTAAACCTTTTCTTTGATTTTTTTCATTCATTCTCTAAAAAATCTCTCCCAACATTCATTGAAGCTTGTGATTTTCGATGGTGTCTCTTCGACAATTGAGACCGTCCCTTTTTGTTCTTCCTCTCTGCCCTTTACGCTGATTTTTTAATTCATTCACTAAAAAATCTTTCTCAACATTCCTTGAAGCTTGTGATTTTCATTGGTATCTTTTCGAAACTTGAGACCGTCCTATGTTGTCCTTCCTTTCTGCCCTTTTCCCCTTTTTTTCATTCCTTAAAAATTTTTCCCAACACTCATTGAAGCTTCTGATTATCGTTGGTTTCTCTTCGACATTTGAGTCCCTCCCTTGTTGTTCTGCCTCTCTGCCTTTTTCTCTGATCTTTTATTTATTTATTCTCTAAAAAGTGTTTCTCGACACTCATTGAAGCTTCTGATTTTCGTTGGTGTCTCTTCAAAACTTGAGATCGTCCCTTGTTTTCCTTCCTCTCTGCCCTTTTTCGTAATTTGTTTTTTTCATTCTCTAAAAATTATTTCTCAACATTCATTGAAGCTTCTGATTTTCGTTGGTGTCTTTTCGAAACTTGAGACCGTCCCTTTCTGTTTTTCCACTTTGCCCTTTTCCCTGATTTATCTTTTTATCCATTCCATAAAAAACTTTTCTCAACATTCATTGAAGTTTACGAGTTTCTTTGGTGTCTCTTAAAAACTCGAGACCGACTTTTGTTGTTCTTCCACTTTGCCCTTTTCCCTGATTTATCTTTTTATCCATTCCATACAAAACCTTTCTCAACATTCATTGAAGTTTGCGAGTTTCTTTTGGTGTCTCTTAAAAACTTGAGACCCTCTTTTGTTGCTCTTCCACTTAACCCTTTTCCCTGATTTATCCTTTTATCCTTTCCATAAAAAACCTTCCTCAACATTCATTGAAGTTAGCGAGTTTCTTTGGTGTCGCTTAAAAACTTGAGACCGTCTTTCGTTGTTCTTCCAGCTTGCCCTTTTCCCTGATTTATCTTTTTATCCATTCCACAAAAAACCTTTCTCAACATTCATTGAAGTTTGCGAGTTTCTTTGGTGTCTTTTAAAAACTTGATACCGTCTTTTGTTGTTCTTCCAGCTTGCCCTTTTCCCTGATTTATCTTTTTATCCATTCCATAAAAAACCTTTCTCAACATTCATTGAAGTTTACGAGTTTCTTTGGTGTCTCTTAAAAACTCGAGACCGTCTTTTGTTGTTTTTCCACTTTGCCCTTTTCCCTGATTTATCTTTTTATCCATTCCATACAAAACCTTTCTCAACATTCATTGAAGTTTGCGAGTTTCTTTTGGTGTCTCTTAAAAACTTGAGACCCTCTTTTGTTGTTCTTCCACTTTGCCCTTTTCCCTGATTTATCTTTTTATCCATTCCATACAAAACCTTTCTCAACATTCATTGAAGTTTGCGAGTTTCTTTGGTGTCTTTTAAAAACTTGATACCGTCTTTTGTTGTTCTTCCAGCTTGCCCTTTTCCCTGATTTATCTTTTTATCCATTCCATAAAAAACCTTTCTCAACATTCATTGAAGTTTACGAGTTTCTTTGGTGTCTTTTAAAAACTTGATACCGTCTTTTGTTGTTCTTCCAGCTTGCCATTTTCCCTGATTTATCTTTTTATCCATTCCACAAAAAACCTTTGTCAACATTCATTGAAGTTTGCGAGTTTCTTTGGTGTCTCTTAAAAACTCGAGACCGTCTTTTGTTGTTTTTCCACTTTGCCCTTTTCCCTGATTTATCTTTTAATCCATTCCATAAAAAACCTTTCCAACATCAATTGAAGTTTGCGAGTTTCTTTGGTGTCTCTTAAAAACTTGAGACCGTCTTTCGTTGTTTTTCCATTTTGCCCTTTTCCCTGATTTATCTTTTAATCCATTCCATAAAAAACCTTTCCAACATCAATTGAAGTTTGCGAGTTTCTTTGGTGTCTTTTAGAAACATGAGACCGTCCCTTGTTGTTCTTTCTTTTTGCCCTTTTCCCTGATTTTTTTTATTTATTCCTTAAAGAATCTTTCTCAACACTCGTTGAAGGTTCTGATTTTCGTTGGTATCTCTTCGACATTTGAGTCCGTCACTGGTTGTTCTGCCTCTCCGCCCTTTCCCTGATTTTGTATTTATTTATTCTCTAAAAATTTTTTCTCGACACTCATTGAAGCTTGTGACTTTCGATGCCCTCTCTTCAACACTTGAATTATGACTGAAGAACTTTTAGAAAGGTCTCATAAGATCATTTTGCTAAATTTCTGAAAGTGCCTTTCTCTGGCTTTATTCGGAAATACTTCATGCTCGCAGAAAGATGAACTTAGGACAACTTTTGGTTTGACATGGCTTGGATTGATTAAGGCTGTTCTATCAATTGAGGTACTAATTCATTTATAATTATTTTGATATCTTGAAACATATGGGGCTTGGGAGTGAAAAGGGAGCATAAACATTTCAATTAACACAGGCATAGGAAATCACAAAATATATTCAAGACAGCAACATGCGAAAACTCTTACATTGACATTGTGTTTTGTGTTCAATTTTTAATCGTTTGAATAAAGTGCTACACAGGCAATATTATAAGGTGCAGTGATGATCAATTTGTGCAATGATGAATGGAAAATGTGCAGCAATGAGTCTGAATTCATGCAGCGTGAAATTTTCTAATTGTTTTCATTAGGAATCAAAATGTATGAAACAGCCACCAACTAAACAAAAAGTGCAATTTGTTTAATCAAAAATGTTGTAACTTTTAAAAACTAGCTGATATTGATATATACCTAGGGGTTGGCATATTGTCTTGCGCATAAGACGGCTTGTTGAACTAGTTTTAGGTCTGTTGTGTGCTGAGACTGAATTTTTGCAATGGATAATGGATACACGCAATGGATACACGGACATTTCTTATATCATTCTCACCGGCTCAAAGCCTACAGGTTCCCCAAATTTACCAAGAAATCGGTTTCTCGCTTAAAGTTTACTGAAGGAGCACTTGATTCAATTACAAAAAGTTCCAATCGATTTTTCTTGGGACATCTGTTTTCATGTGTGATATATATATTTATGTTTGCTAGTGTTTTCTTTCGCTGGTATGTTTCAATAAATCATGAAGCAAATTTATCACATTTTATATCTAATAGGCAATAGCGAGTTGGCACAATCATTTTTATCGTAGTAAGCATAAGTTTGTCTATTTTGTATTCAGTTACGAGAGCTTTAGCTACTTTTAAGTGAACTTCAGCTACTCAGCTACGCTGTATCTTCAGTACTGAAGCCTAAAGTGTACCTCTACCCATCCCTCTCTCATTAGATGGTGCTATAATGATCAGTCCAAGTTCATTTACTTCCAGCTAATAAATTTTCAAAAAAAAGGGTGGGGGTCGATTAAGGGTCGACCTTTAAAGCTCTTCAAGAAAAGGAATGGGTATATATAGATGGGTACATTAATTATATGAAATCTACCCATAATTTTGAGGTATTAGTTTGTTGATGAAAAGCATAACAACCCTATCTGCAAAACGCACCCACGGTACTCGGACTAATGCTTTACTGCCAATTGCGATACTAGTTTGAATTGCAAAATTTATGTATTTGTGCAGTGATGAATACCTTAGAATATTGTCTGTTGCTACATCACTTCTAGGTCCACCATTTACCAATTATATCTATGCAACTCATAGTCAGGTCTCCGTACTTTTATCGTTAGATATCTTTCAATAGGTGCATCACCAATCCACAAATATTTTGCGACATATCTTTATACCTATGTTTGGATAAGATATGAACCCAAGAATCACCCTTTTACATTTCCTCGACTATCCTCATAGGGTGTATGCTCACTATTCTCATTACCAGCAATGAAACATGTCTGAAAATTGAAGTCAATTGCTGATACATTGACATTATGACGAAAATTCAGGATGATTGTACAGTTGGCATCTTCAACATTTTTCAAACGTTTTTCCAGCCAGAATGATCAAACCAGCAGACATTCTGTCTAACAAGAATTCCAGCTCATTCTCGACCTTTAAAGTACTTTCCAACTTACAATCAAACCAAAATACCATTATGTTTTCAGTCTAAAATATAGCACCTTGAAATTATTTTCTTCTTCTCTTTGACCCCTTTGAATTTTGCATACACATCATAATTCCCCTTCTCAGTTAGGTCTAATGGATATTTTGTAGCAAAAATTCAAGTCTTTGCTATCAAAAGAATGTTTGTTTGAAAGAATTTTTATGTTTTTTGGATATAATATCTTATTTATGTCTGGGGTCAATAGTCTGGCTTCAGAAGAAGGTTAGATTTAGAATGTTAGAAGCAGTGGCAATAAATTGCAGCTTTATTCTGTTTTGTGCACTGTTTGTAATAGACAATTGGGACTGACAAAATGGGGTTGGGATGCTGGGTATCATTCAATAATGACAAAAATGTCGTTGTAACAAAATGTATATTTACTATTAAGTCTATCAATTTAAATTATTCCGGGTATCGGACTGTTAAACTTGTTAGCAAAAGACTGCCATTACAAATGATCTGAAACTATCAATTCTATATTGCAAATAGATACTGTGGAATAAGAATTGGGAAAAAGATGATTCATTGACCTTATGCCCCTTGTTCAGATCTTATCAGCTATTCCTTTGAATTTGTGAAAACTAATGATTTTTTAAGTATGGAGGATATTTACAAATTGAATAAAGCTAATATTTCTGCTATGTAGTTAAATATTCTGTGAGACCTATATCACTCTGCCTTGAAAGCCAAAAAAGGTTCCACGTCGGGGGCTAGCCAACGTAAGGTATCCCTTTGTCTCCTAGGAATCCCCTCTATCTGACAAGCGTTGTGTGCAACGTCAATGGACGCAGACCGGCACCACAAGTCGGAGTAAGGGCTAGCCCCCACCATATCCCTTTGTCTCCTTTGGGATATCATTCTGACAGTGTTGTGTGCGAGTGTCAGGAGGAACTGGGTGCTCATTTGCGAAGTTCATTTTTATATGTGGCAGTGGGATTGTTTGAAACTAACAAATTAGAATAAACGGTATTTTACTAGCAATATTGGATCCTCTCAATCAAGCTGGAAGGTGGTTTTCATCAACCAATCATATCATTGTAAAGAGGGTGAGGCAAGAATGCTTTGCCATGAAAGACAGCCAAAACAGAGAGCTACGAAAAGCTTACCAAATTTCCGTTAGACAGAGTACATGTTATTATGAAGATTTATTATCTGTGAAATCCTTGGTTAACACAGTAAAACTGTAAACTCTTACCAGTAAATAAAAAATTGGTTTCTCTTAGAGCCGTATTTCACGTCTCGAACATATGCTTTGTTATACTCTGTCAATCTCACACTTGAATTCCTGATATATCTGCTTCTTGTGCTTGCTATACACAAAGCTTGTGTTGCATTTAAACATGGCCGATAATTTTTGTTTAGCAGCGACATGAGCAATCCTCCATAATGCTCATCCTTAGATTGATCGACGTTTATAACATTATTCAATTGATAAATATGAAATTATAAAATGATTCAAGAAAGTAAAACTGATTTTGGATAGTTAAGTGAAAATGTCTAACTTTGTACGATTTCAACAATTTTTTGTGTAGCTTTGATTCAGCGATCCCCCTTAATGTTCATCTTTAGATTGATTGACATTTATAAATTTAGTCAGTTGATAAATATCAAACTATCAGTTGAACTAAGAAGGTAACACTGATTTCATTTAGTTTGCTGAAAATGTCTAAGTTTTATACTATTTCAACAATTTTTCTATTCGGCTACAATTGAGTATAAAACTATAAGTTGAACTAGGAAGGTAACACGGATTTTGGAGTGTTTTTTGAAAATGTCTAAATTTTATGCGATCTAAACATTTTTCTATTTGGCTACGATTGAGCCATTTTCCATAATGTTCATCTTTAATTTGATCGACATTTTTTACTTCACTAAATTGATAGACATCAAAATGTAACATAAACTAAGAAGATAACTGAAGACGTATAGTTTGTTCAAATTGTCTATTTTTTTTATACGATCTCAACACCAATTTATTAGGCTCTGAATTAACGATCCTCGACAATTTTCATCTTTTGTTTGATCAACATTTTTAATTTCATTAAATTAATAAATATCAAACTATAAGATGAACAAACAAGGTAAAACTGAATTTAGAGCCTTTGTTGAGAATTTCAAAACTTTTTACGATTGAACAAATTTATATTTGGCTCCGATTTAGCGATCCTCCATATTGTTCATGTTTAATTTGATCGACATTTTTTACTTAAATAAATTGATAAATATAAAAAATAACATGAACTCAGAATGTAAAACTGAACGTGTAGAGTTTGTTGAAAACGTCTAAATTTTCTACAATTTTAACAATGTTCCATTTGGCTCCGATATAGCGATCCTCCATAATGTTAATGTTTAATTTGATCGACATTTTTTACTTATCTAAATTGATAAATATAAAAAATAACATAAACTAAGAATGTAAAACTGAACGTGTAGAGTTTGTTGAAAACGACTAAATTTTCTACAATTTTAACAATGTTCCATTTGGCTCCGAAATAGCGATCCTCCATAATGTTCATGTTTAATTTGATCGACATTTTTTTACTTCACTAATTTGTTAAATGTCAAAACATAATATAAAATAAAAAAGTAACACTCATTGTGTTCATGTTTAGTTGGATCGATATTCATAACTTTATTCAATTGATAAATGTCAAACTTGAAGGTGAACTAAAAAGGTAACATTTTGTTATAAGAACAACTAATTTTTGCCGACGCTTGATGCTCTTATTTTTTGGACAACTCCAGGCTCGGGTTCAAACACAATGATACAATTTTTTGTTTTAGGGGCCAGCCCTGATAGATAAGTGTGAAAACAGCCATATTTTTCAAAATAACACTATTTTTCTCATACAGCTTAACTTCTTGTAATATTTGGGGGGTAAAGCCGTCTTGCCCCCCCCCCCTGTATCTCGGTCCGTGCCTGGATGTTCTTAATGTTGTTTTAATTTCAAAATTGATTTTCTATATCTGCAGGATATAAATACTATCTAAGTCCAATAAATAACAATTTTGCATGACACTTTTTGTAGCACCGTTCAGTGAAACCTGCATTGATTTATTAACACAAGAGAAAATGTGTCCATGGGTCATAATTATTAAAAAAAGCTTGCGATTACTGCCTAGGATCTTGTCAATGTGGTGAATATTAGACCTCAGACCTTCTCTTCCTGGGCAGGGCCATCATTTAAAACCAGTTTTCACCACTGGCTAAACTACGTTTCCCTTTCTGCGTTGGCAGACGATTTTGATACCGCCGCATCATAAATTTCCCACGTTGCCTCTCTTGAATAATAATGTTTTTCCTTTAGAGGATGAATATCCCTTTACAAAGTAAAATTTGCTCTACGTATGACAAGAGGATAATAATTTCTAAGTGTCCTGTGCCATCCTATTTCAAAGCTTATCAATCAATACTGTTTCAATCTAGTTTTGGACGTTATAAGAGCTATAAAAACTCAAGAAATACAAGACAAATATATAAATAAAATTGAACATTAAAAATTTGAGATACAAAATGGTATACCAGTAAAGCACTGGACGAGGATAGGTGACAAAACAGTCTATTTACAAATCTTTGTCTTGGAAATTTATTTATGATCAATAAGATAAAAAGGCCAAATAAAATTCAAAACATTACTTGGTTCCATGTTTAGGGTATTCGTACAAAAGTCAATCAGTAAAAAAAACTGATTTACAAATTATTATCCATCGTAGTCTTTCTATAAGTTTCAAATCTATTTTATACTAGACTTTCATAATACGAAACAATAATACCTAATTGTGGTTCTTATTTCGTGAAACTTTGTTATCGTGAATTGCTTTAGGCTGTTCTTTATTGCTGAATACATATGGCATTGGGGTGAAAGTGATATTTACAAATACAAAAGCGAAGCAACTGTATAAGCTGCAACCCTGCCCTTCTACCGGGGGGCTTCAATGCATTGGCTTAAATTGTCGGCCATGTTTGATTACAACACAAGCTTTGTGTTTAGCGACAACAAGAAGCAGATAGATCAGGAATTCAAATTTCACCTTTAAAGAGATAAATAAATCAATGTCCAAGAAGAGAATAAACGTTCTTTACCTCATTTTCCGTTTATTGGTAAAAGTTTACAGAATCACTGAGTAAACCAAGGATTTCACAGATAATAAATCTTCAAAATATCATGGCGGGACTCTGTTCAACGAAATTTGGCGGGCTTTTCGAAGATCTCTGTTTTGGCGGTCTTTCATGGCAAAGCATTCTTGCCTCACCCTCTTTACAATGATATGATTGGTTGATAAGAACAACAAGCCAGCATGATTGACAGGATCCCATATTGTTATTTTAATATCGTTCATTTTTATTGGTTAGTTTCAAACAATCCCTCTGCCACATATAAAACTGAATGGCGCCAATGAGCCTTCAGTTCCTCCTTCTGATAAGTGGTGCCGGTGTAATATGCGTTTTGGTACCCTATGCAAAAGTGTAACATTGTGAAACGCAATGTGTTTCAAATCAAGTGATTTCATCGTAGTGCGATATTATGACAAATTATAATTAATAAATAGAACACAATGCTTTTTATTTTGTATTTGTTTGTATTACACACAGAACAAAATTTCACACTTTTTAATCAAGAAAACTTTGGAGTCGCCATTAATGTTGTACTTTTTTGCATAAACTTAACAAGGGAAATCACAGCACCGCTTCTTGTTAGTACCTCCTTGTTAGAAATAGTTCGATTGTTCTTTACATTCTGAACATTATGAATCAGAACATTTGTGTTCCCAGACCAGGTCGCATGCTAAATTCCACCATTTGTTTCAGTTCCCTGTCTTTTAAAAGTTTAGGTACGTTTTTGTATAATCAAAATTGTTATGCGTTTCTGTACCAGGACCATTTTGCATGCTAAATTCCACCATTCGTTTTGGTACCCTATTGTTTAAGTGCTTGGGTACGATTTTGCATAACCAAAATTGCCATGCGTTTGAGTACCCGGACCGAAATGCATAAGGTTACCGAAACGCATATGACACCGGTCTCCGTCTATTGACGTCGCACACAACACTGTCAGAATGGTATCCCGAAGGAGACAAAGGGATATGGTGGGGGCTAGCCTGTACTCTGACTTGTGGTGCCGGTCTCCGTCTATTGACGTTGCACACAACGCTTGTCAGATAGAGGGTATTCCTAGGAGACAAAGGGATACCTTCGTTGGCTAGCCCCCGACGAGGAACCTTTTTTTGGCCTTCAAGGCAGAGTGATATAGGTCTCACAGTAAACAGTGAGAAATGCCTAGCGCAACATATAGCCTCTCCTCTGCAGCTCATCCCCGCCTTCTCGTGGTGTTGGCTGTTTTCGCCAATGGGGCAACTGAGTCGGGGCGAACGTCCAGCGCCCTAGAAATTAAACTGGACAATAATTGCCGTGGGGTTTAAACTACTTCTCCAAAACACCCGGTCAGTATAGAGCACTATATATTTTCAACCATATGGCATAAATATAAAGATTTACTCCATTTTTAAATGTCCTCCATACGTTATAAAAGAGAAGTTGTTCATAAATACGAGGGTATAGTTTAAAGGGTATGAAAAAGTAGCATAAAGCCAATGAATCCTTGCTTCCCCAATTCTTATTCCACAGTATCTATTTTGTAAAATATAATTTTTAGATTCTGTTTTATTGTTAGGGGCAGTCTTTCGCTAACATATTTAACAGTCCCATACCCAGAATGAATAATCTGAAATAACAGTCCTAGTAGAAAATATAAATTGTCTTGATTACCCAATTTTTTTAGTCATAGTAAAATGACATCCTCCATCTCATCCCCACCTTTTTTGTCGATGCCAATCGTCTAATACAGACGGGGCAAAAAATAAATATAATTTATAAACGGATGATTCAACTACAAACATAAATTAGATACTGTAGTTAAAAACAAAAACCCTTTAAGTTATACATTCGTTTGAAAGCACACTTTAAATATTTTGCTACAGGATACAAATAAGAACGAATAGTGAAGGAGAATTATGCTGAATATTTTAAAATCAACAGGTCATGGAAAGAAAAAAATAAAGCAATGTGCAGTATTTAAGATTTGATTATTTACGTTGTTGTAATGTTGTTGGAAGAACCCGACTCAAATATTTGCCATATCAAAACATTGATAGTTTGTTGAAATTTTCCAGATTTAATAAGATTTCATAAAACATCTATCAAGCTCTTATATAGGGGCACAATAGCAATGTTCATCTTTAGCTTGATCGGCTTTTTCTTATTTCATCATATACATAATATCAAACTATAGGATGAACTAAAAAGGTAATACTAATTTTGGATAGAAAGTTGATAATGTCTAAATTTTATACACTTTAAACAATTCTATTTTTGCCTCCGATTGAGCAATGATCCGTAGTGTTCATTTTTAAGTTGATCGACATTTTTTACTTATTCTATACGATCGCAACACTTTTCTATTTAACTCCAAATTGGCAATCCTCCATAATGCTGATCTTTAGTGTCATTGAAATTTATCACTTTATTCAACAACTATCTATCTGACCACCATTGAGTATTAAACTATAAGTTTAACTAAGAAGGACTCTGTAAGTTTGTTGAAAATGTCTAAATTTTATACGATTTCAACAACTCTCTATCTGGCCACCATTGAGTATTAAGCTATCAGTTAAACTAAGAAGGGCACACTTAATTCTGAAAGTTTGTTGAGAATGTCTAAATTTTAAAGGATTTCAACAACTTCCTATTTGGTTATGAAATAGGAACGTTTGTTTAAAATGTCTAATTTTTATACGATTACAACAACTCTCTGTTTATCCACCTTTAAGTATCAAGCTATAAGTTTAACTTAGAGGGGCACACTGAATTCTGAAAGTTTGCTGAAAATGTCTAAATTTTATACGATTTCAACAACTCTCTCTTTGGCCACCATTGAGTATCAAGCTATAAGTTTAACTAAGAGGGGCACACTGAATTCAGAAAATTTGTTGGAAATGTCTAAATTTTATATGATTTCAACAACTCTCTAGTTGGCCACTATTGAGTATCAAGCTATAAGTTTAACTAAGAGGGGCACACTGAATTCTGAAAGTTTGTTGAAATTGTCTAAATTTTATACGATTTCAACAACTCACTATTTGGCCACTATTGAGTATCAAGCTATAAGTTTAACTAAGAGGGGCACACTGAATTCTGAAAGTTTGTTGGAAATGTCTAAATTTTATACGATTTCAACAACTCACTATTTGGCCACCTTTGAGTATCAAGCTATAAGTTTAACTAAGAGGGGCACACTGAATTCTGAAAGTTTGTTGGAAATGTCTAAATTTTATACGATTTCAACAACTCACTATTTGGCCACTATTGAGTATCAAGCTATAAGTTTAACTAAGAGGGGCACACTGAATTCTGAAAGTTTGTTGGAAATGTCTAAATTTTATACGATTTCAACAACTCACTATTTGGCCACCTTTGAGTATCAAGCTATAAGTTTAACTAAGAGGGGCACACTGAATTCTGAAAGTTTGTTGGAAATGTCTAAATTTTATACGATTTCAACAACTCACTATTTGGCCACTATTGAGTATCAAGCTATAAGTATAACTAAGAAGGGCACACTGAATTCTGAAAGTTTGTTGGAAATGTCTTAATTTTATACGATTTCAACAACTCTCTATTTGGCCACCTTTGAGTATTAAACTATCAGTTAAACTAAGAAGGGCACACTGAATTCTGAAAGTTTGTTGAGAATGTCTAAATTTTATACGATTACAACAACTCTCTAATTGTCTACGATTGAGTATCAAGCTATAAGTTTAACTAAGAAGGACTCTGTAAGTTTGTTGAAAATGTCTAAATTTTATACGATTTCAACAACTCTCTATCTGGCCACCATTGAGTATTAAGCTATCAGTTAAACTAAGAAGGGCACACTGAATTCTGAAAGTTTGTTGGAAATGTCTAAATTTTATACGATTTCAACAACTCACTATTTGGCCACCTTTGAGTATCAAGCTATAAGTTTAACTAAAAGGGGCACACTGAATTCTGAAAGTTTGTTGGAAATGTCTAAATTTTATACGATTTCAACAACTCACTATTTGGCCACTATTGAGTATCAAGCTATAAGTTTAACTAAGAGGGGCACACTGAATTCTGAAAGTTTGTTGGAAATGTCTAAATTTTATACGATTTCAACAACTCACTATTTGGCCACCTTTGAGTATCAAGCTATAAGTTTAACTAAGAGGGGCACACTGAATTCTGAAAGTTTGTTGGAAATGTCTAAATTTTATACGATTTCAACAACTCACTATTTGGCCACTATTGAGTATCAAGCTATAAGTATAACTAAGAAGGGCACACTGAATTCTGAAAGTTTGTTGGAAATGTCTAAATTTTATACGATTTCAACAACTCACTATTTGGCCACTATTGAGTATCAAGCTATAAGTTAAACTAAGAAGGGCACACTGAAATCTGAAAGTTTGTTGAAATTGTCTAAATTTTATACGATTTCAACAACTCTCTATTTGGCCATCTTTGAGTATCAAGCTATAAGTTTAACTAAGAGGGGCACACTGAAATCTGAAAGTATGTTGGAAATGTCTAAATTTTATACGATTTCAACAACTCTCTATTTGGCCACCTTTGAGTATCAAGCTATAAGTTTAACTAAGAGGGGCACACTGAAATCTGAAAGATTGTTGAAATTGTCTAAATTTTATACGATTTCAACAACTCTCTATTTGGCCACCTTTGAGTATCAAGCTATAAGTTTAACTAAGAGGAGCACACTGAAATCTGAAAGTTTGTTGAAATTGTCTAAATTTTATACGATTACAACAACTCTCTATTTGGCAACCATTGAGTATCAAGCTATAAGTTTAACTAAGATGGGCACACTGAATTCTGAAAGTTTGTTGAAATTGTCTGAATTTTATACGATTTCAACAACTCGCTATTTGGCAACCATTGAGTATTAAGCTATCAATTAAACTAAGAGGGGCACACTGAATTCTGAAAGTTTGTTGAAAATGTCTAAATTTTATACGATTTCAACAACTCTCTATTTGGCCACCTTTGAGTATCAAGCTATAAGTTTAACTAAGAGGGGCACACTGAATTCTGAAAGTTTGTTGGAAATGTCTAAATTTTATACGATTTCAACAACTCACTATTTGGCCACTATTGAGTATCAAGCTTTAAGTATAACTAAGAGGGGCACACTGAATTCTGAAATTTTGTTGGAAATGTCTAAATTTTATACGATTTCAACAACTCTCTATTTGGCCACCTTTGATTATCAAGCTATAAGTTTAACTAAGAGGGGCACACTGAATTCAGAAAATTTGTTGGAAATGTCTAAATTTTATATGATTTCAACAACTCTCTAGTTGGCCACTATTGAGTATCAAGCTATAAGTTTAACTAAGAGGGGCACACTGAATTCTGAAAGTTTGTTGAAATTGTCTACATTTTATACGATTTCAACAACTCACTATTTGGCCACTATTGAGTATCAAGCTATAAGTTTAACTAAGAGGGGCACACTGAATTCTGAAAGTTTGTTGGAAATGTCTAAATTTTATACGATTTCAACAACTCACTATTTGGCCACCTTTGAGTATCAAGCTATAAGTTTAACTAAGAGGGGCACACTGAATTCTGAAAGTTTGTTGGAAATGTCTAAATTTTATACGATTTCAACAACTCACTATTTGGCCACTATTGAGTATCAAGCTATAAGTTTAACTAAGAGGGGCACACTGAATTCTGAAAGTTTGTTGGAAATGTCTAAATTTTATACGATTTCAACAACTCACTATTTGGCAACCTTTGAGTATCAAGCTATAAGTTTAACTAAGAGGGGCACACTGAATTCTGAAAGTTTGTTGGAAATGTCTAAATTTTATACGATTTCAACAACTCACTATTTGGCCACTATTGAGTATCAAGCTATAAGTATAACTAAGAAGGGCACACTGAATTCTGAAAGTTTGTTGGAAATGTCTAAATTTTATACGATTTCAACAACTCTCTATTTGGCCACCTTTGAGTATTAAACTATCAGTTAAACTAAGAAGGGCACACTGAATTCTGAAAGTTTGTTGAGAATGTCTAAATTTTATACGATTTCAACAACGTTCTATTTAGCTATGATTGAATATGAAGCTACAAGTTTAACTAAGAGGGCACACTGAATTCTGAAAGTTTGTTGGAAATGTCTAAATTTTATACGATTTCAACAACTCACTATTTGGCAACCTTTGAGTATCAAGCTATAAGTTTAACTAAGAGGGGCACACTGAATTCTGAAAGTTTGTTGGAAATGTCTAAATTTCATACGATTTCAACAACTCACTGTTTGGCCACTATTGAGTATCAAGCTATAAGTTGAACTAAGAGGGGCACACTGAATTCTGAAAGTTTGTTGGAAATGTCTAAATTTTATACGATTTCAACAACTCTCTATTTGGCCACCTTTGATTATCAAGCTATAAGTTTAACTAAGAGGGGCACACTGAATTCTGAAAGTTTGTTGGAAATGTCTAAATTTTATACGATTTCAACAACTCACTGTTTGGCCACCTTTGATTATCAAGCTATAAGTTTAACTAAGAGGGGCACACTGAATTCTGAAAGTTTGTTGGAAATGTCTAAATTTTATACGATTTCAACAACTCACTATTTGGCCACTATTGAGTATCAAGCTATAAGTATAACTAAGAAGGGCACACTGAATTCTGAAAGTTTGTTGGAAATGTCTAAATTTTATACGATTTCAACAACTCACTATTTGGCCACTATTGAGTATCAAGCTATAAGTTTAACTAAGAGGGGCACACTGAATTCTGAAAGTTTGTTGGAAATGTCTAAATTTTATACGATTTCAACAACTCACTATTTGGCCACTATTGAGTATCAAGCTATAAGTATAACTAAGAAGGGCACACTGAATTCTGAAAGTTTGTTGGAAATGTCTAAATTTTATACGATTTCAACAACTCTCTATTTGGCCACTATTGAGTATCAAGCTATAAGTATAACTAAGAGGGGCACACTGAATTCTGAAAGTTTGTTGGAAATGTCTAAATTTTATACGATTTCAACAACTCTCTATTTGGCCACCTTTGATTATCAAGCTATAAGTTTAACTAAGAGGGGCACACTGAATTCTGAAAGTTTGTTGGAAATGTCTAACTTTTATACGATTTCAACAACTCTCTATTTGGCCACTATTGAGTATCAAGCTATAAGTTTAATTAAGAGGGGCACACTGAATTCTGAAAGTTTGTTGGAAATGTCTAAATTTTATACGATTTCAACAACTCACTATTTGGCCACTATTGAGTATCAAGCTATAAGTATAACTAAGAGGGGCACACTGAATTCTGAAAGTTTGTTGGAAATGTCTAAATTTTATACGATTTCAACAACTCTCTATTTGGCCACCTTTGATTATCAAGCTATAAGTTTAACTAAGAGGGGCACACTGAATTCTGAAAGTTTGTTGGAAATGTCTAACTTTTATACGATTTCAACAACTCTCTATTTGGCCACTATTGAGTATCAAGCTATAAGTTTAATTAAGAGGGGCACACTGAATTCTGAAAGTTTGTTGGAAATGTCTAAATTTTATACGATTTCAACAACTCTCTATTTGGCCACCTTTGATTATCAAGCTATAAGTTTAACTAAGAGGGGCACACTGAATTCTGAAAGTTTGTTGGAAATGTCTAAATTTTATACGATTTCAACAACTCACTGTTTGGCCACTATTGAGTATCAAGCTATAAGTTGAACTAAGAAGGGCACACTGAATTCTGAAAATTTGTTGGAAATGTCTAAATTTTAAACGATTTCAACAACTCTCTATTTGGCCACCTTTGAGTATCAAGCTATAAGTTTAACTAAGAGGGGCACACTGAAATCTGAAAGTTTGTTGAAATCGTCTAACTTTTATACGATTTCAACAACTCACTATTTGGCCACTATTGAGTATCAAGCTATAAGTTAAACTAAGAAGGGCACACTGAAATCTGAAAGTTTGTTGAAATTGTCTAAATTTTATACGATTTCAACAACTCTCTATTTGGCCACTATTGAGTATCAAGCTATAAGTTTAACTAAGAGGGGCACACTGAAATCTGAAAGTTTTTTGAAATTGTCTAAATTTTATACGATTTCAACAACTCTCTATTTGGCCATCTTTGAGTATCAAGCTATAAGTTAAACTAAGAAGGGCACACTGAAATCTGAAAGTTTGTTGAAATTGTCTAAATTTTATACGATTTCAACAACTCTCTATTTGGTCACCTTTGAGTATCAAGCTATAAGTTTAACTAAGAGGGGCACACTGAAATCTGAAAGTTTGTTGAAATTGTCTAAATTTTATACGATTTCAACAACTCTCTATTTGGCCATCTTTGAGTATCAAGCTATAAGTTTAACAAAGAGGGGCACACTGAAATCTGAAAGTATGTTGGAAATGTCTAAATTTTATACGATTTCAACAACTCTCTATTTGGCCACCTTTGAGTATCAAGCTATAAGTTTAACTAAGAGGGGCACACTGAAATCTGAAAGTTTGTTGAAATTGTCTAAATTTTATACGATTTCAACAACTCTCTATTTGGCCACCTTTGAGTATCAAGCTATAAGTTTAACTAAGAGGGGCACACTGAAATCTGAAAGTTTGTTGAAATTGTCTAAATTTTATACGATTTCAACAACTCTCTATTTGGCCACCTTTGAGTATCAAGCTATAAGTTTAACTAAGAGGAGCACACTGAAATCTGAAAGTTTGTTGAAATTGTCTAAATTTTATACGATTACAACAACTCTCTATTTGGCAACCATTGAGTATCAAGCTATAAGTTTAACTAAGATGGGCACACTGAATTCTGAAAGTTTGTTGAAATTGTCTAAATTTTATACGATTTCAACAACTCGCTATTTGGCAACCATTGAGTATTAAGCTATCAATTAAACTAAGAGGGGCACACTGAATTCTGAAAGTTTGTTGAAAATGTCTAAATTTTATACGATTTCAACAACTCTCTATTTGGCCACCTTTAAGTATCAAGCTATAAGTTTAACTAAGAGGGGCACACTGAATTCTGAAAGTTTGTTGGAAATGTCTAAATTTTATACGATTTCAACAACTCACTATTTGGCAACCATTGAGTATCAAGCTATAAGTATAACTAAGAGGGGCACACTGAATTCTGAAAGTTTGTTGGAAATGTCTAAATTTTATACGATTTCAACAACTCACTATTTGGCAACCATTGAGTATCAAGCTATAAGTATAACTAAGAGGGGCACACTGAATTCTGAAAGTTTGTTGGAAATGTCTAAATTTTATACGATTTCAACAACTCTCAATTTGGCCACCTTTGATTATCAAGCTATAAGTTTAACTAAGAGGGGCACACTGAATTCTGAAAGTTTGTTGGAAATGTCTAAATTTTATACGATTTCAACAACTCACTGTTTGGCCACTATTGAGTATCAAGCTATAAGTTGAACTAAAAAGGGCACACTGAATTCTGAAAGTTTGTTGGAAATGTCTAAATTTTATACGATTTCAACAACTCTCTATTTGGCCACCTTTGAGTATCAAGGTATAAGTTTAACTAAGAGGGGCACACTGAATTCTGAAAGTTTGTTGGAAATGTCTAAATTTTATACGATTTCAACAACTCTCTATTTGGCCACCTTTGAGTATCAAGCTATAAGTTTAACTAAGAGGGGCACACTGAAATCTGAAAGTTTGTTGAAATTGTCTAAATTTTATACGATTTCAACAACTCACTATTTGGCCACTATTGAGTATCAAGCTATAAGTTTAACTAAGAGGGGCACACTGAATTCTGAAAGTTTGTTGGAAATGTCTAAATTTTATACGATTTCAACAACTCACTATTTGGCCACCTTTGAGTATCAAGCTATAAGTTTAACTAAGAGGGGCACACTGAATTCTGAAAGTTTTTTGGAAATGTCTAAATTTTATACGATTTCAACAACTCACTATTTGGCCACTATTGAGTATCAAGCTATAAGTTTAACTAAGAGGGGCACACTGAATTCTGAAAGTTTGTTGGAAATGTCTAAATTTTATACGATTTCAACAACTCTCTATTTGGCCACCTTTGATTATCAAGCTATAAGTTTAACTAAGAGGGGCACACTGAATTCTGAAAGTTTGTTGGAAATGTCTAAATTTTATACGATTTCAACAACTCTCTATTTGGCCACTATTGAGTATCAAGCTATAAGTATAACTAAGAGGGGCACACTGAATTCTGAAAGTTTGTTGGAAATGTCTAAATTTTATACGATTTCAACAACTCTCTATTTGGCCACCTTTGAGTATCAAGCTATAAGTTTAACTAAGAGGGGCACACTGAAATCTGAAAGTTTGTTGGAAATGTCTAAATTTTATACGATTTCAACAACTCTCTATTTGGCCACCTTTGAGTATCAAGCTATAAGTTAAACTAAGATGGGCACACTGAATTCTGAAAGTTTGTTGGAAATGTCTAAATTTTATACGATTTCAACAACTCTCTATTTGGCCACCTTTGAGTATAAAGCTATAAGTATAACTAAGAAGGGCACACTGAATTCTGAAAGTTTGTTGGAAATGTCTAAATTTTATACGATTTCAACAACTCTCTATTTGGCCACCTTTGAGTATCAAGCTATAAGTTTAACTAAGAGGGGCACACTGAAATCTGAAAGTTTGTTGGAAATGTCTAAATTTTATACGATTTCAACAACTCTCTATTTGGCCACCTTTGAGTATCAAGCTATAAGTTAAACTAAGAAGGGCACACTGAATTCTGAAAGTTTGTTGGAAATGTCTAAATTTTATACGATTTCAACAACTCTCTATTTGGCCACCTTTGAGTATAAAGCTATAAGTATAACTAAGAAGGGCACACTGAATTCTGAAAGTTTGTTGGAAATGTCTAAATTTTATACGATTTCAACAACTCTCTATTTGGCCACCTTTGAGTATCAAGCTATAAGTTTAACTAAGAGGGGCACACTGAAATCTGAAAGTTTGTTGAAATTGTCTAAATTTTATACGATTTCAACAACTCTCTATTTGGCCATCTTTGAGTATCAAGCTATAAGTTTAACTAAGAGGGGCACACTGAAATCTGAAAGTATGTTGGAAATGTCTAAATTTTATACGATTTCAACAACTCTCTATTTGGCCACCTTTGAGTATCAAGCTATAAGTTTAACTAAGAGGGGCACACTGAAATCTGAAAGTTTGTTGAAATTGTCTAAATTTTATACGATTTCAACAACTCTCTATTTGGCCACCTTTAAGTATCAAGCTATAAGTTTAACTAAGAGGAGCACACTGAAATCTGAAAGTTTGTTGAAATTGTCTAAATTTTATACGATTACAACAACTCTCTATTTGGCAACCATTGAGTATCAAGCTATAAGTTTAACTAAGATGGGCACACTGAAATCTGAAAGTTTGTTGAAGTTGTCTAAATTTTATACGATTTCAACAACTCTCTATTTGGCCACCTTTGAGTATCAAGCTATAAGTTTAACTAAGAGGGGCACACTGAAATCTGAAAGTTTGTTGAAATTGTCTAAATTTTATACGATTTCAACAACTCTCTATTTGGCCACCTTTGAGTATCAAGCTATAAGTTTAACTAAGAGGAGCACACTGAAATCTGAAAGTTTGTTGAAATTGTCTAAATTTTATACGATTACAACAACTCTCTATTTGGCAACCATTGAGTATCAAGCTATAAGTTTAACTAAGATGGGCACACTGAATTCTGAAAGTTTGTTGAAATTGTCTAAATTTTATACGATTTCAACAACTCGCTATTTGGCAACCATTGAGTATTAAGCTATCAATTAAACTAAGAGGGGCACACTGAATTCTGAAAGTTTGTTGAAAATGTCTAAATTTTATACGATTTCAACAACTCTCTATTTGGCCACCTTTGAGTATCAAGCTATAAGTTTAACTAAGAGGGGCACACTGAATTCTGAAAGTTTGTTGGAAATGTCTAAATTTTATACGATTTCAACAACTCACTATTTGGCCACTATTGAGTATCAAGCTATAAGTATAACTAAGAGGGGCACACTGAATTCTGAAAGTTTGTTGGAAATGTCTAAATTTTATACGATTTCAACAACTCACTATTTGGCCACTATTGAGTATCAAGCTATAAGTTAAACTAAGAAGGGCACACTGAAATCTGAAAGTTTGTGGAAATTGTCTAAATTTTATACGATTTCAACAACTCTCTATTTGGCCACCTTTGAGTATCAAGCTATAAGTTTAACTAAGAGGGGCACACTGAAATCTGAAAGTTTGTTGAAAATGTCTAAATTTTATACGATTTCAACAACTCTCTATTTGGCCACCTTTGAGTATTAAGCTATCAGTTAAACTAAGAGGGGCACACTGAATTCTGAAAGTTTGCTGAAAATGTCTAAATTTTATACGATTTCAACAACTCTCTATTTGGCCACCTTTGAGTATCAAGCTATAAGTTTAACTAAGATGGGCACACTGAATTCTGAAAGTTTGTTGAAAATGTCTAAATTTTATACGATTTCAACAACTCTCTATTTGGCCACCTTTGAGTATCAAGCTATAAGTTTAACTAAGATGGGCACACTGAATTCTGAAAGTTTGTTGAAAATGTCTAAATTTTATACGATTTCAACAACTCTCTATTTGGCCACCTTTGAGTATCAAGCTATAAGTTTAACTAAGATGGGCACACTGAATTCTGAAAGTTTGTTGAAAATGTCTAAATTTTATACGATTTCAACAACTCTCTATTTGGCCACCTTTGAGTATCAAGCTATAAGTTTAACTAAGATGGGCACATTGAATTCTGAAAGTTTGTTGAAAATGTCTAAATATTATACGATTTCAACAACTCTCTATTTGGCCACCTTTGAGTATCAAGCTATATGTTTAACTAAGATGGGCAAACTGAATTCTGAAAGTTTGTTGAAAATGTCTAAATTTTATATGATTTCAACAACTCTCTATTTGGCCACCTTTGAGTATCAAGCTATAAGTTTAACTAAGATGGGCACACTGAATTCTGAAAGTTTGTTGAAAATGTCTAAATTTTATACGATTTCAACAACTCTCTATTTGGCCACCTTTGAGTATCAAGCTATAAGTTTAACTAAGATGGGCACACTGAATTCTTAAAATTTGTTGAAATTGTCTAAATTTTATACGATTTCAACAACTCTCTATTTGGCAACCATTCAGTATTAAGCTATCAGTTAAACTAAGAGGGGCACACTGAATTCTGAAAGTTTGTTGAAAATGTCTAAATTTTATATGATTTCAACAACTCTCTATTTGGCTACCATTTAGTATCAAGCTATAAGTTTAACTAAGAGGGGCACACTGAATTCTGAAAGTTTGTTGAAAATGTCTAATTTTTATACAATTTCAACAACTCTCTATTTGGCCACCTTTGATTATCAAGCTATAAGTTTAACTAAGAGAGGCACACTGAATTCTGAAAGTTTGTTGAAAATGTCTAAATTTTATACGATTTCAACAACTCTCTTTTTGGCCACCTTTGAGTATCAAGCTATAAGTTTAACTAAGAGGGGTACACTGAATCCTGAAAGTTTGTTGAAAATGCCTAATTTTTATACAATTTCAACAACTCTCTATTTGGCCACCTTTGAGTATCAAGCTATAAGTTTAACTAAGAGGGGCACACTGAATCCTGAAAGTTTGTTGAAAATGCCTAATTTTTATACGATTTCAACAACTCTCTATTTGGCTACCATTTAGTATCAAGCTATCAATTTAACTAAGAGGGGCAAACTGAATACTGAAAGTTTGTTGAAAATGTCTAAATTTTATACGATTTCATCAACTCTCTATTTGGGCACCATTGAGTATCAAGCTGTAAGTTTATCTAAGAAGGGCATACTCAATTCGGAAAGTTTGTTGAGAATGTCTAAATTTTATACGATTTCAACAACTCTCTATTTGGCTATGTCTGAGTATCAAGCTATAAGTTTATCTTAGAAGGGCACACTGAATTCTGAAAGTTGGTTGAAAATGTCTAATTTTTATACGATTTCAACAACTCTCTATTTGGCCACCTTTGAGTATCAAGCTATAAGTTTAACTAAGAGGGGCACACTGAATTCTGAAAGTTTGTTGAAAATGTCTAAATATTATACGATTTCAACAACTCTCTAGTTGGCCACTATTGAGTATCAAGCTATAAGTTGAACTAAAAGGGGCACACTGAATTCTGAAAGTTTGTTGAAAATGTCTAAATTTTATACGATTACACCAACTCTCTATTTCGCCACCATTGAGTATCAAGCTATAAGTTTAACTAAGAGGGGCACACTGAATCCTGAAAGTTTGTTGAAAATGCCTAATTTTTATACAATTTCAACAACTCTCTTTTTGGCCACCTTTGAGTATCAAGCTATAAGTTTAACTAAGAGGGGCACACTGAATCCTGAAAGTTTGTTGAAAATGCCTAATTTTTATACAATTTCAACAACCTCTTTTTGGCCACCTTTGAGTATCAAGCTATAAGTTTAACTAAGAGGGGCACACTGAATTCTGAAAGTTTGTTGAAAATGTCTAAATTTTATACGATTTCAACAACTTTCTATTTGGCTATGATTGAGTATGAAGCTACAAATTTAACTAAGAGGGCACACTGTATTCTGGAAGTTTGTTGAAAATGTCTAATTTTTATTCGATTTCAACAACTCTCTATTTGGCCACCTTTGATTATCAAGCTATCAGTTTAACTAAGAGGGGCACACTGAATTCTGAAAGTTTGTTGAAAATGTCTAAATTTTATACGATTTCAACAACTCTCTTTTTGGCCACCTTTGAGTATCAAGCTATAAGTTTAACTAAGAGGGGCACACTGAATCCTGAAAGTTTGTTGAAAATGCCTAATTTTTATAAAATTTCAACAACTCTCTATTTGGCCACCTTTGAGTATCAAGCTATAAGTTTAACTAAGAGGGGCACACTGAATTCTGAAAGTTTGTTGAAATAGTCTAATTTTTATACGATTTCAACAACTTTCTATTTGGCTATGATTGAGTATGAAGCTACAAATTTAACTAAGAGGGCACACTGTATTCTGGAAGTTTGTTGAAAATGTCTAAATTTTATACGATTTCAACAACTCTCTAGTTGGCCACCATTGAGTATCAAGCTATAAATTTAACTAAGAGGGGCAAACTGAATACTGAAAGTTTGTTGAAAATGTCTAAATTTTATACGATTTCAACAACTCTCTTTTTGGCTATGTTTGAGTATTGAGCTTTAAGTTGAACTAAGAAGGTCACACTGAATTCGGAAAGTTTGTTAATTTTTGAACTGTTTGTTAATTGATTATTGGCAAAAAGGAAGTATCTTAACACAAAATCTTTGACTTTGCAAGTTATACTGGCCTGGTTATACTTCAATGTTGCCGTAAGGCATTTCCATTCAAATCAAATGGTAACTGTTCATGTCCATAAAGGGTGACTTTCAGTAGCTCTTTTTTGAAAGATTTAATATACCATGAGTCAACAATATCGCATGAACAATGTTGAGAAGATCACGTCTATTTAAATCATAAGTATTGCAGAGCAGAAAATAGTGCTCCGTGTCCTCAACACTATCATTTGTTGGGCATAAAGGGTTCAAAGAATCCCTAAAATTATCTTTGAATTTATGAAAATTTAGCTTACTGAGTCCAACTC
Source organism: Rhopilema esculentum (assembly GCF_057945365.1). Classification (NCBI taxonomy): domain Eukaryota; kingdom Metazoa; phylum Cnidaria; class Scyphozoa; order Rhizostomeae; family Rhizostomatidae; genus Rhopilema; species Rhopilema esculentum. The sequence goes on along the minus strand of NC_142834.1, from coordinate 6,132,484 downwards.
GTAGCTGTGTTAGGACGGATAAGTCTTTTGGATCATAAATACGATAGACCGGCTTTGGGGCTGGGCGGTTAATTGACAGTAAATTTTTCATGAAAAGATTCACAGAGCTGGATAGTCTAATTTCAGGGTCGAACCTTCCCCATTCCAATAAGCAGTTTAGATAGAAGCTTGATTTGAAACCTAGCGTTATTGCACGTATTTGCCCATTTGTAGCACGTCTGCAAAGATCATAGCAGGCCTCTTGTAGATGAGGATGTATATATATATATAACAAAATGTATATTTCTACTAAGTCTATAAATTTATTCATATTATTTTGGGTATCAGACTGTTGAATTCGTTAGCAAAAGACTGCCATAACAAATCATCTCAACCTATAAATTCTATATTGCAAATAGGTGCTGTTGAATAAGAATTGGGGAAACAAGGATTCATTGGCTTTATGCCCCTTTTTCAGACCTTTAAGCTATACCCTCGTATTTATGAACAACTTCTCTTTTATAACGTATGGAGGACATTTAAAAATGGAGTAAATCTTTATATTTATGCCATATGGTTGAAAATATATAGTGCTCTATACTGACCGGGTGTTTTGGAGAAGTAGTTTAAACCCCACGGCAATTTTTGTCCAGTTTAATTTCTAGGGCGCTGGACGTTCGCCCCGACTCAGTTGCCCCATTGGCGAAAACAGCCAACACCACGAGAAGGCGGGGATGAGCTGCAGAGGAGAGGCTATATGTTGCGCTAGGCATTTCTCACTGTTTACTGTGAGACCTATATCACTCTGCCTTGAAGGCCAAAAAAAGGTTCCTCGTCGGGGGCTAGCCAACGAAGGTATCCCTTTGTCTCCTAGGAATACCCTCTATCTGACAAGCGTTGTGTGCAACGTCAATAGACGGAGACCGGCACCACAAGTCAGAGTACAGGCTAGCCCCCACCATATCCCTTTGTCTCCTTCGGGATACCATTCTGACAGTGTTGTGTGCGACGTCAATAGACGGAGACCGGCACCACTTATCAGAAGGAGGAACTGAAGGCTCATTGGCGCCATTCAGTTTTATATGTGGCAGAGGGATTGTTTGAAACTAACCAATAAAAATGAACGATATTAAAATAACAATATGGGATCCTGTCAATCATGCTGGCTTGTTGTTCTTATCAACCAATCATATCATTGTAAAGAGGGTGAGGCAAGAATGCTTTGCCATGAAAGACCGCCAAAACAGAGATCTTCGAAAAGCCCGCCAAATTTCGTTGAACAGAGTCCCGCCATGATATTTTGAAGATTTATTTTCTGTGAAATCCTTGGTTTACTCAGTGATTCTGTAAACTCTTACCAATAAACGGAAAATGAGGTAAAGAACGTTTATTCTCTTCTTGGACATTGATTTATTTATCTCTTTAAAGGTGAAATTTAAATTCCTGATCTATCTGCTTCTTGTTGTCGCTAAACACAAAGCTTGTGTTGTAATCAAACATGGCCAAAAATTTAAGGCGATGCATTGAAGCCCCCCGGTAGAAGGGCAGGGTTGCAGCTTATACAGTTGCTTCGCTTTTGTATTTGTAAATATCACTTTCACCCCAATGCCATATGTATCCAGCAATAAAGAACAGCCTAAAGCAATTCGCGATAACAAAGTTTCGCGAAATTAGAACCATAATTAGGTATTATTGTTTCGTATTATGAAAGTCTAGTATAAAACAGATTTGAAACTTATAGAAAGACTACGATGGATAACAGTTTGTAAATCAGATTGTTTTACTGATTGACTGTTGCACGAATACCCTAAACATGAAACCAAGCAATGTTTTGAATTTTATTTGGCCTTTGTATCTTATTGATCATAATTAAATTTCCAAGATAAAGATTTTTAAATAGAATGCCTTGTAAAATATCTATTCTAAGGACGGCCAGAATATGCATCTAATATTGAAAACATTGACAAGATCCTAGGCAATTATCGCTAGCTGTTCTTAATAATTATGACCCAAGGACACATTAAAGGCACTTATCTTTAGTGGCACCTGTTTTTAGGGGTACTCTAACAAAAACTCTATAAGTATAAAAAGCTCGTTTAAGGGACAACATAACAAAGTTTCCATTGAGATTAAAAAGGCTATTTCTGTAAGCCTAGCTTGAACGATGTAGATAGCACTTTCTAGCTTCGTGGTAGGCATTGCCACCACCTATATTATCTATAGAGCTTTTGGAGGCCCTGTTGTAAAACGTGCGAGTTCGAGATTGTAAAGATCAAATTGTTATTGATGCTCTGCATGGTTATGGCCAAATTTTGGGTCAGGTTCATCGACTGTTTAACTATTCGAGTAGCTAACCTAATGTACGTATCCTAAGGCAGAATTGTTTATTTGCAAATAAAGATCAAATTGAATCGTCATGCAGTAGATGATTATTGAATCGTCATGCAATAGATGTTGTTTTGATGGCTAGAACATACCACAGGCGGTTCCAAGGAGAGTATAGGGGGGGGGGGGGGGCAATATAGAGTATAGTAATGTGGGGCAAATGCATTCGCTAGATCATTTCAGTGTGGCTAACTTTGCGTGCGGAAACTTGAATTTTCACACAAAATTTTGATTTTCAAAATTGTTCTGTAGGAGTCACCTTAGAATGTGCTTAAAGAATGGCCATTAAAAGTATCTATTATAGACACCCGCACCAGTTCAATAGGGATCATAGATGAGGCTTTTCCCAGAAAACTTCCTCTGAAACAATGTCATTCAGAAAACCATGATGGAAGATAACAGAAATGTTTTGAGAAAGCTAAATGGAGGTATTTTTTAGTTTTTTCTTACTTTAAGACCATGAACTTTATTTAGAAGTTTTTCAAATTTTTGAAGCTCTTTCACAAATTCACTGTCAGAAACATTTTCAAATGACTTGGTGCTTTGTTCCAAATTTTTCCTAGCAGTTTATCAAGAGCACTTCTAATGGTGTTTGGAATGTATTTTAACTCATTTGAAGGTGTTTGAAGTGAAAAATTTTTTGTCACAGATTCTATGAAAAATTTCTTAGTTCCTTTTTCAAAATATTGTTTTTTTTATTTTGGTATCCGTCATTCCATTGGCTAACAATTTCATTCAATGAATTCAAACTATTTTTTTAGTTACATTCAAAATTGGATTCTAGGTAATAAATTGTACGCTTTCATCCAAGGATTTTAAAATCGTTAATGAATTATACACTTGGTTAATGTTATCTTTTTGTTGAAGCAATCAGAGAATTTTTAGTAGTTTTTTTATTTTGGTAGCTGTCATTCTAGATTTAGGACACTTAGCTACCAATTTCTTTAAGAGAATTTCAAATATTTTTTAATCAGATCCAAAATTGTGTTAGTATGTAATGAATTGTGCTCTAGTTTAATTTTATCCCATCCTTCAAGTAGTCAGGGAAGATTTAGGGGTTTCATTTTTTGGTATCTGATATTCTTAAAATAAGACAATTGGTTACTAATTTCATACAGTGAATTTTTTTAATTAGATTCAAATTTGCATTCTACCTAGTGAATTGTGAGGTGGTTTAATCTTATCCTGTCCTACAAGCAGTCAGATAATTTTTAGGGGTACCTGTCATACTTAAAATAAGACCATTATGTACAAACACCATGGTACACTCTCCTATGCCAAAAAGCCGAAATTGGTCTATCTTGTGGGACTGAATACGTTGTGAATCTGAGTTGGTTTCAACATCACTGCTATTTTTCAAAGCATCTTGAACATTTAGTAGTTCGGACATTTTGCCTTACTTTTAATGAATGTTTCATTAATTTTCATGCAAATAATACTTTGACAATTATCATGTAAGTAAGGTCAGAGAAAGAACTTATATTGGACAATTAAAGAACTATCCCTTAAACAGAGAGCATTGTATTCAATAGGACCCTGTTCTAATTTATCACAAATAGTCTAGTGGTTGATTTTAAAATAGACTTCCTTGGATAATAAAGCCAACAATGATGTTAAATTACTTTTCTAAGGTCTAATTTCTGTTCACACCTGCAAAGTATATTCCAGTACAAGGGGAAGTTGTTACCTGTTTGAAGGCTTTAGTATAGGGGTCTTAACTGGAACTTTACTCTAGAAAGTCAGAATTTCAGGAGATCTCAAGAGACATGTTTGAATTGGCAAACTGAAACCAGTGAGAACCAAACCCCCCATTACAATGTTTCAATGTAGGGTGCGCGAATGATGAGAATGATAACTAGAAAATCGATTAAAACCATCAAATAGCATTCTGCCTGTGGACATTAATTCTAAGAGTAAGGTTGTATTGAAAGGTAGAACAATTGCATCAATGATTGCATTTTCCAGCAAACTAGGATCAGTAAAATTCAAACATTTATCCGCCTTCTGCGGTAACTATGGTGCCGCCTCAGGTATTATCTTTCTTGGACTTGTTTACTGTGACACGAACAATAATTTGCAAACTACCATATTATTAAATGACGTCTTTTTATTACTCAGAAAAGTTTAGAATATTGAGAATATAGAAATATCACGGAAAGATCTACAAAGAACTTTCTTCATTTATGTCTTTGTTTTTTAGGGACATTTTATTATAAAAGTGAGTAACCCACATGAAATATTAATCCATAATCTCTAGAATATCCAGAATAGATGCTCTTTCTTGTTTGTTAAATTCATGTCCTTTCATAATCTAAATGTTTGTGCAACTGGGATTCCATGTTTTCTTTTCGATTGCCTAACCTCCTTGTCAGAAGGTCAAGTCCCTCCGTCGGGGAATTTCTAGCGCCACCACTGCCCTGAGACCCCTAGCACTAAACCCCAGTTCGGAGTCCATAATGTGTATTGCCGGTATGAAAATGAAAGTTTTTAATGATAAAAGCATATGGCTCTACGGGGCTGACTTCATCATACTTTTTTATACAACAAAGGAAAATTACAAAAATAAATGTTAAAACGTTTTCATTCCAAAAACTCTCAGCCAAGTACGAGATAAAAAGTCCTTGAAGGCTTTACAATACTTTTACTGAATTTTTTACCTCAAAAGAACAAGCAACGAACGCTTTCGTTTCGATCAATGACATGCCGATCTTTCCTTTGCTCGGCTTAACCCCCCCCCCCCCCCCCCCACCAACACCACACTGTAACAGGAATAGCCTCCTCTAATATGATTGGACCCCCCCCCACCAACACCACACTGTAACAGGAATAGCCTCCTCTAATATGATTGGACAATTTAGTATCCGTAGTCTCGTTTCGTGTTTAATTAAATGAATGAACCTATCATATTTTCTTAACCCTTAATCATCTTTTGTTTGTATATTATTATTTAAGTGACTTATTTTACATGAAAAGGGATTTGTTGCCGAGATGGCAAAAGCGTAACAAGAGCGTCTTTTTATGCATCTCGATTCTTTGAGGGAAACCTCTCACAACACCTTCTCAGTGCTGGCTTTGTGCCTGCTCCAAACTTTCAAAGTTTGTCTAGAATTCAAGAATTCTTATTGAGCCACTCTGAAGGAGCGTTAAGAGATGCTTCCTCACTGCATATCTGTATTGGAATACACCTCTGAAGAAAATGCAATAATCTGCAAAGTACATTTACAACGAAGCTCATATCTCGTTAGGAGTACATTAAATGCCAAAAAATTCAGTGCCAAAAGTTTCGGTTTCCTAGATATTTTTTAAGTCTCTGTGTAAATCTCGATGAGAACCAGAATGAAGAGCCAGTATAGGCGTTGGTCCAACCCATAGACTCGAATTTCTTGGATGCAGAGGGCAAAAGAAAAGAAAGTGAAGATGAGCTGCATACCTCGTAAGTTTATGTCAAAGGAGATGAAAAAAATGAAAATTGATACGCAAACAACATAAAAGATTATTTTTTTGCCATTTCGGAAGTTTAACGAAGTCAAACTAGATTTTTCTAGCGTTTGAAGATTTCGTTTGAAGAAAAAATTCCCGTTTCAAAATAATTCAGTGGGATTAATTTTTGATTGCCCTCAAACCACTCGATTTGTTTCAATATTCATGTTTTTCTTCCACGGAAGGGTTTTCCTTCCCATCATGCTCGGGCACAGAGAGGTTATAGAGGTCCCTGGTGTAAAAAAGAGGAAGTGCGGATCACTTGCGAGCAAAAAGCGAGCAGAAAATCTGGTAGCCTGTGCTCCAGACCCTATCTGGCAATTACGCCCCTAAGATTTGCTTAAGATACATTTCAGAACGATTTCTCGCAGTAGTTTCGAGACGTTAAATGGTCGTCAATTATCCGACAAAAGCCCTAATTTTCTGACAAGATCGCTGATTGGGGGGGGGGGGGGGCATACCCTCCAAAATTTCTGGCACTGAGGGATATTATTCAAACCAGCAACAGAAACAAATTAATTTCCAGCATGAAATTTGTCCCAAAAAATTTTCCAGACGACAGTTTGCAATTTTTCTCTACTTTTTTAACATTTTTCTCATTTCAACATACCAAACAAATTACTTTAGAAATTCATGGTCCCAAGAAGGGGTTTTGTTTTACAATTGTTTCTGTTTTCCGTTTGAATTTTGAAAATCCACTGGTTACAGGAAATTACTGGAAAACAATTTTTTCTCGCAGGAGGTTTTTGTCAAATACGACGGCTATAGTCTTTAACGGAGATAACGTCTTTGATTCTAATTTTGTATTCATGTATCCCCTGCTTTTCTTCACCATCCCAGTTTTACTTTATTGAAGAATTTTGGTATCAAATATTCCATTCTCTTTTCACAGGGCACATTATATCTATAAATGAATAGCCATCTGTAATTGTGTATCTTTAAAATAAACTTTGCCGAAATTCTTGACCCAAAAAAGGTAGTCTGAGCACCCCTTACTAAGTATAATACGAGCATCGTCTCCCTTTTGGTAAAAGAGGCCCAATAATTGTAATTAAAAGCTCTTTGCTGATCACCAGCAAAGGCTTCTGGCTTGATAACCCTTTTAATAAAAGTTTTTTAAAAAGTCATTTCATATTCTCTTGCATAAAAAAGGGGAAAAAGGTAGCCACCTAACAATTCCTAAAATGCACTTAGCACCAAGCATTGAGTTGGTTGCGCTAGGCTTTCGCATATTGAACCTTCCTGAAACCATTCGATTTTGTTATTAATTTCTACCTGTTTATGTTGCGTAAGCTTTACTTTTAACTGAGCTCATGAACTAAACTCCCCCCTCCCCCCTGGCCCTCCAATTATGTCTACCCTGCTACGTGGTATTGACTTTACTGTATTTCCATTATCCTTGTAAAAACTATGGTTTTCAGCATGCTACATAGTCCTTAAGAATTCGATTTTCAAATAGCCCCTGGACCTGAAACCTTTGAGAAATGGAACACGTGATGGAAGTCTTTGTTCTGAGTCTTCATCATTCCTGTAAAATAATGGGTAATATATTATTAATGCATTAAAACTATTGGCTTTTGGTGTCAATATATAATGTGTATCTCAATTAGCCATATTCTTAGAAAAGCATTTTACACTACTGACTGTGCCATTCTGCTGTAAAAGTTAGAAGCATATGGCACCTGAGAACAAAGAATCCCTGAGAACAGAGAACAAAGAGTACCCTGACTGGGGTCTTGTTCCAAGTTTTTAAAACTACAACCAGAAATAAAATGCCTGCCCTTTTTTCTCCAACTTTCTGGGTGTTTGTCCAAAAGGGACCACAGTTGGCAAATAGAGAAGGAGAGTCACATGGCACATTACAGAAAACAATTCAAACCCCAGCCCAGATATCAAAACCCTTTTTCTTCGTAAAAACTCTCAAAATATGAATTCTGTTGCAGATCATAATACTTGGTTACGGAGAATTGTGTATGAATGACGAGGGGCATGGTAAGTGCTATTTTGTTCACTTTTTAAGAAAATACCTGCTTTGTCTTCCTAATCTAAACATTTGATTCTATTCTTTTTATTTTTCTTTTTTAATACTTTAGAGCATTATTTTTTGTTCTGCCCCCGTCCTCTTTTCGTTAAATTAATCCTTGATTATCTTCTTTTGAAAGTCCTTCTTTAAATCCATTAAATCTTTTTATTTTTCTTTTTTTCTCTTTAATACTTTAGAGCATTATTTGTTGTGCTGCCCCCGTCCTCTTTTCGTTAAATAAATCCTTGATAATCCCCACTTTAAACTCCTTCTTTAAATCCATTAAATCTTTTTTTTCTTTTTTTCTCTTTAATACTTTAGAGCATTATTTGTTGTTCTGCCCCTGTCCTCTTTTCGTTAAATTAATCCTTCATACTCCTCACTTGAAACTCCTTCTTTCAATCCTTCAAATCTTTTTATTTTTCTTTTTTTCTCTTTGATACTTTAGAGCATTATTTGTTGTTCTTCCCCTGTCCTCTTTTCGTTAAATTAATCCTTGATAATCCTCACTTGAAACTCCTTCTTACACTTGAAAATCCATTCAATCTTTTTATTTTTCTTTTTTTCTCTTCAATACTTTAGAGCATTATTTGTTGTGCTGCCCCCGTCCTCTTTTCGTTAAATTAATCCTTGATAATCCTCACTTGAAACTCCTTCTTTAAATCCATTCAATCTTTTTATTTTTCTTTTTTTCTCTTTAATACTTTAGAGCATTATTTGTTGTGCTGCCCCCGTCCTCTTTTCGTTAAATAAATCCTTGATAATCCCCACTTGAAACTCCTCTCCTTCTTTAAATCCATTAAATCTTTTTTTTTCTTTTTTTCTCTTTAATACTTAAGAGCATTATTTATTTGTTCTGCCCCCGTCCTCTTTTCGTTAAATTAATCCTTGATAATCCTCACTTAAAACTCCTTCTTTCAATCCATTAAATCTTTTTATTTTTCGTTTTTTCTCTTTGATACTTTAGAGCATTATTTGTTGTGCTGCCCCCGTCCTCTTTTCGTTAAATTAATCCTAGATAATGCTCACTTGAAACTCCTTCTTTCAATCCATTAAATTTTTTTTTTCTTTTTTTCTCTTTAATACTTTAGAGCATTATTTATTTGTTCTGCCCCCGTCCTCTTTTTGTTAAATTAATCCTTGATAATCCTCACTTAAAACTCCTTCTTTCAATCCATTAAATCTTTTTATTTTTCTTTTTTTCTCTTTGATACTTTAGAGCATTATTTGTTGTGCTGCCCCCGTCCTCTTTTCGTTAAATTAATCCTAGATAATCCTCACTTGAAACTCCTTCTTTCAATCCATTAAATTTTTTTTTCTTTTTTTCTCTTTAATACTTTAGAGCATTATTTATTTGTTCTGCCCCCGTCCTCTTTTCGTTAAATTAATCCTTGATAATCCTCACTTAAAACTCCTTCTTTCAATTCATTAAATCTTTTTATTTTTCTTTTTTTCTCTTTGATACTTTAGAGCATTATTTGTTGTGCTGCCCCTGTCCTCTTTTCGGTAAATTAATCCTTCGTTAAATCTTTTTATTTTCTTTTTTTCTCTTTGATACTTTAGAGCATTATTTGTTGTGCTGCCCCTGTCCTCTTTTCGGTAAATAAATCTTTGATTATCTTCTTTTGAAACTCTTTCTTTAAATCCATTAATTTTTTTTTTTTTTTTCTCTTTGATACTTTAGAGCATTATTTGTTGTTCTGCCCCTGTCCTCTTTTCGTCAAATTGATCCTTGAAAGCCTTCTCTTTAAACTCTTTCTTTAAATCCATTAAATATTCTTTTTTTCTTTTTTTCTCTTTAATACTTTAGAGCATTATTTGTTCTGCTGCCCCTGTCCTCTATTCGTCAAATTAATCCTTGATAATCCTCACTTGAAACTCCTTCTTTCAATCCATTAAATCTTTTTATTTTTCTTTTTTTCTCTTTGATACTTTAGAGCATTATTTGTTGTGCTGTCCCTGTCCTCTTTTCGTTGAATTAATCCTTGATAACCTTCTCTTTAAACTCTTTCTTTAAATCCATTAAATCTTTTTATTTTATTTTTTTCTCTTTGATACTTTAGAGCATTATTTGTTTTGCTGCCCCTGTCCTCTTTTCGTTAAATTAATCCTTGATAATCCTCACTTGAAACTCCTTCTTTAAATCCATTAAATCTTTTATTTTTCTTTTTTTCTCTTTGATACTTTAGAGCATTATTTGTTGTGCTGTCCCTGTCCTCTTTTCGTTGAATTATTCCTTGATAACCTTCTCTTTAAACTCCTTCTTTAAATCCATTAAATCTTTTTATTTTATTTTTTTCTCTTTAATACTTTAGAGCATTATTTGTTCTGCTGCCCCTGTCCTCTTTTTGTTAAATTAATCCTTGATAATCCTCACTTGAAACTCCTTCTTTAAATCCATTAAATCTTTTTATTTTTCTTTTTTTCTCTTTGATACTTTAGAGCATTATTTGTTGTGCTGTCCCGGTCCTCTTTTCGTTGAATTAATCCTTGATAACCTTCTCTTTAAACTCCTTCTTTAAATCCATTAAATCTTTTTATTTTATTCTTTTCTCTTTAATACTTTAGAGCATTATTTGTTCTGCTGCCCCTGTCCTCTTTTTGTTAAATTAATCCTTGATAATCCTCACTTGAAACTCCTTCTTTAAATCCTTTAAATCTTTTTATTTTTCTTTTTTTCTCTTTGATACTTTAGAGCATTATTTGTTGTGCTGCCTCTGTCCTCTTTTCGTTAAATTAATCCTTGATAATCCTCACTTGAAACTCCTTCTTTAAATCCATTAAATCTTTTATTTTTCTTTTTTTCTCTTTGATACTTTAGAGCATTATTTGTTGTTCTGCCCCTGTCCTCTTTTCGTTAAATTAATCCTTCGTTAAATCTTTTTATTTTTCTTTTTTCTCTTTGATACTTTAGAGCATTATTTGTTGTGCTGCCCCTTTCCTCTTTTCGGTAAATTAATCCTTCGTTAAATCTTTTTATTTTCTTTTTTTCTCTTTGATACTTTAGAGCATTATTTGTTGTGCTGCCCCTGTCCTCTTTTCGTTTAATTAATCCTTGATTATCTTCTTTTGAAACTCTTTCTTTAAATCCATTAATTCTTTTTTTTTTCTTTTTTTCTCTTTGATACTTTAGAGCATTATTTGTTGTTCTGCCCCTGTCCTCTTTTCGTTAAATTAATCCTTGATAACCTTCTCTTTAAACTCTTTCTTTAAATCCATTAAATCTTTTTATTTTCTTTTTTTCTCTTTGATACTTTAGAGCATTATTTGTTGTGCTGCCCCTGTCCTCTTTTCGGTAAATTAATCCTTCGTTAAATCTTTTTATTTTCTTATTTTCTCTTTGATACTTTAGAGCATTATTTGTTGTGCTGCCCCTGTCCTCTTTTCGGTAAATAAATCTTTGATTATCTTCTTTTGAAACTCTTTCTTTAAATCCATTAATTTTTTTTTTCTTTTTTTCTCTTTGATACTTTAGAGCATTATTTGTTGTTCTGCCCCTGTCCTCTTTTCGTCAAATTGATCCTTGATAACCTTCTCTTTAAACTCTTTCTTTAAATCCATTAAATATTTTTTTTTTCTTTTTTTCTCTTTAATACTTTAGAGCAATATTTGTTTTTCTGCCCCCGTCCTCTTTTCGTTAAATTAATCCTTGGTTATCTTTTTTTGAAAGTCCTTCTTTAAATCCATTAAATCTTTTTATTTTCCTTTTTTTCTCTTTAATACTTTAGAGCATTATTTGTTCTGCTGCCCCTGTCCTCTATTCGTCAAATCAATCCTTGATAATCCTCACTTGAAACTCCTTCTTTAAATCCATTAAACCTTTTTTTTCTCTTTCTCTCTTTGATACTTTAGAGCATTATTTGTTGTTCTGCCCCTGTCCTCTTTTCGTTAAATTAATCCTTGATAATCCTCACTTGAAACTCCTTTTTTAAATCCATTAAATCTTTTTATTTTTCTTTTTTTCTCTTTAATACTTTAGAGCATTATTTGTTGTGCTGCCTCTGTCCTCTTTTCGTTAAGTTAATCCTTGATAATCCTCACTTGAAACTCTTTCTTTAAATCCATTAAATCTTTATATTTTTCTTTTTTTCTCTTTGATACTTTAGAGCATTATTTGTTGTGCTGCCTCTGTCCTCTTTTCGTTAAGTTAATCCTTGATAATCCTCACTTGAAACTCCTTCTTTAAATCCATTAAACCTTTTTTTTCTTTTTCTCTCTTTGATACTTTAGAGCATTATTTGTTGTTCTGCCCCTGTCCTCTTTTCGTTAAATTAATCCTTGATAATCCTCACTTGAAACTCCTTCTTTAAATCCATTAAACCTTTTTTTTCTTTTTCTCTCTTTGATACTTTAGAGCATTATTTGTTGTTCTGCCCCTGTCCTCTTTTCGTTAAATTAATCATTGATAATCCTCACTTGAAACTCCTTTTTTAAATCCATTAAATCTTTTTATTTTTCTTTTTTTCTCTTTAATACTTTAGAGCATTATTTGTTGTGCTGCCTCTGTCCTCTTTTCGTTAAGTTAATCCTTGATAATCCTCACTTGAAACTCTTTCTTTAAATCCATTAAATCTTTTTATTTTTCTTTTTTTCTCTTTGATACTTTAGAGCATTATTTGTTGTGCTGCCTCTGTCCTCTTTTCGTTAAGTTAATCCTTGATAATCCTCACTTGAAACTCCTTCTTTAAATCCATTAAACCTTTTTTTTCTTTTTCTCTCTTTGATACTTTAGAGCATTATTTGTTGTTCTGCCCCTGTCCTCTTTTCGTTAAATTAATCCTTGATAATCCTCACTTGAAACTCCTTTTTTAAATCCATTAAATCTTTTTATTTTTCTTTTTTTCTCTTTAATACTTTAGAGCATTATTTGTTGTGCTGCCCCCGTCCTCTTTTCGTTAAATTAATCCTTGATAATCCTCACTTGAAACTCCTTTTTTAAATCCATTAAATCTTTTTATTTTTCTTTTTTTCTCTTTAATACTTTAGAGCATTATTTGTTGTGCTGCCCCCGTCCTCTTTTCGTTAAAATAATCCTTGATTATCTTCTCTTGAAACTCCCTCTTTCAATCCATTAAATCTTTTTATTTTTCTTTTTTTCTCTTTGATACTTTAGAGCATTATTTGTTGTGCTGCCCCTTTCCTCTTTTCTGTAAATTAATCCTTCGTTAAATCTTTTTATTTTCTTTTTTTCTCTTTGATACTTTAGAGCATTATTTGTTGTGCTGCCCCTGTCCTCTTTTCGTTTAATTAATCCTTGATTATCTTCTTTTGAAACTCTTTCTTTAAATCCATTAATTCTTTTTTTTTCTTTTTTTCTCTTTGATACTTTAGAGCATTATTTGTTGTTCTGCCCCTGTCCTCTTTTCGTTAAATTAATCCTTGATAACCTTCTCTTTAAACTCTTTCTTTAAATCCATTAAATCTTTTTATTTTCTTTTTTTCTCTTTGATACTTTAGAGCATTATTTGTTGTGCTGCCCCTGTCCTCTTTTCGGTAAATTAATCCTTCGTTAAATCTTTTTATTTTCTTTTTTTCTCTTTGATACTTTAGAGCATTATTTGTTGTGCTGCCCCTGTCCTCTTTTCGGTAAATAAATCTTTGATTATCTTCTTTTGAAACTCTTTCTTTAAATCCATTAATTTTTTTTTTCTTTTTTTCTCTTTGATACTTTAGAGCATTATTTGTTGTTCTGCCCCTGTCCTCTTTTCGTCAAATTGATCCTTGATAACCTTCTCTTTAAACTCTTTCTTTAAATCCATTAAATATTTTTTTTTTCTTTTTTTCTCTTTAATACTTTAGAGCATTATTTGTTCTGCTGCCCCTGTCCTCTTTTCGTTAAATTAATCCTTGATAATCCTCACTTGAAACTCCTTCTTTAAATCCATTAAATCTTTTTATATTTTTTTTCTCTTTGATAATTTAGAGCATTATTTGTTGTGCTGTCCCTGTCCTCTTTTCGTTGAATTAATCCTTGATAACCTTCTCTTTAAACTCTTTCTTTAAATCCATTAAATATTTTTTTTTTCTTTTTTTCTCTTTAATACTTTATAGCATTATTTGTTGTGCTGCCCCTGTCCTCTTTTCGTTAAATTAATCCTTGATAATCCTCACTTGAAACTCCTTCTTTAAATCCATTAAATCTTTTTATATTTTTTTTCTCTTTGATAATTTAGAGCATTATTTGTTGTGCTGTCCCTGTCCTCTTTTCGTTGAATTAATCCTTGATAACCTTCTCTTTAAACTCTTTCTTTAAATCCATTAAATCTTTTTATTTTATTTTTTTCTCTTTGATACTTTAGAGCATTATTTGTTTTGCTGCCCCTGTCCTCTTTTCGTTAAATTAATCCTTGATAATCCTCACTTGAAACTCCTTCTTTAAATCATTAAATCTTTTTATTTTTGTTTCTCTTTGATACTTTAGTGCATTATTTGTTGTTCTGCCCCTGTCCTCTTTTCGTTAAATTAATCCTTGATAACCTTCTCATTAAACTCTTTCTTTAAATCCATTAATTCTTTTTATTTTTCTTTTTTCCTCTTCAATACTTTAGAGCATTATTTGTTGTTCTGCCCCTGTCCTCTTTTCGTTATATTAATGCTTGATTTTCTTCACTTGAAACACCTTTTTTAAATCCTTTAAATCATTTTTTTTTCTCTTCAACACTTTAGAGCATTATTTGTTGTTTTGCCCCTGTCTTCTTTTCGTTTAATGAATCCTTGATTTCTTTGCTTGAAACTCTTTCTTTAAATCCATTAAATCTTTTTATTTTTCTTTTTTTCTCTTTAATACTTTAGAACAATATTTGTTTTTCTGCCCCCGTCCTCTTTTCGTTAAATTAATCCTTGGTTATCTTCTTTTGAAAGTCCTTCTTTAAATCCATTAAATCTTTTTATTTTAGTTTCTCTTTGATACTTAAGTGCATTATTTGTTGTTCTGCCCCTGTCCTCTTTTCGTTAAATTAATCCTTGATAATCCTCACTTGAAACTCCTTCTTTAAATCCATTAAATCTTTTTATTTTTCTTTTTTCTCTTTAATACTTTAGAGCATTATTTGTTGTGCTGCCCCAGTCCTCTTTTCGTTAAATTAATCCTTGATAATCCTCACTTGAAACTCCTTCTTTCAATCCATTAAATCTTTTTATTTTTCTTTTTTTCTCTTTGATACTTTAGAGCATTATTTGTTGTGCTGTCCCTGTCCTCTTTTCGCTGAATTAATCCTTGATAACCTTCTCTTTAAACTCTTTCTTTAAATCCATTAAATCTTTTTATTTTATTTTTTTCTCTTTGATACTTTAGAGCATTATTTGTTTTGCTGCCCCTGTCCTCTTTTCGTTAAATTAATCCTTGATAATCCTCACTTGAAACTCTTTCTTTAAATCCATTAAATCTTTTATTTTTCTTTTTTTCTCTTTGATACTTTAGAGCATTATTTGTTGTGCTGTCCCTGTCCTCTTTTCGTTGAATTAATCCTTGATAACCTTCTCTTTAAACTCCTTGTTTAAATCCATTAAATCTTTTTATTTTATTTTTTTCTCTTTAATACTTTAGAGCATTATTTGTTCTGCTGCCCCTGTCCTCTTTTCGTTAAATTAATCCTTGATAATCCTCACTTGAAACTCCTTCTTTAAATCCATTAAATCTTTTTATTTTTCTTTTTTTCTCTTTGATACTTTAGAGCATTATTTGTTGTGCTGTCCCTGTCCTCTTTTCGTTGAATTAATCCTTGATAACCTTCTCTTTAAACTCCTTCTTTAAATCCATTAAATCTTTTTATTTTATTTTTTTCTCTTTAATACTTTAGAGCATTATTTGTTCTGCTGCCCCTGTCCTCTTTTCGTTAAATTAATCCTTGATAATCCTCACTTGAAACTCCTTCTTTAAATCCATTAAATCTTTTATTTTTCTTTTTTTCTCTTTGATACTTTAGAGCATTATTTGTTGTTCTGCCCCTGTCCTCTTTTCGTTAAATTAATCCTTCGTTAAATCTTTTTATTTTTCTTTTTTCTCTTTGATACTTTAGAGCATTATTTGTTGTGCTGCCCCTTTCCTCTTTTCGGTAAATTAATCCTTCGTTAAATCTTTTTATTTTCTTTTTTTCTCTTTGATACTTTAGAGCATTATTTGTTGTGCTGCCCCTGTCCTCTTTTCGTTTAATTAATCCTTGATTATCTTCTTTTGAAACTCTTTCTTTAAATCCATTAATTCTTTTTTTTTTCTTTTTTTCTCTTTGATACTTTAGAGCATTATTTGTTGTTATGCCCCTGTCCTCTTTTCGTTAAATTAATCCTTGATAACCTTCTCTTTAAACTCTTTCTTTAAATCCATTAAATCTTTTTATTTTCTTTTTTTCTCTTTGATACTTTAGAGCATTATTTGTTGTGCTGCCTCTGTCCTCTCTTCGTTAAGTTAATCCTTGATAATCCTCACTTGAAACTCCTTCTTTAAATCCATTAAACCTTTTTTTTCTTTTTCTCTCTTTGATACTTTAGAGCATTATTTGTTTTGCTGCCCCTGTCCTCTTTTCGTTAAATTAATCCTTGATAATCCTCACTTGAAACTCCTTCTTTAAATCCATTAAATCTTTTATTTTTCTTTTTTTCTCTTTGATACTTTAGAGCATTATTTGTTGTGCTGTCCCTGTCCTCTTTTCGTTGAATTAATCCTTGATAACCTTCTCTTTAAACTCCTTCTTTAAATCCATTAAATCTTTTTATTTTATTTTTTTCTCTTTAATACTTTAGAGCATTATTTGTTCTGCTGCCCCTGTCCTCTTTTCGTTAAATTAATCCTTGATAATCCTCACTTGAAACTCCTTCTTTAAATCCATTAAATCTTTTTATTTTTCTTTTTTTCTCTTTGATACTTTAGAGCATTATTTGTTGTGCTGTCCCTGTCCTCTTTTCGTTGAATTAATCCTTGATAACCTTCTCTTTAAACTCCTTCTTTAAATCCATTAAATCTTTTTATTTTATTTTTTTCTCTTTAATACTTTAGAGCATTATTTGTTCTGCTGCCCCTGTCCTCTTTTCGTTAAATTAATCCTTGATAATCCTCACTTGAAACTCCTTCTTTAAATCCATTAAATCTTTTATTTTTCTTTTTTTCTCTTTGATACTTTAGAGCATTATTTGTTGTTCTGCCCCTGTCCTCTTTTCGTTAAATTAATCCTTCGTTAAATCTTTTTATTTTTCTTTTTTCTCTTTGATACTTTAGAGCATTATTTGTTGTGCTGCCCCTTTCCTCTTTTCGGTAAATTAATCCTTCGTTAAATCTTTTTATTTTCTTTTTTTCTCTTTGATACTTTAGAGCATTATTTGTTGTGCTGCCCCTGTCCTCTTTTCGTTTAATTAATCCTTGATTATCTTCTTTTGAAACTCTTTCTTTAAATCCATTAATTCTTTTTTTTTTCTTTTTTTCTCTTTGATACTTTAGAGCATTATTTGTTGTTCTGCCCCTGTTCTCTTTTCGTTAAATTAATCCTTGATAACCTTCTCTTTAAACTCTTTCTTTAAATCCATTAAATCTTTTTATTTTCTTTTTTTCTCTTTGATACTTTAGAGCATTATTTGTTGTGCTGCCCCTGTCCTCTTTTCGGTAAATTAATCCTTCGTTAAATCTTTTTATTTTCTTTTTTTCTCTTTGATACTTTAGAGCATTATTTGTTGTGCTGCCCCTGTCCTCTTTTCGGTAAATAAATCTTTGATTATCTTCTTTTGAAACTCTTTCTTTAAATCCATTAATTTTTTTTTTCTTTTTTTCTCTTTGATACTTTAGAGCATTATTTGTTGTTCTGCCCCTGTCCTCTTTTCGTCAAATTGATCCTTGATAACCTTCTCTTTAAACTCTTTCTTTAAATCCATTAAATATTTTTTTTTTCTTTTTTTCTCTTTAATACTTTAGAGCATTATTTGTTCTGCTGCCCCTGTCCTCTATTCGTCAAATTAATCCTTGATAATCCTCACTTGAAACTCCTTCTTTCAATCCATTAAATCTTTTTATTTTTCTTTTTTTCTCTTTGATACTTTAGAGCATTATTTGTTGTGCTGTCCCTGTCCTCTTTTTGTTGAATTAATCCTTGATAACCTTCTCTTTAAACTCTTTCTTTAAATCCATTAAATCTTTTTATTTTATTTTTTTCTCTTTGATACTTTAGAGCATTATTTGTTTTGCTGCCCCTGTCCTCTTTTCGTTAAATTAATCCTTGATAATCCTCACTTGAAACTCCTTCTTTAAATCATTAAATCTTTTTATTTTTGTTTCTCTTTGATACTTTAGTGCATTATTTGTTGTTCTGCCCCTGTCCTCTTTTCGTTAAATTAATCCTTGATAACCTTCTCATTAAACTCTTTCTTTAAATCCATTAATTCTTTTTATTTTTCTTTTTTCCTCTTCAATACTTTAGAGCATTATTTGTTGTTCTGCCCCTGTCCTCTTTTCGTTATATTAATGCTTGATTTTCTTCACTTGAAACACCTTTTTTAAAACCTTTAAATCATTTTTTTTTCTCTTCAACACTTTAGAACATTATTTGTTGTTTTGCCCCTGTCTTCTTTTCGTTTAATGAATCCTTGATTTCTTCGCTTGAAACTCTTTCTTTAAATCCATTAAATCTTTTTATTTTTCTTTTTTTCTCTTTAATACTTTAGAACAATATTTGTTTTTCTGCCCCCGTCCTCTTTTCGTTAAATTAATCCTTGGTTATCTTCTTTTGAAAGTCCTTCTTTAAATCCATTAAATCTTTTTATTTTAGTTTCTCTTTGATACTTAAGTGCATTATTTGTTGTTCTGCCCCTGTCCTCTTTTCGTTAAATTAATCCTTGATAATCCTCACTTGAAACTCCTTCTTTAAATCCATTAAATCTTTTTTTTTTTCTTTTTTCTCTTTAATACTTTAGAGCATTATTTGTTGTGCTGCCCCAGTCCTCTTTTCGTTAAATTAATCCTTGATAACCTTCTCTTTAAACTCTTTCTTTAAATCCATTAAATCTTTTTATTTTTCTTTTTTTCTCTTTGATACTTTAGAGCATTATTTGTTCTGCTGCCCCTGTCCTCTTTTCGTTAAATTAATCCTTGATAATCCTCACTTGAAACTCCTTCTTTAAATCCATTAAATCTTTTATTTTTCTTTTTTTCTCTTTGATACTTTAGAGCATTATTTGTTGTTCTGCCCCTGTCCTCTTTTCGTTAAATTAATCCTTGATAATCCTCACTTGAAACTCCTTCTTTAAATCCATTAAATCTTTTTATTTTTCTTTTTTTCTCTTTGATACTTTAGAGCATTATTTGTTCTGCTGCCCCTGTCCTCTTTTCGTTAAATTAATCCTTGATAATCCTCACTTGAAACTCCTTCTTTAAATCCATTAAATCTTTTATTTTTCTTTTTTTCTCTTTGATACTTTAGAGCATTATTTGTTGTTCTGCGCCTGTCCTCTTTTCGTTAAATTAATCCTTGATAATCCTCACTTGAAACTCCTTCTTTAAATCCATTAAATCTTTTTATTTTTCTTTTTTCTCTTTAATACTTTAGAGCATTATTTGTTGTGCTGCCCCAGTCCTCTTTTCGTTAAATTAATCCTTGATAACCTTCTCTTTAAACTCTTTCTTTAAATCCATTAAATCTTTTTTTTTTTCTTTTTTTCTCTTTGATACTTTAGAGCATTATTTGTTCTGCTGCCCCTGTCCTCTTTTCGTTAAATTAATCCTTGATAATCCTCACTTGAAACTCCTTCTTTAAATCCATTAAATCTTTTATTTTTCTTTTTTTCTCTTTGATACTTTAGAGCATTATTTGTTGTTCTGCCCCTGTCCTCTTTTCGTTAAATTAATCCTTGATAACCTTCTCATTAAACTCTTTCTTTAAATCCATTAATTCTTTTTATTTTTCTTTTTTCCTCTTCAATACTTTAGAGCATTATTTGTTGTTCTGCCCCTGTCCTCTTTTCGTTATATTAATGCTTGATTTTCTTCACTTGAAACACCTTTTTTAAAACCTTTAAATCATTTTTTTTTCTCTTCAACACTTTAGAACATTATTTGTTGTTTTGCCCCTGTCTTCTTTTCGTTTAATGAATCCTTGATTTCTTCGCTTGAAACTCTTTCTTTAAATCCATTAAATCTTTTTATTTTTCTTTTTTTCTCTTTAATACTTTAGAACAATATTTGTTTTTCTGCCCCCGTCCTCTTTTCGTTAAATTAATCCTTGGTTATCTTCTTTTGAAAGTCCTTCTTTAAATCCATTAAATCTTTTTATTTTAGTTTCTCTTTGATACTTAAGTGCATTATTTGTTGTTCTGCCCCTGTCCTCTTTTCGTTAAATTAATCCTTGATAATCCTCACTTGAAACTCCTTCTTTAAATCCATTAAATCTTTTTATTTTTCTTTTTTCTCTTTAATACTTTAGAGCATTATTTGTTGTGCTGCCCCAGTCCTCTTTTCGTTAAATTAATCCTTGATAATCCTCACTTGAAACTCCTTTTTTAAATCCTTTAAATCATTTTTTTTCTTTTCTTCTCTTTAACACTTTAGAGCATTATTTGTTGTTTTGCCCTTGTCTTCTTTTCGTTTAATGAATCCTTGATTTCTTCGCTTGAAACTCTTTCTTTAAATCCATTAAATCTTTTTATTTTTCTTTTTTCTCTTTAATACTTTAGAGCAATATTTGTTTTTCTGCCCCCGTCCTCTTTTCGTTAAATTAATCCTTGGTTATCTTTTTTTGAAAGTCCTTCTTTAAATCCATTAAATCTTTTTATTTTCCTTTTTTTCTCTTTAATACTTTAGAGCATTATTTGTTGTGCTGCCCCTGTCCTCTTTTCGGTAAATTAATCCTTCGTTAAATCTTTTTATTTTTCTTTTTCTCTCTTTGATACTTTAGAGCATTATTTGTTCTGCTGCCCCTGTCCTCTATTCGTCAAATCAATCCTTGATAATCCTCACTTGAAACTCCTTCTTTAAATCCATTAAACCTTTTTTTTCTCTTTCTCTCTTTGATACTTTAGAGCATTATTTGTTGTTCTGCCCCTGTCCTCTTTTCGTTAAATTAATCCTTGATAATCCTCACTTGAAACTCCTTTTTTAAATCCATTAAATCTTTTTATTTTTCTTTTTTTCTCTTTAATACTTTAGAGCATTATTTGTTGTGCTGCCTCTGTCCTCTTTTCGTTAAGTTAATCCTTGATAATCCTCACTTGAAACTCTTTCTTTAAATCCATTAAATCTTTTTATTTTTCTTTTTTTCTCTTTGATACTTTAGAGCATTATTTGTTGTGCTGCCTCTGTCCTCTTTTCGTTAAGTTAATCCTTGATAATCCTCACTTGAAACTCCTTCTTTAAATCCATTAAACCTTTTTTTTCTTTTTCTCTCTTTGATACTTTAGAGCATTATTTGTTGTTCTGCCCCTGTCCTCTTTTCGTTAAATTAATCCTTGATAATCCTCACTTGAAACTCCTTCTTTAAATCCATTAAACCTTTTTTTTCTTTTTCTCTCTTTGATACTTTAGAGCATTATTTGTTGTTCTGCCCCTGTCCTCTTTTCGTTAAATTAATCCTTGATAATCCTCACTTGAAACTCCTTTTTTAAATCCATTAAATCTTTTTATTTTTCTTTTTTTCTCTTTAATACTTTAGAGCATTATTTGTTGTGCTGCCTCTGTCCTCTTTTCGTTAAGTTAATCCTTGATAATCCTCACTTGAAACTCTTTCTTTAAATCCATTAAATCTTTTTATTTTTCTTTTTTTCTCTTTGATACTTTAGAGCATTATTTGTTGTGCTGCCTCTGTCCTCTTTTCGTTAAGTTAATCCTTGATAATCCTCACTTGAAACTCCTTCTTTAAATCCATTAAACCTTTTTTTTCTTTTTCTCTCTTTGATACTTTAGAGCATTATTTGTTGTTCTGCCCCTGTCCTCTTTTCGTTAAATTAATCCTTGATAATCCTCACTTGAAACTCCTTTTTTAAATCCATTAAATCTTTTTATTTTTCTTTTTTTCTCTTTAATACTTTAGAGCATTATTTGTTGTGCTGCCCCCGTCCTCTTTTCGTTAAATTAATCCTTGATAATCCTCACTTGAAACTCCTTTTTTAAATCCATTAAATCTTTTTATTTTTCTTTTTTTCTCTTTAATACTTTAGAGCATTATTTGTTGTGCTGCCCCCGTCCTCTTTTCGTTAAAATAATCCTTGATTATCTTCTCTTGAAACTCCCTCTTTCAATCCATTAAATCTTTTTTTTTTTCTTTTTTTCTCTTTAATACTTTAGAGCATTATTTGTCGTGCTGCCCCCGTCCTCTATTCGTCAAATTAATCCTTGATAATCCTCACTTGTAACTCCTTCTTTTAATCCATTAAATCTTTTTATTTTTCTTTTTCTCTCTTTGATACTTTAGAGCATTATTTGTTCTGCTGCCCCTGTCCTCTATTTGTCAAATTAATCCTTGATAATCCTCACTTGAAACTCCTTCTTTAAATCCATTAAATCTTTTTACTTTTCTTTTTTCTCTTTGAAACTTTAGAGCATTATTTTTTGTGCTGCCCCTGTCCTCTTTTCGTTAAATTAATCCTTGATAATCCTCACTTGAAACTCCTTCTTTCAATCCATTAAATCTTTTTATTTTTGTTTCTCTTTGATACTTTAGTGCATTATTTGTTGTTCTGCCCCTGTCCTCTTTTCGTTAAATTAATCCTTGATAATCTTCTCTTGAAACTCCTTCTTTCAATCCATTAAATCTTTTTTTTTTCTTTTTTTCTCTTTGATACTTTAGAGCATTATTTGTTGTGCTGCCCCTGTCCTCTTTTCGGTAAATTAATCCTTCGTTAAATCTTTTTATTTTTCTTTTTCTCTCTTTGATACTTTAGAGCATTATTTGTTCTGCTGCCCCTGTCCTCTTTTCGTTAAATTAATCCTTGATAATCCTCTCTTGAAACTCTATCTTTAAATCCATTAAATCTTTTTACTTTTCTTTTTTCTCTTTGAAACTTTAGAGCATTATTTTTTGTTCTGCCCCCGTCCTCTTTTCGTTAAATTAATGCTTGATTTTCTTCACCTGAAACTCCTTCTTTAAATCCATTAAATCTTTTTATTTTTGTTTCTCTTTGATACTTTAGTGCATTATTTGTTGTTCTGCCCCTGTCCTCTTTTCGTTAAATTAATCCTTGATAATCCTCACTTGAAACTCCTTTTTTAAATCCATTAAATCTTTTTATTTTTCTTTTTTTCTCTTTAATACTTTAGAGCATTATTTGTTGTGCTGCCTCTGTCCTCTTTTCGTTAAGTTAATCCTTGATAATCCTCACTTGAAACTCTTTCTTTAAATCCATTAAATCTTTTTATTTTTCTTTTTTTCTCTTTGATACTTTAGAGCATTATTTGTTGTGCTGCCTCTGTCCTCTTTTCGTTAAGTTAATCCTTGATAATCCTCACTTGAAACTCCTTCTTTAAATCCATTAAACCTTTTTTTTCTTTTTCTCTCTTTGATACTTTAGAGCATTATTTGTTGTTCTGCCCCTGTCCTCTTTTCGTTAAATTAATCCTTGATAATCCTCACTTGAAACTCCTTCTTTAAATCCATTAAACCTTTTTTTTCTTTTTCTCTCTTTGATACTTTAGAGCATTATTTGTTGTTCTGCCCCTGTCCTCTTTTCGTTAAATTAATCCTTGATAATCCTCACTTGAAACTCCTTCTTTAAATCCATTAAATCTTTTTATTTTTCTTTTTTTCTCTTTAATACTTAAGAGCATTATTTGTTGTGCTGCCCCCGTCCTCTTTTCGTTAAATTAATCCTTGATTATCTTCTTTTGAAAGTCCTTCTTTAAATCCATTAAATCTTTTTTTTTTCTTTTTTTCTCTTTAATACTTTAGAGCATTACTTGTTGTGCTGCCCCTGTCCTCTTTTCGTTAAGTTAATCCTTGATAATCCTCACTTGAAACTCCTTCTTTAAATCCATTAAATCTTTTTATTTTTCTTTTTTTCTCTTTAATACTTAAGAGCATTATTTGTTGTGCTGCCCCCGTCCTCTTTTCGTTAAATTAATCCTTGATTATCTTCTCTTGAAACTCCTTCTTTCAATCCATTAAATCTTTTTTTTTCTTTTTTTCTTTTTGATATTTTAGAGCATTATTTGTTGTGCTGCCCCCGTCCTCTTTTCGTTAAATTAATCCTTGATAATCCTCACTTGAAACTCCTTCTTTCAATCCATTAAATCTTTTTTTTTCTTTTTTTCTTTTTGATACTTTAGAGCATTATTTGTTGTTCTGCCCCTGTCCTCTTTTCATTAAATTAATCCTTGATTTTTTCACTTGAAACTCTTTCTTTAAATTCATTAAATCTTTTTATTTTTGTTTCTCTTTGATACTTTAGTGCATTATTTGTTCTGCTGCCCCTGTCCTCTATTCGTCAAATTAATCCTTGATAATCCTCACTTGAAACTCCTTCTTTAAATCCATTAAATGTTTTTACTTTTCTTTTTTCTCTTTGAAACTTTAGAGCATTATTTGTTGTGCTGCCCCCGTCCTCTTTTCGTTAAAATAATCCTTGATTATCTTCTCTTGAAACTCCCTCTTTCAATCCATTAAATCTTTTTTTTTTCTTTTTTTCTCTTTGATACTTTAGAGCATTATTTGTTGTGCTGCCCCTGTCCTCTTTTTGGTAAATTAATTCTTCGTTAAATCTTTTTATTTTTCTTTTTTTCTCTTTGATACTTTAGAGCATTATTTGTTCTGCTACCCCTGTCCTCTATTCGTCAAATTAATCCTTGATAATCCTCACTTGAAACTCCTTCTTTAAATCCATTAAATGTTTTTACTTTTCTTTTTTCTCTTTGAAACTTTAGAGCAATATTTTTTGTTCTGCCCCCGTCCTCTTTTCGTTAAATTAATGCTTGATTTTCTTCACCTGAAACTCCTTCTTTAAATCCATTAAATCTTTTTATTTTTCTTTTTTTCTCTTTAATACTTTAGAGCATTATTTGTTGTGCTGCCCCCGTCCTCTTTTCGTTAAATTATTCCTTGATTATCTTCTTTTGAAAGTCCTTCTTTAAATCCATTAAATCTTTTTATTTTTCTTTTTTTCTCTTTAATACTTTAGAGCATTACTTGCTGTGCTTCCCCTGTCCTCTTTTCGTTAAATTAATCCTTGATAATCCTCACTTGAAACTCCTTCTTTAAATCCATTAAATCTTTTTATTTTTCTTTTTTTCTCTTTAATATTTAAGAGCATTATTTGTTGTGCTGCCCCCGTCCTCTTTTCGTTAAATTAATCCTTGATTATCTTCTCTTGAAACTCCTTCTTTCAATCCATTAAATCTTTTTTTTTCTTTTTTTCTTTTTGATACTTTAGAGCATTATTTGTTGTGCTGCCCCCGTCCTCTTTTCGTTAAATTAATCCTTGATTATCTTCTCTTGAAACTCCTTCTTTCAATCCATTAAATCTTTTTTTTTCTTTTTTTCTTTTTGATACTTTAGAGCATTATTTGTTGTTCTGCCCCTGTCCTCTTTTCATTAAATTAATCCTTGATTTCTTCACTTGAAACTCTTTCTTTAAATTCATTAAATCTTTTGATTTTTCTTTTTTTTCTCTTTTATACTTTAGAGCATTATTTTTTGTTCTGCCCCTGTCCTCTTTTCGTTAAGTTAATCCTTGATAATCCTCACTTGAAACTCTTTCTTTAAATCCATTAAATCTTTTTATTTTTCTTTTTTTCTCTTTGATACTTTAGAGCATTATTTGTTGTGCTGCCTCTGTCCTCTTTTCGTTAAGTTAATCCTTGATAATCCTCACTTGAAACTCCTTCTTTAAATCCATTAAACCTTTTTTTTCTTTTTCTCTCTTTGATACTTTAGAGCATTATTTGTTGTTCTGCCATTGTCCTCTTTTCGTTAAATTAATCCTTGATAATCCTCACTTGAAACTCCTTCTTTAAATCCATTAAACCTTTTTTTTCTTTTTCTCTCTTTGATACTTTAGAGCATTATTTGTTGTTCTGCCCCTGTCCTCTTTTCGTTAAATTAATCCTTGATAATCCTCACTTGAAACTCCTTCTTTAAATCCATTAAATCTTTTTATTTTTCTTTTTTTCTCTTTAATACTTAAGAGCATTATTTGTTGTGCTGCCCCCGTCCTCTTTTCGTTAAATTAATCCTTGATTATCTTCTTTTGAAAGTCCTTCTTTAAATCCATTAAATCTTTTTTTTTTCTTTTTTTCTCTTTAATACTTTAGAGCATTACTTGTTGTGCTGCCCCTGTCCTCTTTTCGTTAAGTTAATCCTTGATAATCCTCACTTGAAACTCCTTCTTTAAATCCATTAAATCTTTTTATTTTTCTTTTTTTCTCTTTAATACTTAAGAGCATTATTTGTTGTGCTGCCCCCGTCCTCTTTTCGTTAAATTAATCCTTGATTATCTTCTCTTGAAACTCCTTCTTTCAATCCATTAAATCTTTTTTTTTCTTTTTTTCTTTTTGATATTTTAGAGCATTATTTGTTGTGCTGCCCCCGTCCTCTTTTCGTTAAATTAATCCTTGATTATCTTCTCTTGAAACTCCTTCTTTCAATCCATTAAATCTTTTTTTTTCTTTTTTTCTTTTTGATACTTTAGAGCATTATTTGTTGTTCTGCCCCTGTCCTCTTTTCATTAAATTAATCCTTGATTTTTTCACTTGAAACTCTTTCTTTAAATTCATTAAATCTTTTGATTTTTCTTTTTTTTCTCTTTTATACTTTAGAGCATTATTTTTTGTTCTGCCCCTGTCCTCTTTTCGTTAAGTTAATCCTTGATAAGCCTCACTTGAAACTCCTTCTTTAAATCCATTAAATCTTTTTATTTTTCTTTTTTTCTCTTTAATACTTTAGAGCATTATTTGTTGTGCTGCCCCCGTCCTCTTTTCGTTAAATTAATCCTTGATAATCCTCACTTGAAACTCCTTCTTTAAATCATTAAATCTTTTTATTTTTGTTTCTCTTTGATACTTTAGTGCATTATTTGTTCTGCTGCCCCTGTCCTCTATTCGTCAAATTAATCCTTGATAATCCTCACTTGAAACTCCTTCTTTAAATCCATTAAATGTTTTTACTTTCCTTTTTTCTCTTTGAAACTTTAGAGCATTATTTGTTGTGCTGCCCCCGTCCTCTTTTCGTTAAATTAATGCTTGATTTTCTTCACCTGAAACTCCTTCTTTAAATCCATTAAATCTTTTTATTTTTCTTTTTTTCTCTTTAATACTTTAGAGCATTATTTGTTGTGCTGCCCCCGTCCTCTTTTCGTTAAATTATTCCTTGATTATCTTCTTTTGAAAGTCCTTCTTTAAATCCATTAAATCTTTTTATTTTTCTTTTTTTCTCTTTAATACTTTAGAGCATTACTTGCTGTGCTTCCCCTGTCCTCTTTTCGTTAAATTAATCCTTGATAATCCTCACTTGAAACTCCTTCTTTAAATCCATTAAATCTTTTTATTTTTCTTTTTTTCTCTTTAATATTTAAGAGCATTATTTGTTGTGCTGCCCCCGTCCTCTTTTCGTTAAATTAATCCTTGATTATCTTCTCTTGAAACTCCTTCTTTCAATCCATTAAATCTTTTTTTTTCTTTTTTTCTTTTTGATACTTTAGAGCATTATTTGTTGTGCTGCCCCCGTCCTCTTTTCGTTAAATTAATCCTTGATTATCTTCTCTTGAAACTCCTTCTTTCAATCCATTAAATCTTTTTTTTTCTTTTTTTCTTTTTGATACTTTAGAGCATTATTTGTTGTTCTGCCCCTGTCCTCTTTTCATTAAATTAATCCTTGATTTCTTCACTTGAAACTCTTTCTTTAAATTCATTAAATCTTTTGATTTTTCTTTTTTTTCTCTTTTATACTTTAGAGCATTATTTTTTGTTCTGCCCCTGTCCTCTTTTCGTTAAGTTAATCCTTGATAAGCCTCACTTGAAACTCCTTCTTTAAATCCATTAAATCTTTTTATTTTTCTTTTTTTCTCTTTAATACTTTAGAGCATTATTTGTTGTGCTGCCCCTGTCCTCTTTTCGTTAAATTAATCCTTTGTTAAATCTTTTTATTTTTCTTTTTTTCTCTTTGATACTTTAGAGCATTATTTGTTCTGCTGCCCCTGTCCTCTTTTCGTTAAATTAATCCTTGATAATCATCACTTGAAACTCCTTCTTTAAATCCATTAAATCTTTTTATTTTTCTTTTTTTCTCTTTGATACTTTAGAGCATTTTTTGTTGTTCTGCCCCTGTCCTCTTTTCGTTAAATTAATCCTTGATAATCCTTACTTGAACGTCCTACTTTTAATCCATTAAATCTTTTTATTTTTCTTTTTTTCTCTTTGATACTTTAGAGCATTATTTTCTGTGCTGCCCCTGCCCTTTTTTCGTTAAATTAATCCTTGATAATACTCACTTGAAACTCCTTCTTTCAATCCATTAAATCTTTTTTTTTCCTTTTTTTCTTTTTGATACTTTAGAGCATTATTTGTTGTTCTGCCCCTGTCCTCTTTTCATTAAATTAATCCTTGATTTCTTCACTTGAAACTCTTTCTTTAAATTCATTAAATCTTTTTATTTTTCTTTTTTTCTCTTTAATACTTTAGAGCATTATTTGTTGTGCTGCCCCTGTCCTCTTTTCGTTAAATTAATCCTTGATAATCCTCACTTAAAACTCCTTCTTTCAATCCATTAAATCTTTTTATTTTTCTTTTTTTCTCTTTGATACTTTAGAGCATTATTTGTTCTGCTGCCCCTGTCCTCTTTTCGTTAAATTAATCCTTGATAATCCTCACTTGAAACTCCTTCTTTAAATCCATTAAATCTTTTTATTTTTCTTTTTTTCTCTTTGATACTTTAGAGCATTTTTTGTTGTTCTGCCCCTGTCCTCTTTTCGTTAAATTAATCCTTGATAATCCTTACTTGAAAGTCCTACTTTTAATCCATTAAATCTTTTTATTTTTCTTTTTTTCTCTTTGATACTTTAGAGCATTATTTTCTGTGCTGCCCCTGCCCTTTTTTCGTTAAATTAATCCTTGATAATACTCACTTGAAACTCCTTCTTTCAATCCATTAAATCTTTTTTTTTCCTTTTTTTCTTTTTGATACTTTAGAGCATTATTTGTTGTTCTGCCCCTGTCCTCTTTTCATTAAATTAATCCTTGATTTCTTCACTTGAAACTCTTTCTTTAAATTCATTAAATCTTTTTATTTTTCTTTTTTTCTCTTTAATACTTTAGAGCATTATTTGTTGTGCTGCCCCTGTCCTCTTTTCGTTAAATTAATCCTTGATAATCCTCACTTAAAACTCCTTCTTTCAATCCATTAAATCTTTTTATTTTTATTTTTTTCTCTTTGATACTTTAGAGCATTATTTGTTCTGCTGCCCCTGTCCTCTTTTCGTTAAATTAATCCTTGATAATCCTCACTTGAAACTCCTTCTTTAAATCCATTAAATCTTTTTATTTTTCTTTTTTTCTCTTTGATACTTTAGAGCATTATTTGTTGTTCTGCCCCTGTCCTCTTTTCGTTAAATTAATCCTTGATAATCCTTACTTGAAAGTCCTACTTTTAATCCATTAAATCTTTTTATTTTTCTTTTTTTCTCTTTGATACTTTAGAGCATTATTTTCTGTGCTGCCCCTGCCCTTTTTTCGTTAAATTAATCCTTGATAATACTCACTTGAAACTCCTTCTTTCAATCCATTAAATCTTTTTATTTTTGTTTCTCTTTAATACTTTAGAGCATTATTTGTTGTTCTCCCCCTGTCCTCTTTTCGTTGAATTAATCCTTGATTATTTTGTCTTGAAACTCCTTATCAAATCTTGAAAATCAGTATAAGATTTTCGGTCTTAGTAAAGATTTGAAAGAGACCCAGCTACCGCATACATTGAAAGAAATTTCAAAAGGCAGATGTCTGACAACAGCATATCTTGCCTTGAGGTTGAGAATTGAAACTGACAAAAAGATATGTCAAAATTGAAATACGTTAAAAATCTTTCTAATTTGTAGCGATCGATTGCATTTAACGATGGCATTAGACAATATCATTAAAGTTCAAGCT
Source organism: Rhopilema esculentum (assembly GCF_057945365.1). Classification (NCBI taxonomy): domain Eukaryota; kingdom Metazoa; phylum Cnidaria; class Scyphozoa; order Rhizostomeae; family Rhizostomatidae; genus Rhopilema; species Rhopilema esculentum. Next base: position 6,102,584 of record NC_142834.1, on the reverse strand, counting down.
TGTGGGTCAAAAAGTTTTTCATTCAAAGAAACTGCGTACTTTTTGACCTACTAAACAGGTATGAAAAATATTTGACGAGTACCAAAATTAACATCTACTTATCTTTATACTAGAATCTATAAAATTAATACCTAGTAACTCATTTATGTGACAGAAATATAAGATAATGATAAATTTTTAAAAAATTGAGTTTTTCTGTGGTTACAAGAGTCTAGATAAATTGTAGCTGTTGAATTCACATTCCAATTACACAACTATCCAAATAATGAATGAAAGTTTTGTCACTATCGGAAAGGTACCAATTTTTAAATGTTTTTAAGGAAGATGTTAAAACACTAATCTTGGAAGACTAGTCCCATCTCTATAAATTCTTGTTTTGGCGAGGCTATAGAGTCCCTTCACCATATCTTCTCTTAGGTAAGGAGGGGGGCTTCTTTCTCTTTAGAACATATGATTTCAACTCTTGGAACGATATACTGGTTTAGTAAGAGCGTTGTTGGTTCTTTTACTAATGATTTGTTTTAGATTATAAATATTTTAGATATATATATATATATTTGATGTACAATATATACAATTTCTCACCTCAATGTTTGCAGATGCAAAAGGTTAGGACAGATTGTTTATAATTGTCCAAAACACGAATTAACATTTAAACTATTACACAACTTTAATACAACAGCTCAAAAAAGGGGATTAGCTAAAACATAGCAAATAGACAAGCCAGGCTACAAAGTGAATGTAAACAAAATAGAAATATTAGCTGTTGTGCGTGAGTGCAAATATATTGTTGAATGTATGGCTGATTAAGTGCATTGTCATCTTATAAGTTCATTATACCCTGTCACAATTTCGACAGATCGTTTACCCCACTCCTAAAGTAAACATTAATCGATCTAGTAAGGGAGGTTTAGAACCATAAAGAGGTGTTTGACTTGAGTTTTGTTGGATCTCAACTATTGTAGTTTTTCCACAGTCTGAGTTTTAGAGACACACGTGCTCTAGAGAAGCCAGAGGTTTAATGAACTGATCATCGAAACTCTAAAAGCATTCACTACGATTAGAGAAAATTATTGTTCTTTCTTAGTTTTATTCCCAATCTTGTTAGAAGAGCACAACACATTTAAATTCTGCTCCAAACGCACTCTTTTCGTTGGGTACAATAAGCCACTAACAAACTTACTTCTTCAATAGTTAGAGTACTAGCTTACATTTCACTGGAAGTTATTGGCATAAAAACTAAAAATGAAAATAAAATAAGATAGTTTTCGATTTATGTTCTGACGTTGTATACTCTGAAGAGTGTCAGACGAAAAGCTTCAGAAACATGTTTCAAAAGTTTGTCTTTTTCAAAGCCATTTTGGAAATGAAATTTATAAATATAGCGAAATGATTGTTTCACAGAAAGGCTGTAGTGCTACATCAAATAATGTTATAAAACAATGATGAAAGAACATTTGGAAATATCCTTCTTGTATGACATTTTATTTATCAATTATTCTACCAGAAAGATAATAAACTCTTATTTGACATTTTCTTTTCACGAAGTTATTCAATATATCAACATATTAGTTTCCCAAATGGTAAATATTTCACTCATAAATAGCTAGCAAAATATAATGTTGCTGTTGATCCATGCATACAGACAAGAGAGCACCCTTTCATGATTTCCAAATAACATCTGGTTCTATTCCATAGAATTTCACAGGCCTCCCTTTCTTTATGCTTAATATCCTTATAGACAAACAAATTTTTTGATCACACAACATTTAAACACAATGACTCATTAATTATGAACCTTGATAATTTTTTTCCTTTCAGGCAAAACGTGCAAATATATCAACAGTCATTTTACCAGAAGGCAACAAAAAAGACTATGACGACTTGCAAAATTTCATAAAACAAAACTTAGAAAAGCATCTTGTTAGTAACTACGATAAGGTATACGAAATAGCACTGAATTATTCGGAAAGCAATGCAGAGCAAGACAACAGCTCGTAGAATTATGTATATTATTATTAGCTATTTACTTTCGATTTAATTCTATAAAACATTAAAGTTGGTTATTTTACAATTTTAAATGTAAATCTCAAAACCTGCCTATAACCTTCACCGAGTATATTTAGTATCAGCTTTAGATAATACCCGTGGAGAAGTATGTAATTAATCGAGAAAATAAGATTTGTAGGCAAAATAAACGGAAAACAAGCCCAGTGTTTCTAATTTATCGATAAGCCGAACGTTATATTTTCCAGATTTTTTCTAGATCCGCGAAACCAGTTTTATTTTCAAGGCAGTGAAAGAAATTTGTTTTGAATATTAGTTATTTTTCTTTCCTTTTTTCAAATGCCAAAAATTCCAATTTTCGAAGTAAATTCTCCAAATAACAAGATGAATGCCCCTTGCAACACCCCGTGATAACATTTCCATCGCTCAATGGGCTAGTCTTCCCTTTGTTCTTTCACTAGATCATTTTGCTTAAAGGAAAACAAAGGATTGAGCTGGGGCTACTCCATAGAAAATAAAAACTACAATGATTAAAGAAGTGTGGATTATACACAGGTTTTTATGGTCCTCGTAATGATTTACAAAAATTACATCCCGCAGGTAGACTTTTCATCCATTAAGTAGATGGTATACAGTTAATCCGTACTTTATATATGTATAAATTTCATCTGTATTAGCGAATGCGAGAGAAAAATATGAGTCTGACGAGCGAGGTCTGACGTCATCCTTGAGTGATTCCTTCGCAACTTTTATGCCTTGGCTACTTTTGATATCTCATTTTATCAAAATTTCTTTCACTGGCTTTTTCTAACAAATTCTAGATAGTTACAGCTACATCAAATTTATTCTTCCCCAACAATTTAACTTAAGGCAGTTCTTTGTCAACATGGATTCTTCTTCTATATTTTTTTTAGTATTGTCAATTTTTGCGTCCGTAATAAATGTCGTCGTTTTCTTTGCCTTTTTAGCTAGCTTTTTCTTTAAAATATAATTAGTGCCTCAGATTTTCCATATGGCCAAAAAGCAGTTGTTTGAAAACAGTAAAGATATCTTTTTTTCAACACGTATCGACGAAGGAGCTTTACTACCCAGAATGCTATTCGCCTTTCGTGTGATTAAAAACATGGCTTCGAAGAAAGTTGTTTTCGTCATAAGCGGCTCACGTGTTATAGTTATTCCAAGAAAATTTATATTTACTATGCGACAAGATGTTAGATAAATATATTGTAATGCTGAACAGTTAAAGGCCGAAGGTATGTCTATGTTGCTACTGTTATTTTATAAACGCCATATGATGTTAGGCCAGCTTCTGATCAAGCCCTATGGTGTTTTTAGCGCCGTCTTTTCTGTAAGTTATGTTCTAAAATTACATTGCATGCAATAACTAGAGAAAAAGAGAATTGGGATTATTTCATAGGATTTTGTTCGTGGGTGCTATGCCATGAAGTCACCAACCTAAGTTGCCACTCTCTAGAGAGTGGCAAATATTGATCGCTGTGTCGTATAGGGCTCTTGATTGCAATCTCTCAGATTTGTTTTTCAAAATTATTTTTTATGCTCGGTGATGTTTTGTGTTTGTTCTTGTCTGTTGTTTGTGGCGTTTAGAATCATTTTGTTGTGTGTGTTGTAGAGTGTTGAATAGGCTTTAAGCAACAAGAAGGGCTATTTTTTAGTGGAAGTTTAGGAATTATTATCTATCACTTTGTTATCTTAGGTTCTTAATCGATTTTTGCCATTCTACAAATCAGGTGTTGAGCCTTCACTTCCGCATGTGGCTGTTGGTGCCTTGGTAAAAATCGATCAATAATCACATATAAAGCCCTAGACCAGGGATTCTTAATGATTTTAAATGCCGGGCCAGAAAAACATATAGAATTTCTTCGGGGGCCAGTTGGTTTTCAACTTTTACATACCTTGTGTAGGCTGCTCAAAATGAAACTCAGATCTCATTTTTACCATGCTAAGTTAGTGTTAAAATTGACAGGCCTTTTATTTTGTGGCTGCCTATCTTATCTACCTTCACATAAACCCAAAAAATAGTTTTTACAAAGGTCTGTAACTTTATGTTTCTTGTACCAGACTGAGTCAGGAAATTGTTCTATGCTATTTTTAGGCTAGAACGTTCATCGTCGTTAGTCTCTTGTTGGGTCGATTTGAAGTGCCTGAAGTCAGGTCAAGGGACTGCACAGCTTATTTTAAAGAAAGGCCAAAATCTTATGTTTGTTGATGTATTTAGTCAAGGCCACCTCCATGGTTGGCGGCAAGAAAAATTTTAGGCTATATTAATCTAGGAATGGCCAGAAACAACACCTCAAATAGATATTAACGGGAGAAAATTCAAGGCATTTTCTTGACTAGGTTCCATAGTTTTATCTGTTGATATGAAAAAGGAAACAAGACATTTCCTATTTTGTTATTCTCTTTTGGACTAAAAACTGTCTATGGAACACATTTAGAATTGATTAAAGAGAAAAAAAATATATCAGAGGGGACAAAGGAAAACCAAAGATAAATTGAATTCCAAATTTTGAAAATGTTGGCAAAAAATATTTTTGAGGTAAAATGTATTCGGCGGGCAGGATGACATTTTGCTGTGGGCCAGAGATGACCCGCAGGTAGGGGTTTAAGAATGCCTGCCCTAGACCTTAGATATAACTTGATTGATTCAAGTAACAAGGCAGCTTATCCCCACCAGGGAGCTGATGCACCATCCTACCTTAGTTGCATAAAGTATGAGAGGGGAAGAGAAACAAAACTTAAAGAACCAAGTCGACCCTTAATGAAATCATAATAATCTGTTAATTGAATCCTGTTATGTGAATAAGCCCAAACCCCTATGAGGTAAAATTATAGAGGATTTGAAGAAACACACTTTACTTTAAACCAGAAGGGGAGAGAGGGACAGGAGAAGAGAACAGCCTGGCAAGAGCATACATAAAAATCAAGAAGCCCTATCCAAAACACTTACTTACACTCTCTGTAACAACTTTCACCCAAGAAAACCCAACTACAACTTCACCATTATTCCCAAAGGCATCAAAACAGCAAATTAAGGCTTAATAGCATAACTTTACACCTAAATTTGATTAATAAAATTGAAAGAAAATAAGAACCCTTTTAATGATTTCAAATTCTATAACATCTCTCATCAAAAAAGCTCTGATAGAATTTCATTTGACCAGCATTTAATCTGCTCTGAAGGATTGCAGCTCAATGTAAGATAATTTCAAAAGTCATTATCTAATTTTTCTTTTTTAAGAAAAAAACACAACAATTTCTAATTATACTTTAGTAAATGAAAATTTTATTTGTAAATGTAAAAGTAAAAGTGAATCAGCCTTTAAATGTAGAGGTCAATAACCATTACAAGAAATTATTGAGCAAATACTCCAAGACCCCAACAGAATGGTTAAAAGTTTTGATATAAGAGTTTTAAACACAGCATTGAAACTAATAAAAATCAATGCCAGTTTGTGAAAGACTATATACTAAAATTTTGATGATCTACATGATATAAAAATTCATGTCTAAATTTGTTTTATGTAGAGTCATGGATATTTGCATCCTGCTTTGATTTCTGTGGTGTTTTGTCTTGATGGGAAAACTTTGGAACCAAAAACCAGGTAGTTAATTATGATATAGCATTTTGCCAAGAAATATAATTCAATGTATCTTTCAAATCTGATGTATCTTTCATTTAATGTAATCTATCTTTCGAATCAAGTATTTTAAAAAGTATTTTAAAATGTGAAGCAAACTAAAAGAGCTATCAACAAATAAGACTTTTTCCAGTGTATCATATGTTGTTTCCACCAAAGTTGAATATAATTTTCATTAAATAAATGCTGTCTTGATGATAGAAACAGCCCTCCTTGCACTCCTGCAAGAAATCAGATGCTTTTCAATTCACACTTACCATTCCTTGCTGTCTTCAAAAAGATTTTGCAATCTAAGGACATCAATATTATTTTTAATTTTCTATATTATTTTAAATCTTGCTTAATTAATGCTCCGAATTTAGTCACTGTTCCTAAAAGAATGTTAATTTTCTGTTTGGAAAACCTCCTTTTCTTTTGTGCCAGAAAAATTTCATCAATTCATCTTTTAAATTAATGTATTTTGCCAAAATGTTCTGTAATTTTCCTTTGTATACTTAGCCTTGAGAAGATTTTGCTATTTAAAGCATAGCAAAGATGGAAACCAGATTATCTGTGATTAAATTGATCTTTTAATATCAGAGCCTATGTCAGCAGTGATTCGTTAGAGCATAATGGTCCAACGAATTTTTCCAGCCGAAATGAGAATAATGACTTTATATTGCCCCTGAATCCCCTCCCTTCATCAATCCCTTGCTGCCCATTGTTTTTAATTTTTTGCTTCATTCATCATTCAAATGTTCCTCTGAATCAATGTTCATTAAATAGTTATAATTTTTGGCAGGATAAAAGTCCCTGACATCCCCAAACGAAACCACAAAGTTACCACTTTCTTCTACTGTTATATAATTTCAAATCAAGAGTAGACAGTTTTGAATTCCTCACAAACATTTTCCTTTTTTATAGATATTTAGGCCGAGATTGCCATTAATTTAATTTCAATAATAAAGATTCTTTTCCCATAAAATAATGTTATTAATATTTATGCATTGTCCCCCAGAATGAATGCATTACAAAACTTTCCTTCCGTCTGCAGATAATGTAGCAACTAATTCTTTACATCATTTTTGGGTGTAACCTTTAATAAAGGGCGTGTCTGTGTGAATTTCTTATTTTGGCTCCCTCACTTCTGGTCTGTTTCATAAGTAGCTTGATGTAGGACACAGCTGCATATTGTTTTGTGGTTTTTAAGGCTATGACTAAAATATTGAAAGTTTAGGAAGAATTTAGGACAATATCCTCACTTGTTTAATTTATCCAAATTCTTGCAAACTAAGCCTGCAATGTGATGCCAATCAAAGTCCAATGTAAATCATTATATATTACTTTTAACTACTGTGACATTACCTTCACTGATGCTACTTTTGAAGATATCCTCTTAGCAACGATACTACCCTTCATTAGGAAAACCAATGTCAATTTTTTGGCAATTCAGTTTTGAAAACAAAATTTTGTTGCTTTTTTAGAACGTTAAAAAAATGTTAACAATCAAAAAGCCATCTATGATTTCGATACTTTGATTGAAACGACTTTTTAATTTCAGACTTTCTCGATAACGTTCTCCAGATCTCCTTTACTGATAAACAGTTTGGTTGGTTTTCTTCGGTTTTTTAGGTCTTGCTTTTAGCTCTGGACTCTGTTCTTTTGGACAAAATTCCAGAAACTTTCATTTTCTTAAACTTTATTGAAATATTTTTTCAACTACTTACAATGTTATTTTTTGTTTAAATCCTAGGGCTGACAAATTCCTCTTCAAAGTTCATCAATATAGCCAGTTGATGCTTTGAACACCTAGAAATTGGATATGAATGGGATCTGGACTAAAACCTTCATAAGAACTTGTATGACTTTTGCAGGTATGTCGGTTCCCTTTCCTTCAAATTCCAAACTTACAAACTTAAATTGCATGGATCATTGTGCTTTTATTCTGAAGTGCAGACCTTTAATTCTGAAGTGTCAACCTTATACTTTCTAAGGAAATTTTTTTTTTTCAAATTACCATGATTATATTTCAAAATGTATTTTTTCCTTGAGAATTAAATTCTATTCATGACTTACTATACGTTACTTTTGATGAAAAGTTTCTCACTGTTGTTAGCTTTGTAAAAATAATTCTCTAAAAACCTTCTATATTTTTGTTTCCTTCCGCATGAATTTCTCTTTCTAACTTACTGCTGGTAGCTCTTTTGAAAAGCTTCTCTGAAAAACACTTTTTTTTTTATTTCCTTGCGTATTAACTTTCGTTTATCACTTACTATAACTTACTCTGCTTTTGAGTTTCTCAAAAAGCCAACATGTCAATTTTTATTGCCAAGTTGCTGTAGAGAGCTTTGCGTTAGTGTTTCCCTAAAAGCTTTTGTTGTTTTTGTTTTATTGCCTGTCAATTTTATTGCTACGTTGCTGTAGGGAGCTTTCCGTTAGAGTTTCTCTAAAATCCTTCGTTCTCTTTTTTTGACTGTATGTCAATTTTTATTACTATGTTCCTGTAGGGAGCTTTGCTTTAAAGTTTCCCTAAGATCCTTCGTTGTTTTTATTTTAAGCCTGTAAATTATTATTGCTACGTTGCTGTAGGAAACGTTCTTTTCGAGGTTCTCTAAAGTCCTTCGTTGTTCTTTTATTGCCTGTCAATTTTATTGCTACGTTGCTATAGGGAGATTTTCGTTAGAGTTTCTCTAAAATCCTTCGTTCTCTTTATTTTACTGCCTGTTCATTCTTATTGCTACGTTCCTGTAGGGAGCTTTGCTTTAGAGTTTCTCTAAAATCCTTCGTTCTCTTTATTTCATTGCCTGTCAATTTTTACTGTTACGTTCCTGTAGGGAGCTTTGCTTTGGAGTTTCTCTAAAATCCTTTTTTCTCTTTATTTTACTGCCTGTCAATTTTTTTTGTTACGTTGCTGAAGAGAGCTTTGCTCTAGAGTTTCTCTAAAATCCTTCTTTATCTTTATTTTACTGCCTGCCAATTTTTCATTCTTCGTTGCTGTAGGGAGTTTTGCTTTAGAGTTTCTCTAAAATCCTTTTTTCTCTTTATTTTATTGCCTGTCAATTTTTTTTGTTACGTTGCTGTAGGGAGCTTTGCTTTAGAGTTTCTCTAAAATCCTTCTTTCTCTTTATTTTATTGCCTGCCAATTTTTCATGCTTCGTTGCTGTAGGGAGTTTTGCTTGAGAGTTTCTCTAAAATCCTTTTTTCTCTTTATTTTACTGCCTGTCAATTTTTTTTGTTACGTTGCTGTAGGGAGCTTTGCTTTAGAGTTTCTCTAAAATCCTTCTTTCTCTTTATTTTACTGCCTGTTTATTTTTATTGCAATGTTCCTATAAGGAGCTTTGCTTTAGAATTTCTCTAAAATCCTTCGTTCTCTTTTCTTACTGTATGTCAATTTTTATTGCTATGTTCCTGTATGGAGCTTTGCTTCAAAGTTTCCCTATGATCCTTTGTTCTTTTTATTTTAAGCCTGTAAATTTTTATTGCTACGTTGCTGTAGGAAGCTTTCTTTTAGAGGTTCTCTAAAATCCTTTTTTCTCTTTATTTTACTGCCTGCCAATTTTTTTTGTTACGTTGCTTTAGGGAGCTTTGCTCTAGAGTTTCTCTAAAATCCTTCTTTCTCTTTATTTTACTGCCTGCCAATTTGTCATGCTTCGTTCCTGTAGGGAGTTGTGCTTTAGAGTTTCTCTAAAATCCTTTTCTCTCTTTATTTTACTGCCTGTCAATTTTATTTGTTACGTTGCTGTAGGGAGCTTTGCTTTAGAGTTTCTCTAAAATCCTTTTTTCTCTTTATTTTACTGCCTGTCAATTTTTTTTGTTACGTTGCTATAGGGAGCTTTGCTTTAGAATTTCTCTAAAATCCTTCGTTCTCTTTTTTTACTGTATGTCACTTTTTATTGCTATGTTCCTGTATGGAGCTTTGCTTTAAAGTTTCCCTATGATCCTTTGTTCTTTTTATTTTAAGCCTGTAAATTTTTATTGCTACGTTGCTGTAGGAAGCTTTCTTTTAGAGGTTCTCTAAAATCCTTCGTTCTTTTTTTTATTGCCTGTCAATTTTATTGCTACGTGGCTGTAGGGTGCTTTGCTTTAGAGTTTCTCTAAAATCCATCTTTCCCTTTATTTTACTGCCTGTCAATTTTTATTGCTATGTTCCTGTAGGGAGCTTTGCTTTAGAATTCCCCTAAGACCCTTCGTTCTTTTTATTTTACTGTCTGCCAATTTTTCATGCTCTGTTGCTGTAGGGAGTTTTGCTTAAGGGTTTCTCTAAAATCCTTTTTTCTCTTTATTTTACTGCCTGTCAATTTTTTTGTTACGTTGCTGTAGGGAGCTTTGCTTTAGAGTTTCTCTAAAATCCTTCGTTCTCTTTTTTTACTTTATGTCAATCTTTATTGCTATGTTCCTGTAGGTAGCTTTGCTTTAGAATTCCCCTAAGACCCTTCGTTCTCTTTATTTTACTGCCTGCCATTTTTTCATGCTTCGTTGCTGTAGGGAGTTTTGCTTTAGAGTTTCTCTAAAATCCTTTTTTCTCTTTATTTTACTGCCTGTCAATTTTTTTTGTTACGTTGCTGTAGGGAGCTTTTTTTTAGAGTTTCTCTAAAATCCTTCTTTCTCTTTATTTTACTGCCTGTTTGTTTTTATTGCAATGTTCCTATAAGCAGCTTTCCTTTACAGTTTCTCTAAAATCCTTTTTTCTCTTTATTTTACTGCCTGTCAATTTTTATTGCTATGTTCCTGTAGGGAGCTTTGCTTTAGAGTTTCTCTAAAATCCTTCTTTCTCTTTATTTTACTGCCTGTTAGTTTTTATTGCAATGTTCCTATAAGGAGCTTTCCTTTAGAGTTTCTCTAAAATTCTTCGTTCTCTTTTTTTACTGTATGTCAATTTTTATTGCTATGTTCCTGTAGGGAGCTTTGCTTTAGAATTCCCCTAAGACCCTTCGTTCTCTTTATTTTACTGTCTGCCAATTTTTCATGCTTTGTTGCTGGAGGGAGTTTTGCTTTAGAGTTTCTCTAAAATCCTTTTTTCTCTTTATTTCAATGCCTGTCAATTTTTTTTGTTACGTTGCTGTAGGGAGCTTTGCTTTAGAGTTTCTCTAAAATCCTTCTTTCTCCTTATTTTACTGTCTGCCAATTTTTCATGCTTTGTTGCTGTAGTGAGTTTTGCTTTAAAGTTTCTCTAAAATCCTTTTTTCTCTTTATTTTACTGCCTGTCAATTTTTTTTGTTACGTTGCTGTAGGGAGCTTTGCTTTAGAGTTTCTCTAAAATCCTTCGTTCTCTTTTTTTACTGTATGTCAATTTTTATTGCTATGTTCCTGTAGGGAGCTCTGCTTTAGAATTCCCCTAAGACCCTTCGTTCTCTTTATTTTACTGTCTGCCAATTTTTCATGCTTTGTTGCTGGAGGGAGTTTTGCTTTAGAGTTTCTCTAAAATCCTTTTTTCTCTTTATTTCAATGCCTGTCAATTTTTTTTGTTACGTTGCTGTAGGGAGCTTTGCTTTAGAGTTTCTCTAAAATCCTTCTTTCTCCTTATTTTACTGTCTGCCAATTTTTCATGCTTTGTTGCTGTAGTGAGTTTTGCTTTAAAGTTTCTCTAAAATCCTTTTTTCTCTTTATTTTACTGCCTGTCAATTTTTTTTGTTACGTTGCTGTAGGGAGCTTTGCTTTAGAGTTTCTCTAAAATCCTTCTTTCTCTTTTTTTACTGTATATCAATTTTTATTGCTATTTTCCTGTAGGGAGCTTTGCTTTAGAATTCCCCTAAGACCCTTCGTTCTCTTTATTTTACTGCCTGCCAATTTTTCATGCTTCGTTGCTGTAGGGAGTTTTGCTTTAGAGTTTCTCTAAAATCTATTTTTCTCTTTATTTTACTGCCTGCCAATTTTTTTGTTATGTTGCTGTAGGGAGCTTTGCTTTAGAGTTTCTCTAAAATCCTTCTTTCTCTTTATTTTACTGCCTGCCAATTTTTGATGCTTCGTTGCTGTAGGGAGTTTTCCTTTAGAGTTTCTCTAAAATCCTTTTTTCTCTTTATTTTACTGCCTGTCAATTTTTTTTGTTACGTTGCTGTAGGGAGCTTTGCTTTAGAGTTTCTCTAAAATCCTTCTTTCTCTTTATTTTACTGCCTGTTAGTTTTTATTGCAATGTTCCTATAAGGAGCTTTCCTTTAGAGTTTCTCTAAAATCCTTCTTTCTCTTTTTTTACTGTATGTCAATTTTTATTGCTATTTTCCTGTAGGGAGCTTTGCTTTAGAATTCCCCTAAGACCCTTCGTTCTCTTTATTTTACTGCCTGCCAATTTTTCATGCTTCGTTGCTGTAGGGAGTTTTGCTTTAGAGTTTCTCTAAAATCTATTTTTCTCTTTATTTTACTGCCTGCCAATTTTTTTGTTATGTTGCTGTAGGGAGCTTTGCTTTAGAGTTTCTCTAAAATCCTTCTTTCTCTTTATTTTACTGCCTGCCAATTTTTGATGCTTCGTTGCTGTAGGGAGTTTTCCTTTAGAGTTTCTCTAAAATCCTTTTTTCTCTTTATTTTACTGCCTGTCAATTTTTTTTGTTACGTTGCTGTAGGGAGCTTTGCTTTAGAGTTTCTCTAAAATCCTTCTTTCTCTTTATTTTACTGCCTGTTAGTTTTTATTGCAATGTTCCTATAAGGAGCTTTCCTTTAGAGTTTCTCTGAAATTCTTCGTTCTCTTTTTTTACTATATGTCAATTTTTATTGCTATGTTCCTGTAGGGAGCTTTGCTTTAGAATTCCCCTAAGACCCTTCGTTCTCTTTATTTTACTGTCTGCCAATTTTTCATGCTTTGTTGCTGTAGGGAGTTTTGCTTTAGAGTTTCTCTAAAATCTTTTTTTCTCTTTCTCTTTTTTCTCTAAAATCCTTTTTTCTCTTTATTTTACTGCCTGTCAATTTTTATTGCTATGTTCCTGTAGGGAGCTTTGCTTTAAAGTTTCTCTAAAATCCTTTTTTCTCTTTATTTTACTGCCTGTCAATTTTTTTTGTTACGTTGCTGTAGGGAGCTTTGCTTTAGAGTTTCTCTAAAATCCTTCTTTCTCTTTTTTTACTGTATGTCAATTTTTATTGCTATTTTCCTGTAGGGAGCTTTACTTTAGAATTCCCCTAAGACCCTTCGTTCTCTTTATTTTACTGCCTGCCAATTTTTCATGCTTCGTTGCTGTAGGGAGTTTTGCTTTAGAGTTTCTCTAAAATCTATTTTTCTCTTTATTTTACTGCCTGCCAATTTTTCATGCTTCGCTGCTGTAGGGAGTTTTGCTTTAGAGTTTCTCTAAAATCCTTCTTTCTCTTTATTTTACTGTCTGCCAATTTTTCATGCTTTGTTGCTCTAGGGAGTTTTGCTTTAAAGTTTCTCTAAAATCCTTTTTTCTCTATATTTTACTGCCTGTCAATTTTTTTTGTTACGTTGCTGTAGGGAGCTTTGCTTTAGAGTTTCTCTAAAATCCTTCTTTCTCTTTATTTTACTGCCTGCCAATTTTTCATGCTTCGTTGCTGTAGGGAGTTTTGCTTTAGAATTTCTCTAAAATCCTTTTTTCTCTTTATTTTACTGCCTGCCAATTTTTGATGCTTCGTTGCTGTAGGGAGCTTTGCTTTAGAGTTTCTCCAAAATCCTTCTTTCTCTTTATTTTACTGCCTGCCAATTTTTTTGTTATGTTGCTGTAGGGAGCTTTGCTTTAGACTTTCTCTAAAATCCTTCTAACTCTTTATTTTACTGTCTGCTAATTTTTCATGCTTTGTTCCTCTAGGGAGTTTTGCTTTAGAGTTTCTCTAAAATCCTTTTCTCTCTTTATTTTACTGCCTGTCAATTTTTTTTGTTACGTTGCTGTAGGGAGCTTTGCTTTAGAGTTTTTCTAAAATCCTTCTTTCTCTTTATTTTACTGCCTGTTAATTTTTATTGCAATGTTCCTATAAGGAGCTTTCCTTTAGAGTTTCTCTAAAATTCTTCGTTCTCATTTTTTACTGTATGTCAATTTTTATTGCTATGTTCCTGTAGGGAGCTTTGCTTTAGAATTCCATTAAGACCCTTCGTTCTCTTTATTTTACTGCCTGCCAATTTTTCATGCTTCGTTTCTGTAGGGAGTTTTGCTTTAGAGTTTCTCTAAAATCTTTTTTTCTCTTTATTTTACTGCCTGCCAATTTTTTTGTTATGTTGCTGTAGGGAGCTTTGCTTTAGAGTTTCTCTAAAATCCTTCTTTCTCTTTATTTTACTGCCTGCCAATTTTTTATGCTTCGTTGCTGTAGAGAGTTTTCCTTTAGAGTTTCTTTAAAATCCTTTTTTCTCTTTATTTTACTGCCTGTCAATTTTTTTTGTTACGTTGCTGTAGGGAGCTTTGCTTTCGAGTTTCTCTAGAATCCTTCTTTCTCCTTTTTTTACTGTATGTCAATTTTTATTGCTATTTTCCTGTAGGGAGCTTTGCTTTAGAATTCCATTAAGACCCTTCGTTCTCTTTATTTTACTGCCTGCCAATTTTTCATGCTTCGTTGCTGTAGGGAGTTTTGCTTTAGAGTTTCTCTAAAATCTTTTTTTCTCTTTATTTTACTGCCTGCCAATTTTTTTGTTATGTTGCTGTAGGGAGCTTTGCTTTAGAGTTTCTCTAAAATCCTTCTTTCTCTTTATTTTACTGCCTGCCAATTTTTTATGCTTCGTTGCTGTAGAGAGTTTTCCTTTAGAGTTTCTCTAAAATCCTTTTTTCTCTTTATTTTACTGCCTGTCAATTTTTTTTGTTACGTAACTGTAGGGAGCTTTGCTTTAGAGTTTCTCTAGAATCCTTCTTTCTCTTTATTTTACTGCCTGTTAATTTTTATTGCAATGTTCCTATAAGGAGCTTTCCTTTAGAGTTTCTCTAAAATTCTTCGTTCTCTTTTTTTACTGTATGTCAATTTTTATTGCTATGTTCCTGTAGGGAGCTTTGCTTTAGAATTCCCCTAAGACCCTTCGTTCTTTTTATTTTACTGTCTGCCAATTTTTCATGCTTTGTTGCTGTAGGGAGATTTGCTTTAGAGTTTCTCTAAAATCCTTCTTTCTCTTTATTTTAATGCCTGTCAATTTTTTTTGTTACGTTGCTGTAGGGAGCTTTGCTTTAGAGTTTCTCTAAAATCCTTCTTTCTCTTTATTTTACTGCCTGTTAATTTTTATTGCAATGTTCCTATAAGGAGCTTTCCTTTAGAGTTTTTCTAAAATTCTTCGTTCTCTTTTTTTACTGTCTGCCAATTTTTCATGCTTTGTTGCTGTAGGGAGTTTTGCTTTAGAGTTTCTCTAAAATCCTTTTTTCTCTTTATTTTACTGCCTGTCAATTTTTTTTTGTTACGTTGCTGTAGGGAGATTTGCTTTAGAGTTTCTCTAAAATCCTTCTTTCTCTTTATTTTACTGCCTGCCAATTTTTCATGCTTCGTTGCTGTAGGGAGTTTTGCTTTAGAGTTTCTCCAAAATCCTTTTCTCTCTTCATTTTACTGCCTGTCAATTTTTTTTGTTACGTTGCTGTAGACAGCTTTGCTTTAGACTTTCTCTAAAATCCTTCTATCTCTTTATTTTACTGTCTGCTAATTTTTCATGCTTTGTTGCTGTAGGGAGTTTTGCTTTAGAGTTTCTCTAAAATCCTTTTTTCTCTTTATTTTACTGCCTGTTAATTTTTATTGCAATGTTCCTATAAGGAGCTTTCCTTTAGAGTTTCTCTAAAATTCTTCGTTCTCTTTTTTTACTGTATGTCAATTTTTATTGCTATGTTCCTTTAGGGAGCTTTGCTTTAGAATTCTCCTAAGACCCTTCGTTCTCTTTATTTTGCTGCCTGCCAATTTTTCATGCTTCGTTGCTGTAGGGAGTTTTGCTTTAGAGTTTCTCTAAAATCCTTCTTTCTCTTTATTTTACTGCCTGCCAATTTTTGATGCTCCGTTGCTGTAGGGAGCTTTGCTTTAGAGTTTCTCTAAAATCCTTCTTTCTCTTTATTTTACTGTCTGCCAAATTTTCATGCTTTGTTGCTGTAGGGAGTTTTGCTTTAAAGTTTCTCTAAAATCCTTTTTTCTCTTTATTTTACTGCCTGTCAATTTTTTTTGTTACGTTGCTGTAGGGAGCTTTGCTTTAGAGTTTCTCTAAAATCCTTCTTTCTCTTTTTTTACTGTATGTCAATTTTTATTGCTATTTTCCTGTAGGGAGCTTTGCTTTAGAATTCCCCTAAGACTCTTCGTTCTCTTTATTGTACTGCCTGCCAATTTTTCATGCTTCGTTGCTGTAGGGAGTTTTGCTTTATAGTTTCTCTAAAATCCTTTTTTCTCTTTATTTTACTGCCTGCCAATTTTTTTATTATGTTGTTGTAGGGAGCTTTGCTTTAGAGTTTCTCTAAAATCCTTCTTTCTCTTTATTTTACTGCCTGCCAATTTTTGATGCTTCGTTGCTGTAGGGAGTTTTCCTTTAGAGCTTCTCTAAAATCCTTTTTTCTCTTTATTTTACTGCCTGTCAATTTTTCATGCTTCGTTGCTGTAGGGAGCTTTGCTTTAGAGTTTCTCTAAAATCCTTCTTTCTCTTTTTTTACTGTATGTCAATTTTTATTGCTATTTTCCTGTAGGGAGCTTTGCGTTAGAATTCCCCTAAGACTCTTCGTTCTCTTTATTGTACTGCCTGCCAATTTTTCATGCTTCGTTGCTGTAGGGAGTTTTGCTTGAGAGTTTCTCTAAAATCCTTTTTTCTCTTTATTTTACTGCCTGCCAATTTTTTTGTTATGTTGCTGTAGGGAGCTTTGCTTTAGAGTTTCTCTAAAATCCTTCTTTCTCTTTATTTTACTGTCTGCTAATTTTTCATGCTTTGTTGCTGTAGGGAGTTTTCCTTTAGAGTTTCTCTAAAATCCTTTTTTCTCTTTATTTTACTGCCTGTCAATTTTTTTTGTTACGTAACTGTAGGGAGCTTTGCTTTAGAGTTTCTCTAGAATCCTTCTTTCTCTTTATTTTACTGCCTGTTAATTTTTATTGCAATGTTCCTATAAGGAGCTTTCCTTTAGAGTTTCTCTAAAATTCTTCGTTCTCTTTTTTTACTGTATGTCAATTTTTATTGCTATGTTCCTGTAGGGAGCTTTGCTTTAGAATTCCCCTAAGACCCTTCGTTCTTTTTATTTTACTGTCTGCCAATTTTTCATGCTTTGTTGCTGTAGGGAGATTTGCTTTAGAGTTTCTCTAAAATCCTTCTTTCTCTTTATTTTAATGCCTGTCAATTTTTTTTGTTACGTTGCTGTAGGGAGCTTTGCTTTAGAGTTTCTCTAAAATCCTTCTTTCTCTTTATTTTACTGCCTGTTAATTTTTATTGCAATGTTCCTATAAGGAGCTTTCCTTTAGAGTTTTTCTAAAATTCTTCGTTCTCTTTTTTTACTGTCTGCCAATTTTTCATGCTTTGTTGCTGTAGGGAGTTTTGCTTTAGAGTTTCTCTAAAATCCTTTTTTCTCTTTATTTTACTGCCTGTCAATTTTTTTTGTTACGTTGCTGTAGGGAGATTTGCTTTAGAGTTTCTCTAAAATCCTTCTTTCTCTTTATTTTACTGCCTGCCAATTTTTCATGCTTCGTTGCTGTAGGGAGTTTTGCTTTAGAGTTTCTCCAAAATCCTTTTCTCTCTTCATTTTACTGCCTGTCAATTTTTTTTGTTACGTTGCTGTAGACAGCTTTGCTTTAGACTTTCTCTAAAATCCTTCTATCTCTTTATTTTACTGTCTGCTAATTTTTCATGCTTTGTTGCTGTAGGGAGTTTTGCTTTAGAGTTTCTCTAAAATCCTTTTTTCTCTTTATTTTACTGCCTGTTAATTTTTATTGCAATGTTCCTATAAGGAGCTTTCCTTTAGAGTTTCTCTAAAATTCTTCGTTCTCTTTTTTTACTGTATGTCAATTTTTATTGCTATGTTCCTTTAGGGAGCTTTGCTTTAGAATTCTCCTAAGACCCTTCGTTCTCTTTATTTTGCTGCCTGCCAATTTTTCATGCTTCGTTGCTGTAGGGAGTTTTGCTTTAGAGTTTCTCTAAAATCCTTCTTTCTCTTTATTTTACTGCCTGCCAATTTTTGATGCTCCGTTGCTGTAGGGAGCTTTGCTTTAGAGTTTCTCTAAAATCCTTCTTTCTCTTTATTTTACTGTCTGCCAAATTTTCATGCTTTGTTGCTGTAGGGAGTTTTGCTTTAAAGTTTCTCTAAAATCCTTTTTTCTCTTTATTTTACTGCCTGTCAATTTTTTTTGTTACGTTGCTGTAGGGAGCTTTGCTTTAGAGTTTCTCTAAAATCCTTCTTTCTCTTTTTTTACTGTATGTCAATTTTTATTGCTATTTTCCTGTAGGGAGCTTTGCTTTAGAATTCCCCTAAGACTCTTCGTTCTCTTTATTGTACTGCCTGCCAATTTTTCATGCTTCGTTGCTGTAGGGAGTTTTGCTTTATAGTTTCTCTAAAATCCTTTTTTCTCTTTATTTTACTGCCTGCCAATTTTTTTATTATGTTGTTGTAGGGAGCTTTGCTTTAGAGTTTCTCTAAAATCCTTCTTTCTCTTTATTTTACTGCCTGCCAATTTTTGATGCTTCGTTGCTGTAGGGAGTTTTCCTTTAGAGCTTCTCTAAAATCCTTTTTTCTCTTTATTTTACTGCCTGTCAATTTTTCATGCTTCGTTGCTGTAGGGAGCTTTGCTTTAGAGTTTCTCTAAAATCCTTCTTTCTCTTTTTTTACTGTATGTCAATTTTTATTGCTATTTTCCTGTAGGGAGCTTTGCGTTAGAATTCCCCTAAGACTCTTCGTTCTCTTTATTGTACTGCCTGCCAATTTTTCATGCTTCGTTGCTGTAGGGAGTTTTGCTTTAGAGTTTCTCTAAAATCCTTTTTTCTCTTTATTTTACTGCCTGCCAATTTTTTTGTTATGTTGCTGTAGGGAGCTTTGCTTTAGAGTTTCTCTAAAATCCTTCTTTCTCTTTATTTTACTGTCTGCTAATTTTTCATGCTTTGTTGCTGTAGGGAGTTTTGCTTTAGAGTTTCTCTAAAATCCTTTTTTCTCTTTATTTTACTGCCTGTTAATTTTTATTGCAATGTTCCTATAAGGAGCTTTCCTTTAGAGTTTCTCTAAAATTCTTCGTTCTCTTTTTTCACTGTATGTCAATTTTTATTGCTATGTTCCTTTAGGGAGCTTTGCTTTTAAATTCTCCTAAGACCCTTCGTTCTCTTTATTTTGCTGCCTGCCAATTTTTCATGCTTCGTTGCTGTAGGGAGGTTTGCTTTAGAGTTTCTCTAAAATCCTTCTTTCTCTTTATTTTACTGCCTGCCAATTTTTGATGCTCCGTTGCTGTAGGGAGCTTTGCTTTAGAGTTTCTCTAAAATCCTTCTTTCTCTTTATTTTACTGTCTGCCAATTTTTCATGCTTTGTTGCTGTAGGGAGTTCTGCTTTAAAGTTTCTCTAAAATCCTTTTTTCTCTTTATTTTACTGCCTGTCAATTTTTTTTGTTACGTTGCTGTAGGGAGCTTTGCTTTAGAGTTTCTCTAAAATCCTTCTTTCTCTTTTTTTACTGTATGTCAATTTTTATTGCTATTTTCCTGTAGGGAGCTTTGCTTTAGAATTCCCCTAAGACTCTTCGTTCTCTTTAATGTACTGCCTGCCAATTTTTCATGCTTCGTTGCTGTAGGGAGTTTTGCTTTAGAGTTTCTCTAAAATCCTTTTTTCTCTTTATTTTACTGCCTGCCAATTGTTTTATTATGTTGCTGTAGGGAGCTTTGCTTTAGAGTTTCTCTAAAATCCTTCTTTCTCTTTATTTTACTGCCTGCCAATTTTTGATGCTTCGTTGCTGTAGGGAGTTTTCCTTTAGAGTTTCTCTAAAATCCTTTTTTCTCTTTATTTTACTGCCTGTCAATTTTTTTTGTTACGTTGCTGTAGGGAGCTTTGCTTTAGAGTTTCTCTAAAATCCTTCTTTCTCTTTTTTTACTGTATGTCAATTTTTATTGCTATTTTCCTGTAGGGAGCTTTGCGTTAGAATTCCCCTAAGACTCTTCGTTCTCTTTATTGTACTGCCTGCCAATTTTTCATGCTTCGTTGCTGTAGGGAGTTTTGCTTTAGAGTTTCTCTAAAATCCTTTTTTCTCTTTATTTTACTGCCTGCCAATTTTTTTTGTTATGTTGCTGTAGGGAGCTTTGCTTTAGAGTTTCTCTAAAATCCTTCTTTCTCTTTATTTTACTGCCTGCCAATTTTCGATGCTTCGTTGCTGTAGGGAGTTTTCCTTTAGAGTTTCTCTAAAATCCTTTTTTCTCTTTATTTTACTGCCTGTCAATTTTTTTTGTTACGTTGCTGTAGGGAGCTTTTTTTTAGAGTTTCTCTAAAATCCTTCTTTCTCTTTATTTTACTGCCTGTTAATTTTTATTGCAATGTTCCTATAAGCAGCTTTCCTTTAGAGTTTCTCTAAAATCCTTTTTTCTCTTTATTTTACTGCCTGTTAATTTTTATTGCAATGTTCCTATAAGGAGCTTTCCTTTAGAGTTTCTCTAAAATTCTTCGTTCCCTTTTTTTACTGTATGTCAATTTTTATTGCTATGTTCCTGTAGGGAGCTTTGCTTTAGAATTCCCCTAAGACCCTTCGTTCTCTTTATTTTACTGTCTGCCAATTTTTGATGCTTCGTTGCTGTAGGGAGTTTTCCTTTAGAGTTTCTCTAAAATCCTTTTTTCTCTTTATTTTACTGCCTGTCAATTTTTTTTATACGTTGCTGTAGAGAGCTTTGCTTTAGAGTTTCTCCAAAATCCTTCTTTCTCTTTATTTTACTGCCTGCCAATTTTTGATGCTTCGTTGCTGTAGGGAGCTTTGCTTTAGACTTTCTCTAAAATCCTTCTAACTCTTTATTTTACTGTCCGCTAATTTTTCATGCTTTGTTCCTCTAGGGAGTTTTGCTTTAGAGTTTCTCTAAAATCCTTTTTTCTCTTTATTTTACTGCCTGTCAATTTTTTTTGTTACGTTGCTGTAGGGAGCTTTGCTTTAGAGTTTCTCTAAAATCCTTCTTTCTCTTTATTTTACTGCCTGTTAATTTTTATTGCAATGTTCCTATAAGGAGCTTTCCTTTAGAGTTTCTCTAAAATTCTTCGTTCTCTTTTTTTACTGTATGTCAATTTTTATTGCTATGTTCCTGTAGGGAGCTTTGCTTTAGAATTCCCCTAAGACCCTTCGTTCTCTATATTTTACTGCCTGCCAATTTTTCATGCTTCGTTGCTGTAGGGAGTTTTGCTTTAGAGTTTCTCTAAAATCCTTCTTTCTCTTTATTTTACTGTCTGCCAATTTTTCATGCTTTGTTGCTGTAGGGAGTTTTGCTTTAAAGTTTCTTTAAAATCCTTTTTTCTCTTTATTGTACTGCCTGTCAATTTTTTTTGTTACGTTGCTGTAGGGAGCTTTGCTTTCGAGTTTCTCTAAAATCCTTCTTTCTCCTTTGTTTACTGTATGTCAATTTTTATTGCTATTTTCCTGTAGGGAGCTTTGCTTTAGAATTCCCCTAAGACCCTTCCTTCTCTTTATTTTACTGCCTGCCAATTTTTCATGCTTCGCTGCTGTAGGGAGTTTTGCTTTAGAGTTTCTCTAAAATCTTTTTTTCTCTTTATTTTACTGCCTGCCAATTTTTTTGTTATGTTGCTGTAGGGAGCTTTGCTTTAGAGTTTCTCTAAAATCCTTCTTTCTCTTTATTTTACTGCCTGCCAATTTTTTATGCTTCGTTGCTGTAGAGAGTTTTCCTTTAGAGTTTCTCTAAAATCCTTTTTTCTCTTTATTTTACTGCCTGTCAATTTTTTTTGTTACGTAACTGTAGGGAGCTTTGCTTTAGAGTTTCTCTAGAATCCTTCTTTCTCTTTATTTTACTGCCTGTTAATTTTTATTGCAATGTTCCTATAAGGAGCTTTCCTTTAGAGTTTCTCTAAAATTCTTCGTTCTCTTTTTTTACTGTATGTCAATTTTTATTGCTATGTTCCTGTAGGGAGCTTTGCTTTAGAATTCCCCTAAGACCCTTCGTTCTTTTTATTTTACTGTCTGCCAATTTTTCATGCTTCGTTGCTGTAGGGAGTTTTGCTTTAGAGTTTCTCCAAAATCCTTTTCTCTCTTCATTTTACTGCCTGTCAATTTTTTTTGTTACGTTGCTGTAGACAGCTTTGCTTTAGACTTTCTCTAAAATCCTTCTATCTCTTTATTTTACTGTCTGCTAATTTTTCATGCTTTGTTGCTGTAGGGAGTTTTGCTTTAGAGTTTCTCTAAAATCCTTTTTTCTCTTTATTTTACTGCCTGCCAATTTTTTTATTATGTTGCTGTAGGGAGCTTTGCTTTAGAGTTTCTCTAAAATCCTTTTTTCTCTTTATTTTACTGCCTGTCAATTTTTTTTGTTACGTAACTGTAGGGAGCTTTGCTTTAGAGTTTCTCTAGAATCCTTCTTTCTCTTTATTTTACTGCCTGTTAATTTTTATTGCAATGTTCCTATAAGGAGCTTTCCTTTAGAGTTTCTCTAAAATTCTTCGTTCTCTTTTTTTACTGTATGTCAATTTTTATTGCTATGTTCCTTTAGAGAGCTTTGCTTTAGAATTCTCCTAAGACCCTTCGTTCTCTTTATTTTGCTGCCTGCCAATTTTTCATGCTTCGTTGCTGTAGGGAGTTTTGCTTTAGAGTTTCTCTAAAATCCTTCTTTCTCTTTATTTTACTGCCTGCCAATTTTTGATGCTCCGTTGCTGTAGGGAGCTTTGCATCAGAGTTTCTCTAAAATCCTTCTTTCTCTTTATTTTACTGTCTGCCAATTTTTCATGCTTTGTTGCTGTAGGGAGTTTTGCTTTAAAGTTTCTCTAAAATCCTTTTTTCTCTTTATTTTACTGCCTGTCAATTTTTTTTGTTACGTTGCTGTAGGGAGCTTTGCTTTAGAGTTTCTCTAAAATCCTTCTTTCTCTTTTTTTACTGTATGTCAATTTTTATTGCTATTTTCCTGTAGGGAGCTTTGCTTTAGAATTCCCCTAAGACTCTTCGTTCTCTTTATTGTACTGCCTGCCAATTTTTCATGCTTCGTTGCTGTAGGGAGTTTTGCTTTAGAGTTTCTCTAAAATCCTTTTTTCTCTTTATTTTACTGCCTGCCAATTTTTTTGTTATGTTGCTGTAGGGAGCTTTGCTTTAGAGTTTCTCTCAAATCCTTCTTTCTCTTTATTTTACTGCCTGCCAATTTTTGATGCTTCGTTGCTGTAGGGAGTTTTCCTTTAGGGTTTCTCTAAAATCCTTTTTTCTCTTTATTTTACTGCCTGTCAATTTTTTTTGTTACGTTGCTGTAGGGAGCTTTGCTTTAGAGTTTCTCTAAAATCCTTCTTTCTCTTTTTTTACTGTATGTCAATTTTTATTGCTATTTTCCTGTAGGGAGCTTTGCGTTAGAATTCCCCTAAGACTCTTCGTTCTCTTTATTGTACTGCCTGCCAATTTTTCATGCTTCGTTGCTGTAGGGAGTTTTGCTTTAGAGTTTCTCTAAAATCCTTTTTTCTCTTTATTTTACTGCCTGTCAATTTTTTTTGTTACGTTGCTGTAGGGAGCTTTGCTTTAGAGTTTCTCTAAAATCCTTCTTTCTCTTTTTTTACTGTATGTCAATTTTTATTGCTATTTTCCTGTAGGGAGCTTTGCT
Organism: Rhopilema esculentum; assembly: GCF_057945365.1. Lineage (NCBI taxonomy): Eukaryota > Metazoa > Cnidaria > Scyphozoa > Rhizostomeae > Rhizostomatidae > Rhopilema > Rhopilema esculentum. Next base: position 6,079,337 of record NC_142834.1, on the reverse strand, counting down.
TTAGAATTCCCCTAAGACTCTTCGTTCTCTTTATTGTACTGCCTGCCAATTTTTCATGCTTCGTTGCTGTAGGGAGTTTTGCTTTAGAGTTTCTCTAAAATCCTTTTTTCTCTTTATTTTACTGCCTGCCAATTTTTTTGTTATGTTGCTGTAGGGAGCTTTGCTTTAGAGTTTCTCTCAAATCCTTCTTTCTCTTTATTTTACTGCCTGCCAATTTTTGATGCTTCGTTGCTGTAGGGAGTTTTCCTTTAGGGTTTCTCTAAAATCCTTTTTTCTCTTTATTTTACTGCCTGTCAATTTTTTTTGTTACGTTGCTGTAGGGAGCTTTGCTTTAGAGTTTCTCTAAAATCCTTCTTTCTCTTTTTTTACTGTATGTCAATTTTTATTGCTATTTTCCTGTAGGGAGCTTTGCTTAAGAATTCCCCTAAGACTCTTCGTTCTCTTTATTGTACTGCCTGCCAATTTTTCATGCTTCGTTGCTGTAGGGAGTTTTGCTTTAGAGTTTCTCTAAAATCCTTTTTTCTCTTTATTTTACTGCCTGCCAATTTTTTTGTTATGTTGCTGTAGGGAGCTTTGCTTTAGAGTTTCTCTAAAATCCTTCTTTCTCTTTATTTTACTGCCTGCCAATTTTTGATGCTTCGTTGCTGTAGGGAGTTTTCCTTTAGAGTTTCTCTAAAATCCTTTTTTCTCTTTATTTTACTGCCTGTCAATTTTTTTTGTTACGTTGCTGTAGGGAGCTTTGCTTTAGAGTTTCTCTAAAATCCTTCTTTCTCTTTATTTTACTGCCTGTTAATTTTTATTGCAATGTTCCTATAAGGAGCTTTCCTTTAGAGTTTCTCTAAAATTCTTCGTTCCCTTTTTTTACTGTATGTCAATTTTTATTGCTATGTTCCTGTAGGGAGCTTTGCTTTAGAATTCCCCTAAGACCCTTCGTTCTCTTTATTTTACTGTCTGCCAATTTTTCATGCTTTGTTGCTGTAGGGAGTTTTGCTTTAGAGTTTCTCTAAAATCCTTTTTTCTCTTTTTTTTACTGCCTGCCAATTTTTTTGTTATGTTCCTGTAGGGAGCTTTGCTTTAGAATTCCCCTAAGACCCTTCGTTCTCTTTATTTTACTGTCTGCCAATTTTTCATGCTTTGTTGCTGTAGGGAGTTTTGCTTTAGAGTTTCTCTAAAATCCTTTTTTCTCTTTATTTTACTGCCTGTCAATTTTTTTTGTTACGTTGCTGTAGGGAGCTTTGCTTTAGAGTTTCTCTAAAATCCTTCTTTCTCTTTATTTTGCTTCCTGCCAATTTTTCATGCTTCGTTGCTGTAGAGAGTTTTGCTTTAGAGTTTCTCTAAAATCCTTCTTTCTCTTTATTTTACTGCCTGCCAATTTTTGATGCTCCGTTGCTGTAGGGAGCTTTGCTTTTGAGTTTCTCTAAAATCCTTCTTTCTCTTTATTTTACTGTCTGCCAATTTTTCATGCTTTGTTGCTGTAGGGAGTTTTGCTTTAAAGTTTCTCTAAAATCCTTTTTTCTCTTTATTTTACTGCCTGTCAATTTTTTTTGTTACGTTGCTGTAGGGAGCTTTGCTTTAGAGTTTCTTTAAAATCCTTCTTTCTCTTTTTTTACTGTATGTCAATTTTTATTGCTATTTTCCTGTAGGGAGCTTTGCTTTAGAATTCCCCTAAGACTCTTCGTTCTCTTTATTTTACTGCCTGCCAATTTTTCATGCTTCGTTGCTGTAGGGAGTTTTGCTTTAGAGTTTCTCTAAAATCCTTTTTTCTCTTTTTTTTACTGCCTGCCAATTTTTTTGTTATGTTCCTGTAGGGAGCTTTGCTTTAGAATTCCCCTAAGACCCTTCGTTCTCTTTATTTTACTGTCTGCCAATTTTTCATGCTTTGTTGCTGTAGGGAGTTTTGCTTTAGAGTTTCTCTAAAATCCTTTTTTCTCTTTATTTTACTGCCTGTCAATTTTTTTTGTTACGTTGCTGTAGGGAGCTTTGCTTTAGAGTTTCTCTAAAATCCTTCTTTCTCTTTATTTTACTGCCTGTTAATTTTTATTGCAATGTTCCTATAAGGAGCTTTCCTTTAGAGTTTCTCTAAAATTCTTCGTTCCCTTTTTTTACTGTATGTCAATTTTTATTGCTATGTTCCTGTAGGGAGCTTTGCTTTAGAATTCCCCTAAGACCCTTCGTTCTCTTTATTTTACTGTCTGCCAATTTTTCATGCTTTGTTGCTGTAGGGAGTTTTGCTTTAGAGTTTCTCTAAAATCCTTTTTTCCATTTTTTTTACTGCCTGCCAATTTTTTTGTTATGTTCCTGTAGGGAGCTTTGCTTTAGAATTCCCCTAAGACCCTTCTTTCTCTTTATTTTACTGCCTGCCAATTTTTCATACTTTGTTGCTGTAGGGAGTTTTGCTTTAAAGTTTCTTTAAAATTTCTTTTTCTCTTTATTTTACTGCCTGTCAATTTTTTTTGTTACGTTGCTGTAGGGAGCTTTGCTTTCGAGTTTCTCTAAAATCTTTCTTTCTCCTTTTTTTACTGTATGTCAATTTTTATTGCTATTTTCCTGTAGGGAGCTTTGCTTTAAAATTCCCCTAAGACCCTTCGTTCTCTTTATTTTACTGCCTGCCAATTTTTCATGCTTCGTTGCTGTAGGGAGTTTTGCTTTAGAGTTTCTCTAAAATCTATTTTTCTCTTTATTTTACTGCCTGCCAATTTTTTTGTTATGTTGCTGTAGGGAGCTTTGCTTTAGAGTTTCTCTAAAATCCTTCTTACTCTTTATTTTACTGCCTACCAATTTTTGATGCTTCGTTGCTGTAGGGAGTTTTCCTTTAGAGTTTCTCTAAAATCCTTTTTTCTCTTTATTTTACTGCCTGTCAATTTTTTTTGTTACGTAACTGTAGGGAGCTTTGCTTTAGAGTTTCTCTAAAATCCTTCTTTCTCTTTATTTTACTGCCTGTTAGTTTTTATTGCAATGTTCCTTTAAGGAGCTTTCCTTTAGAGTTTCTCTAAAATTCTTCGTTCTCTTTTTTACTCAAAATTCTTCGTTCTCTGTATGTCAATTTTTATTGCTATGTTCCTGTAGGGAGCTTTGCTTTAGAATTCCTCTAAGACCCTTCGTTCTTTTTATTTTACTGTCTGCCAATTTATCATGCTTTGTTGCTGTAGGGAGTTTTGCTTTAGAGTTTCTCCAAAATCCTTTTCTCTCTTCATTTTACTGCCTGTCAATTTTTTTTGTTACGTTGCTGTAGACAGCTTTGCTTTAGACTTTCTCTAAAATCCTTCTATCTCTTTATTTTACTGTCTGCTAATTTTTCATGCTTTGTTGCTGTAGGGAGTTTTGCTTTAGAGTTTCTCTAAAATCCTTTTTTCTCTTTATTTTACTGCCTGCCAATTTTTTTATTATGTTGCTGTAGGGAGCTTTGCTTTAGAGTTTCTCTAAAATCCTTTTTTCTCTTTATTTTACTGCCTGTCAATTTTTTTTGTTACGTAACTGTAGGGAGCTTTGCTTTAGAGTTTCTCTAGAATCCTTCTTTCTCTTTATTTTACTGCCTGTTAATTTTTATTGCAATGTTCCTATAAGGAGCTTTCCTTTAGAGTTTCTCTAAAATTCTTCGTTCTCTTTTTTTACTGTATGTCAATTTTTATTGCTATGTTCCTTTAGAGAGCTTTGCTTTAGAATTCTCCTAAGACCCTTCGTTCTCTTTATTTTGCTGCCTGCCAATTTTTCATGCTTCGTTGCTGTAGGGAGTTTTGCTTTAGAGTTTCTCTAAAATCCTTCTTTCTCTTTATTTTACTGCCTGCCAATTTTTGATGCTCCGTTGCTGTAGGGAGCTTTGCATCAGAGTTTCTCTAAAATCCTTCTTTCTCTTTATTTTACTGTCTGCCAATTTTTCATGCTTTGTTGCTGTAGGGAGTTTTGCTTTAAAGTTTCTCTAAAATCCTTTTTTCTCTTTATTTTACTGCCTGTCAATTTTTTTTGTTACGTTGCTGTAGGGAGCTTTGCTTTAGAGTTTCTCTAAAATCCTTCTTTCTCTTTTTTTACTGTATGTCAATTTTTATTGCTATTTTCCTGTAGGGAGCTTTGCTTTAGAATTCCCCTAAGTCTCTTCGTTCTCTTTATTGTACTGCCTGCCAATTTTTCATGCTTCGTTGCTGTAGGGAGTTTTGCTTTAGAGTTTCTCTAAAATCCTTTTTTCTCTTTATTTTACTGCCTGCCAATTTTTTTGTTATGTTGCTGTAGGGAGCTTTGCTTTAGAGTTTCTCTCAAATCCTTCTTTCTCTTTATTTTACTGCCTGCCAATTTTTGATGCTTCGTTGCTGTAGGGAGTTTTCCTTTAGGGTTTCTCTAAAATCCTTTTTTCTCTTTATTTTACTGCCTGTCAATTTTTTTTGTTACGTTGCTGTAGGGAGCTTTGCTTTAGAGTTTCTCTAAAATCCTTCTTTCTCTTTTTTTACTGTATGTCAATTTTTATTGCTATTTTCCTGTAGGGAGCTTTGCTTAAGAATTCCCCTAAGACTCTTCGTTCTCTTTATTGTACTGCCTGCCAATTTTTCATGCTTCGTTGCTGTAGGGAGTTTTGCTTTAGAGTTTCTCTAAAATCCTTTTTTCTCTTTATTTTACTGCCTGCCAATTTTTTTGTTATGTTGCTGTAGGGAGCTTTGCTTTAGAGTTTCTCTAAAATCCTTCTTTCTCTTTATTTTACTGCCTGCCAATTTTTGATGCTTCGTTGCTGTAGGGAGTTTTCCTTTAGAGTTTCTCTAAAATCCTTTTTTCTCTTTATTTTACTGCCTGTCAATTTTTTTTGTTACGTTGCTGTAGGGAGCTTTGCTTTAGAGTTTCTCTAAAATCCTTCTTTCTCTTTATTTTACTGCCTGTTAATTTTTATTGCAATGTTCCTATAAGGAGCTTTCCTTCAGAGTTTCTCTAAAATTCTTCGTTCCCTTTTTTTACTGTATGTCAATTTTTATTGCTATGTTCCTTTAGAGAGCTTTGCTTTAGAATTCTCCTAAGACCCTTCGTTCTCTTTATTTTGCTGCCTGCCAATTTTTCATGCTTCGTTGCTGTAGGGAGTTTTGCTTTAGAGTTTCTCTAAAATCCTTCTTTCTCTTTATTTTACTGCCTGCCAATTTTTGATGCTCCGTTGCTGTAGGGAGCTTTGCATCAGAGTTTCTCTAAAATCCTTCTTTCTCTTTATTTTACTGTCTGCCAATTTTTCATGCTTTGTTGCTGTAGGGAGTTTTGCTTTAAAGTTTCTCTAAAATCCTTTTTTCTCTTTATTTTACTGCCTGTCAATTTTTTTTGTTACGTTGCTGTAGGGAGCTTTGCTTTAGAGTTTCTCTAAAATCCTTCTTTCTCTTTTTTTACTGTATGTCAATTTTTATTGCTATTTTCCTGTAGGGAGCTTTGCTTTAGAATTCCCCTAAGACTCTTCGTTCTCTTTATTGTACTGCCTGCCAATTTTTCATGCTTCGTTGCTGTAGGGAGTTTTGCTTTAGAGTTTCTCTAAAATCCTTTTTTCTCTTTATTTTACTGCCTGCCAATTTTTTTGTTATGTTGCTGTAGGGAGCTTTGCTTTAGAGTTTCTCTCAAATCCTTCTTTCTCTTTATTTTACTGCCTGCCAATTTTTGATGCTTCGTTGCTGTAGGGAGTTTTCCTTTAGGGTTTCTCTAAAATCCTTTTTTCTCTTTATTTTACTGCCTGTCAATTTTTTTTGTTACGTTGCTGTAGGGAGCTTTGCTTTAGAGTTTCTCTAAAATCCTTCTTTCTCTTTTTTTACTGTATGTCAATTTTTATTGCTATTTTCCTGTAGGGAGCTTTGCTTAAGAATTCCCCTAAGACTCTTCGTTCTCTTTATTGTACTGCCTGCCAATTTTTCATGCTTCGTTGCTGTAGGGAGTTTTGCTTTAGAGTTTCTCTAAAATCCTTTTTTCTCTTTATTTTACTGCCTGCCAATTTTTTTGTTATGTTGCTGTAGGGAGCTTTGCTTTAGAGTTTCTCTAAAATCCTTCTTTCTCTTTATTTTACTGCCTGCCAATTTTTGATGCTTCGTTGCTGTAGGGAGTTTTCCTTTAGAGTTTCTCTAAAATCCTTTTTTCTCTTTATTTTACTGCCTGTCAATTTTTTTTGTTACGTTGCTGTAGGGAGCTTTGCTTTAGAGTTTCTCTAAAATCCTTCTTTCTCTTTATTTTACTGCCTGTTAATTTTTATTGCAATGTTCCTATAAGGAGCTTTCCTTTAGAGTTTCTCTAAAATTCTTCGTTCCCTTTTTTTACTGTATGTCAATTTTTATTGCTATGTTCCTGTAGGGAGCTTTGCTTTAGAATTCCCCTAAGACCCTTCGTTCTCTTTATTTTACTGTCTGCCAATTTTTCATGCTTTGTTGCTGTAGGGAGTTTTGCTTTAGAGTTTCTCTAAAATCCTTTTTTCTCTTTTTTTTACTGCCTGCCAATTTTTTTGTTATGTTCCTGTAGGGAGCTTTGCTTTAGAATTCCCCTAAGACCCTTCGTTCTCTTTATTTTACTGTCTGCCAATTTTTCATGCTTTGTTGCTGTAGGGAGTTTTGCTTTAGAGTTTCTCTAAAATCCTTTTTTCTCTTTATTTTACTGCCTGTCAATTTTTTTTGTTACGTTGCTGTAGGGAGCTTTGCTTTAGAGTTTCTCTAAAATCCTTCTTTCTCTTTATTTTGCTTCCTGCCAATTTTTCATGCTTCGTTGCTGTAGAGAGTTTTGCTTTAGAGTTTCTCTAAAATCCTTCTTTCTCTTTATTTTACTGCCTGCCAATTTTTGATGCTCCGTTGCTGTAGGGAGCTTTGCTTTTGAGTTTCTCTAAAATCCTTCTTTCTCTTTATTTTACTGTCTGCCAATTTTTCATGCTTTGTTGCTGTAGGGAGTTTTGCTTTAAAGTTTCTCTAAAATCCTTTTTTCTCTTTATTTTACTGCCTGTCAATTTTTTTTGTTACGTTGCTGTAGGGAGCTTTGCTTTAGAGTTTCTTTAAAATCCTTCTTTCTCTTTTTTTACTGTATGTCAATTTTTATTGCTATTTTCCTGTAGGGAGCTTTGCTTTAGAATTCCCCTAAGACTCTTCGTTCTCTTTATTTTACTGCCTGCCAATTTTTCATGCTTCGTTGCTGTAGGGAGTTTTGCTTTAGAGTTTCTCTAAAATCCTTTTTTCTCTTTTTTTTACTGCCTGCCAATTTTTTTGTTATGTTCCTGTAGGGAGCTTTGCTTTAGAATTCCCCTAAGACCCTTCGTTCTCTTTATTTTACTGTCTGCCAATTTTTCATGCTTTGTTGCTGTAGGGAGTTTTGCTTTAGAGTTTCTCTAAAATCCTTTTTTCTCTTTATTTTACTGCCTGTCAATTTTTTTTGTTACGTTGCTGTAGGGAGCTTTGCTTTAGAGTTTCTCTAAAATCCTTCTTTCTCTTTATTTTACTGCCTGTTAATTTTTATTGCAATGTTCCTATAAGGAGCTTTCCTTTAGAGTTTCTCTAAAATTCTTCGTTCCCTTTTTTTACTGTATGTCAATTTTTATTGCTATGTTCCTGTAGGGAGCTTTGCTTTAGAATTCCCCTAAGACCCTTCGTTCTCTTTATTTTACTGTCTGCCAATTTTTCATGCTTTGTTGCTGTAGGGAGTTTTGCTTTAGAGTTTCTCTAAAATCCTTTTTTCCATTTTTTTTACTGCCTGCCAATTTTTTGGTTATGTTCCTGTAGGGAGCTTTGCTTTAGAATTCCCCTAAGACCCTTCTTTCTCTTTATTTTACTGCCTGCCAATTTTTCATACTTTGTTGCTGTAGGGAGTTTTGCTTTAAAGTTTCTTTAAAATTTCTTTTTCTCTTTATTTTACTGCCTGTCAATTTTTTTTGTTACGTTGCTGTAGGGAGCTTTGCTTTCGAGTTTCTCTAAAATCTTTCTTTCTCCTTTTTTTACTGTATGTCAATTTTTATTGCTATTTTCCTGTAGGGAGCTTTGCTTTAAAATTCCCCTAAGACCCTTCGTTCTCTTTATTTTACTGCCTGCCAATTTTTCATGCTTCGTTGCTGTAGGGAGTTTTGCTTTAGAGTTTCTCTAAAATCTATTTTTCTCTTTATTTTACTGCCTGCCAATTTTTTTGTTATGTTGCTGTAGGGAGCTTTGCTTTAGAGTTTCTCTAAAATCCTTCTTACTCTTTATTTTACTGCCTACCAATTTTTGATGCTTCGTTGCTGTAGGGAGTTTTCCTTTAGAGTTTCTCTAAAATCCTTTTTTCTCTTTATTTTACTGCCTGTCAATTTTTTTTGTTACGTAACTGTAGGGAGCTTTGCTTTAGAGTTTCTCTAAAATCCTTCTTTCTCTTTATTTTACTGCCTGTTAGTTTTTATTGCAATGTTCCTATAAGGAGCTTTCCTTTAGAGTTTCTCTAAAATTCTTCGTTCTCTTTTTTACTCAAAATTCTTCGTTCTCTGTATGTCAATTTTTATTGCTATGTTCCTGTAGGGAGCTTTGCTTTAGAATTCCTCTAAGACCCTTCGTTCTTTTTATTTTACTGTCTGCCAATTTATCATGCTTTGTTGCTGTAGGGAGTTTTGCTTTAGAGTTTCTCTAAAATCCTTTTTTCTCTTTATTTTAATGCCTGTCAAATTTTTTTGTTACGTTGCTGTAGGGAGCTTTGCTTTAGAGTTTCTCTAAAATCCTTCTTTCTCTTTATTTTACTGCCTGTTAATTTTTATTGCAATGTTCCTATAAGGAGCTTTCCTTTAGAGTTTCTCTAAAATTCTTCGTTCTCTTTTTTTACTGTCTGCCAATTTTTCATGCTTTGTTGCTGTAGGGAGATTTGCTTTAGAATTTCTCTAAAATCCTTTTTTCTCTTTATTTTACTGTCTGTCAATCTTTTTTTTACGTTGCTGTAGGGAGTTTAGAGTTTCTCTTAAACCCCCAAAAGGATGAAAATTCCGCCTTTCTCTGTTCACGTAAAAAATAACCAAAACCATTGGTACCAAATGGATGTAGGAAATGCATGTATTTTTGTCATCATAATATAGCCTTTCTGGGTGGTTTATTAAACGTTCCTAGAAATTTTCCATTTTCTCAAGCCTGCGAGTTTCTTTTTTTTTGACGAATAGCCCTTCCCTCTTCCATGTCCCCTTTTGTGTAATAGGAAAAGCACCCCTTAACGTGATATGTTTATCTTGAGACTCCAAATATTTATGTAATCCATTTCACTGAGGCTGTTCCCTGCTGACCACCTTCAAACAAAGGTGTATCCACAGGACAATGGGGTCGGGAGATTGCGCGAGAACGCTACAAAATTGATGCCTCTGAGGGATACAACAGATACAACTTGAATCCCGCACAACCAAATAGCCAATCACGCGCCAATACTCCTTTTAGGTCATTTTCGATCCACCAAAGTGCTCAATTCCTGACACAGTTTTCAAATGCTACATCAAAACTGATGCATCAAATAAACCTTTCATCACAAAAAGACCATTGAGATATCACTAGAAAAACTTCCAAATGACTTCTAAGCTTTTTATTGAAGTTGCCAATTTTGATCGCGAAAAGCTTTTACTAAGGTTTTCGAACTTAGTTTTGCTTAAGACACAAAAAGCAAGCAGTCTCTGCAAGCCCCGCTGTTTAAAACAAACCATGGTCTTCATAACATCAAATTCAGAACAAAAAATGCTTGAAATTTGTTCTAAAGCGCTTCGGATATTCAATGGAAGAACTTTGTGCTTGGAGGGGCGCCTTTGAAGGGGACTCAGCCGCCTTGAACCTAGGTTTCGTAAAAGGACTTCCTTCTTTTGAAGCAATGGAATGCTGTAAGGGGCAAGCACCTCAAAAAAACCAACAACACAGTCACCCTTTAGAACCATGTACGACGGCACCTTTCTGTGTAGCTTTTAATTTTAAGGGATAAGACATTTCAGCTAAAAGTTATATTTTCATTAAATTTTCTAGGAGAAATGTTCGCTGTCGCAGATACCCAGTGGACACCGCAATAAAAGATGATGTCGATGCATCAGTAGAAAGAGGCAAACGCACATGAAGAAAAGGTTTACCACATGAACCAAGTCTCTATACAGAAATCCAATACAGACACTTTCCTTGTTTGTAATCGTTTAAAGATTTTGCAGCCACAAGAACGTTGCAGACAATTCTATTCCGTATGGCATGTAAACTTGATTTCTCACGCTCGGCCTTGTAACATCTCTTTATAACTTGTCCAGTCGCCTTTAGCTCCCGAATGGAATGCCCCCCTCGCCCTTAATGTGCCGCTTATGTACCGCCTAACTACCGAAATTGTTCGGCCTAACTGCCCAAAATTAAGTAGGGTAACTCTGAACGGAAAGCTGCAATTTGGAGCCATCTATTGTCGGGAAATGTACAAAGAAGTCTCTAAGTTAACCATAAACACACCCTCTTCGATCGCGTGGAACATAGGTCAATGCAATATCCAGGGCAATCGCAAGGCAAGCCTTGCTGAGGGGGGAGGTGTGGACGACAAATTTACCTGATTATTAAACAATTACCTGAAATTCTTAACATGCTGAAGCAAACCTTAGCAATACTTTTTGTCAATCTAACGGTGTGGCATATAATTCGCAATTTTCAATTTTATATGATTATAACAGACTTTTATAATAGTTTTGTCAAATCTGTATATCGGGACGGGCAAGGATATACCTACCCGAGCCCGCACCATGGTTGCCGCCGAGGGACTAGAAATTTTTCGAATTTTGATGCTTCCAGTTCCCTGGAAAATACATTTTTTTACCAAATTTTACTAAGGCAATCCTCTTAATCCTATTAAAAATTCTTTTATTTTTACAAACAAATTGAGCAGCAGATAAAAACAACTGGCAAAATTTCCCCGTGGTTTGAAAAATTCCATGTTGTCAGTTACCTCTGAAGCCAGGTAACAAGCAGCACTGGTTGTCAATTTAGATCCCTCTTTCCAACCTAGCATGCCTTTTGAATGTTACAAAAAACCTGGAGCTCATTATGAATTGCAGTTGACACTTCTACCGAGGAACTTTAGGGGAAATGGACACATGGCACAATTTTACCTAAAGAGGGCATGGATTATTAAATTTTGTGCCAACAAGACATCTTCAAATCTTCAAATCATTAGTTTGTTTACCTTCCTTCATATCAAGAAATATCATATTTAACCAAAGGAGCAACTACCTTGCTTAATTCTTTATTGATTTTAAGCATGACGGTCTCTGAAATTCCTAAAGCGTTGCTTCCACTGGGCGGACTTTACCTGAAATTTCCTATCCAGATGCTATTGAGGAGGTGTGACACCCCCCAGTCGCGACGCCCCTGGTAATATTGAACCCCTTTCCTACTTACAACCCTGCATCCTTAGTAAATGTATATTCTGAAGCTACTTAGCACCCTTATTGCCCTCTCAAACCTACCTTTTTAAACAGTGAACGACAAGTGTCGTCTAACTACAGCGAAAACATGCCCATCTCCATCGGGAGCATTCCCCATCATTGATACATTGTTTATGTTCTCCTTTTAGGTTCGGCCTTGTCGATTGCCACCCTCAGCAAGTTAAGAGAGTATTTTGAGATGAAGCTTTAGAAATTGTCTATTGAATTTCTTTTGTTTGAAGTGAGAATCTTTTGAATTGTTGGTTTTTAGGAAAGATAATTTTTACTCGCTCATCCAAAAGGTTAAAGTAAACGTCCTTTTGTGGAATGGTAGCATGGATTGAGATAAATATTGCTTATTTTCTGTGTATTTTTCCTGTTTTGCGTTTAAAAGATATTTGATATTCCAGCCGGCCCGGCCCTCACCTCTTAGTGTTTTCACAAAGAGAGGCTTTTGTCTGAAATTGAATGGCCAGTGTTTCAGCTAGAAGTTGCATTATTGGCGAAACCATAAACAGTATCAAATTTTAGTTTCCACCATTGGGTGCGGGAGGTTGCGGCCGTCCTTGTGGTATTTCGTTTTGTCGAATAGGACCGATTTAAGCAAAGTTATTTGACTTTTTCTTGGCTGAGAGCAAGGGGGATTCAGGTTTACATAAAGGCGTTCAGAAAAAACAATAGGCTTGTGATTCCCCAAGTTTCTAAAGACTTGGGTTTTTAGCGATTTACACAAAAAGTATCACAGTTACAAGTTTCTTAGTGCATCCATGAGATGGGCCGTTTGATGCTCGATTTTTTGAGCTATTTCCCGTAATTTTGGGACCTGTTTATGCTGAGTTATTGAGGATTTAGTGATTAAAACACGCAAAAAACGGTTTTTTGCAGTTTAAAAATCTAAAACAGCCGATAAAAATTCTGTGAAGCAATGAAAATATCGCTGATTTTTTGCTTGATTTTTTGAGCTATTGCTTGTCTTGTTTGAAGCTTGCGTTACTGAATAAACTCGATTTTTCCGAAAAGTGCACTTTTCAAATTTTCTCAAATTTGCATCGCAGCTACCGATCAAGCTCAAACCGGTAACTGCGGCGGCGGTCAGACTTTTTCTTGAAAAATGGTGTTTAATTGACACTTAAAAACAGGAAAAGTCTGTGAACGGGTAAAAGAGCTTCCTGGATTCGATTTAAATGCATTTAAAGTTGCATTTCATGATTTTTTAAAGTTTCGATACATTTGCCCCACTTAAACACCGTTTTTCGTTTCCTTTTGTCGAATGGGACCGATTTTTGCAAAGTTATTCGACTTTTTCTTGGCTGAGAGCAAGGGGGATTCAGGTTTACATAAAGGCGTTCAGAAAAAACAATAGGCTTGTGATTCCCCAAGTTTCTAAAGACTTGGGTTTTTAGCGATTTACACAAAAAGTATCACAGTTACAAGTTTTTGAGTGCATCCATGAGATGGACCGTTTGATGCTCGATTTTGTGAGCCGTTTCCCGTAATTTTAGGACCTGTCTTTGCCGAGTTATTGAGGATCTAATGATTAGAACAAAAGAAATGGAAATTCCCAAAGAGCTGTGAAAATCAGACAGTTTTGAGAGTTTCTTGACCGAATAATCCGATCGGGCGACGGGCGGCTAGCAACATTGGGCAAATGTATCGAAACTTTAAAAAGTCATGAAATGCAACTTTAAATGCATTTAAATCGAATCAAGGAAGCTCTTTTACCCGTTCACAGACTTTTCCTGTTTTTAAATTCCAATTAAACACCGTTTTTCAAGAAAAAGTTTTGACCGCCGCCGCAGTTACCGGTTTGAGCTTGATCGGTAGCTGCGATGCAAATTTGAGAAAATTTGAAAAGTGCACTTTTCGGAAAAATCGAGTTTATTCAGTAACGCAAGCTTCAAACAAGACAAGCAATAGCTCAAAAAATCAAGCAAAAAATCAGCGATATTTTCATTGCTTCACAGAATTTTTATCGGCTGTTTTAGATTTTTAAACTGCAAAAAACCGTTTTTTGCGTGTTTTAATCACTAAATCCTCAATAACTCAGCATAAACAGGTCCCAAAATTACGGGAAATAGCTCAAAAAATCGAGCATCAAACGGCCCATCTCATGGATGCACTAAGAGACTTGTAACTGTGATACTTTTTGTGTAAATCGCTAAAAACCCAAGTCTTTAGAAACTTGGGGAATCACAAGCCTATTGTTTTTTCTGAACGCCTTTATGTAAACCTGAATCCCCCTTGCTCTCAGCCAAGAAAAAGTCGAATAACTTTGCTTAAATCGGTCCTATTCATCAAAACGAAATACCATAAGGACGGCCGCAACCTCCCGCACCCAATGGTGGAAACTAAAATTTGATACTGTATATGGTTTTGCCAATAATGCAACTTCTAGCTGAAACACTGGCCATTCAATTTCAGACAAAAGCCTCTCTTTGTGAAAACACTAAGAGGTGAGGGCCGGGCCGGCTGGAATATCAAATATCTTTTAAACGCAAAACAGGAAAAATACACAGAAAATAAGCAATATTTATCTCAATCCATGCTACCATTCCACAAAAGGACGTTTACTTTAACCTTTTGGATGAGCGAGTAAAAATTATCTTTCCTAAAAACCAACAATTCAAAAGATTCTCACTTCAAACAAAAGAAATTCAATAGACGATTTCTAAAGCTTCATCCCAAAATACTCTCTTAATTTGTTGAGGGTGGCAATTGACAAGGCCGAACCGAAAAGGAGAACATAAACAATGTAACAATGATGGGGAATGCTCTCGACGTAGATGGGCATTTGAACACCGCTCGAAAAGGAGTGTATCGGAGAGTCTGAGGGGGCAAGTTGCTAAGTAGTTTCAGATTATACATTTACTAAGGATTCAGGGCTGGGGTAGGAAAGGGGCTCAATTTTGCATTGACCTATGATTCTCGCGATCGAAGTGATTGTTTATCGTTAACTTAGGGACTCCTTTACATATTTTCCGACAATAGATGGCTCCAAACAGCAGCTTTCTATTCAGAGTTACCCTTACCCTACTTAATCTTCGGCGTTTAGGCGGCACAAAAGCTTCAAGGGCAAGTGCCTTTACAAAGGCGAATGTGAGAAATCAAGTTTACATGCCATGGGTAAAGAAATTTCCGGCAACACGTTTCTATGCATGGAAAATATTTAAAATTTAAAAATATAAACAAACTAGGAAAAAGTGTCTGTATTGGGTTTCTATGTGGAGATTTGGTTCATTCCCTAAACCTTTTCTTCACTTGCGTTTGCCTCTTTGCTACTGATGCATCGACATCATCTTCTGTTGCGGCGTCCACTGGGTGTCTGCGGCATTCACCTAAAAATTTAATGAAAATGTCACTTTTGGCTGAAATGTCTTATCTTTTTAAATTGACAGATACACAGAGAGGTGACGACTGACGTCGTACATGGTTATAAAGAGTGACTGTGCTGCTGGTTTCTTTGAGATGCTTGCCCCTTACGGCATTCCATTGCTGAGATTTAACGAAGACACTTCTAAGAGGAGCAAAACAGAATCAATCCTGGAAAATTTTCAGCCATAAAAAGAGATTGGCTCACATACAAATCTGCTCACGAAAGAATTTGTTTTTAAAGAAGGAAATCCTCTTACGAATTTAGGTTACGGCAGCTGAATCCCCTTCAAAGGCGACCCTTTAAACACATACTTCTTCCATTAAATATTCAACCTGCCTGAATATTTAATTTTATTGAACTTCTTCCTGAATTTGATGTTATAAAGATCATAGTTTGTTTTAAACAGCGAGGCTTGCAGAGACTGCTCACTTTTTTGTGTCGTTAGCAAACTGAAGTTCGCAAACTCATTCAAAGATATTCATAAGCAAAGTTGGCAACTTCAATAAAGAGCTTAGAAGTCGTTTGAAAGTCTTTCTAATGATATATCAATGGTCTTTCTGTTATTAAAGGTTTATTTGATGCATAAGTTTTGATGTAGCATTTGAAAACTGTGTCGGGAATTGAGCTCTTTGGTGGATCGAAAATGACCTAAAAGGAGTATTGGCGCGTGATTGCCTATTTGGTTTCTCCTCTCTAGTGATTTTCGATCCAAAACGTTGTTTTCGGTTTTCTGTGCAGTCTTGATATTAGCCATTGTCATTTGATCATTTTCATTGGTTGTATTTATAATTATTTGACCTTGATCATTGATAATTTTGCAAATAATCATCATTAGTGACAAGTTGCGATTTCCTGCTTGTACAACAGTTTGCTGATGCCTGAGATCGAGGGGCGATTCACTCTTGCAAATAGCGTACGAGATTTAGCCTAAAACAAAAGGATTTCTAGAGATTTTCAGATAAAAAAATAGGATTTTTCATAAAAGGTCTACGAGATTTTCTTAGAGTGATTTGTCCCTCGGTTGAGATAATAATTTATCAATGACTTGTACGGCATTCAAGTTGTATCTGTATACCCCAGAGGCATCAATTTTGTTGCGTTCTTGCGCAATCTCCCTGTTATGAACTATGACTATTCGTTGGATTGAACTACAACTTGTTAACTTGTTAACTTTGTTAGGTCAGCGGTTTTGTGTTGTTAGGCCGCTATTTTGTTTTTGGTAAGCACTTGTGGTAGCCTTCGTTCTTATTGCTTAGTAAAGCCTATACGGCAATGACTCGTTAATATTTATTACAATTTACTAAGCAATAACATTATGGATAAAGTATTACGGCCAGAGCGTTTGGAGACGAAACCTGACAGCGTTTCAGCGAACAAAGAATGGCTTCATTGGCGACGAACTTTCGATAACTTTATATCGGTGCTATCCAGTGAAGGCCTCGATAAACTTCGCGTTTTGACGAACTTTGTGTCTCCGGAAATCTTTCAATACATTGAAGAATCAACCTCGCATGAACAAGCGATGAAAACACTGCATAATTTGTTCGTAAAACCTACAAACGAAATATACGCTCGTCACTTACTGGCAACTCGGCGACAACAACCTGGAGAAACTCTCGATGAATATCTGTTGGCTCTGAAAACTCTAAGTAAAGACTGCAACTTCAAAGCAATTACTGCGGCTGCCTACTGTGAAGAAAGTATTCGTGATGCATTTATAACTGGTCTTCAATCGAACGCTATTCGTCAACGGCTTTTGGAAAACACCACACTCACCCTGCAAGCCATGTTTGATCAAGCACGTGCTTTAGAATCAGCTATGCGAAGCTCTGAATCGTATATTACTACCCAACCATCCTTCAATGCTGCGATACCTCATACTCCAGCAGTATCCACATCAGATATCAGCCTTGATAACAGCGTATCAGCAGCGGTTCAGCCTGAAGACCAGAAGTGTTTCTTCTGCGGAAACAACAAGCACCCACGTTCAAAGTGCCCTGCTCGCGAGGCGACTTGCCACAAGTGTCAAAAAAGGGTCATTATGCCAAGGTGTGACAAGGAAGGTCTCAAAGACTGAGTGCAGCAATCAATTCAGTAATACTTGCTTCTATATCCTCAAAAGCTCCTGTATCTCTAGTGAAATCATCTGCGACCGTAAATGTAAATGGTCATGCCGTGGAAGCTCTTTTCGATAGTCGGAGCAGTGAAAGCTTTATTGCCCCATTTTTAGTGGAATTAGCGTCGCTACCTACCCAACCCTGCTCTGGTACAGTATCTATGGCTTCCACAGGGTTTAAAACACAAGTTAAAGGCTTCTGTGTAGTTGATCTTACGTACAAAGGGTATACATACAAGAATGTTCGCCTATCTGTGTTACCTGGACTCTGTGCTAATCTCATACTAGGACTTGATTTCCAGACCCAACATGAAAGTTTCACTTTCAACTATGGTGGACCTAAACCACCCTTGACTGTCTGTAATCTAACAACTCTGAACATTAGTCCACCAGAACCCTTTGCCAATCTCTCACCTGACTGCAGCCCTATTGCTACCAAATCCCGCCGATACAGCCAGGAGGATTCTAAATTCATTGATGCAGAGGTGGAACGGTTACTTAGAGAAGGAATAATCGAGCCAAGTAATTCTCCTTGGCGTGCTCAAGTTGTTGTAACGAAAGATGAAAATCACAAGAAAAGATTAGCCATTGATTACTCACAAACTATCAACAAATTCACTCTCCTTGATGCATTCCCACTGCCAGGAATAACTGACATAGTAAACCAGATCGCCCAGTACAAAGTCTTCAGTACTATCGACCTCCGCAGTGCATATCATCAAGTTCCCCTCAAAGAAAATGACAAACCCTATACAGCATTTGAGGCTCGCAACTGTCTATATCAATTCACCCGACTTCCATTTGGAGTCACGAATGGAGTCGCATGCTTTTAACGAGAAATGATGAAATTCGTACAAGAGGAGAATCTGAAAGCTGTTTTCGCATACCTTGATAACATCACCATATGTGGCAAGGATCAAGAGGATCATGATGTCAATTCAAATTGATATTTATTACACTCCCGACCCCATTATTCTGTGGATATACCTATGTTTGAAGGTGGTCAGCAGGGAGCAGCCTCAGTGAAATGGAACAAATAAATATTTGAAGTTTCAAGATAAAAATATCGCGTTAAGGGGTGCTTTTCCTATTACACAAAAGGGGACATGCTTGAGAATATGGAATATTCTCTAGGAGCGCTTTATAACCCACCCGAAAAGGCTTATATTATGGTGACAAAAAAACATGCATTTCTTGCATCCATTTGATACCAAAGGTTTTGGTTTTTTTTCTTACGTGAACAGAGAAAGGCGGAAATGTCATCCTTTTGGGAGTTTAAGGAGATCGCACGCCGTCCTGGATACTGCCAAGGTGCAAATTTATCTCTTTATAAAAATGCTGATAATAATACGTTGTAAAAAACAAGCAAAAATACAGCATAATTTACTGAGGGTAGGAGTATATGTTTATGTGCTATACAAAAACATAATTTTCTGAAATTTCAATCCTCAAAAACAGCATGAAATATTGCATGAAATCAGCCCTATGGAAAAAGTAAAGGGAAAATGAATTGGAAATAATCAATATTCAATATAGAATCTTCGAATTAATACCCAAGATGGCCCAGGATGGCTAAATAAACGCCCTATTTTCCAAAAAAAACCAAGCTGGCTAAAAAAACGCCCTAGCTGGTCCTGTAAACGCATTAGCTAGCTACATAAACGCACCTGCTTGCTCTGTAAACGCATTAGCTGGCTAAATAAACGCCCCATTTCGTCCTGTAAACGCATGAGCTGGCTACATAAACGCACCTGCTTGCTTTGTAAACGTAATAGCTAGCTAAATAAACGCCCCATTTCGTCCTGTAAACGCATGAGCTAGCTACATAAACGCACCTGTTTGCTCTGTAAACGCATTAGCTTGCTAAATAAACGCCCAATTTCGTCCTGTAAACGCATGAGCTAGCTACATAAATGCACCTGCTTGCTTTGTAAACGCATTAGCTAGCTAAATAAACGCCCCATTTCGTCCTGTAAACGCATGAGCTATCAACATAAATGCACCTGCTTGCTTTGTAAACGCATTAGCTAGTTAAATAAACGCCCCATTTCGCTGTAAACGCATGAGCTAGCTACATAAACGCACCTGCTTGCTCTGTAAACGCATTAGCTAGCTAAACAAACGCCCCATTTCGTCCTGTAAACGCATGAGCTATCTACATCAATGCACCTGCTTGCTTTGTAAACGCATTAGCTAGTTAAATAAACGCCCCATTTCGCTGTAAACGCATGAGCTAGCTACATAAACGCACCTGCTTGCTTTGTAATTGCATTAGCTAGCTAAATAAACGCCCCATTTCGTCCTGTAAACGCATGAGCTAGCTACATAAACGCACCTGTTTGCTCTGTAAACGCATTAGCTTGCTAAATAAACGCCCCATTTCGTCCTGTAAACGCATGAGCTATCTACATAAATGCACCTGCTTGCTTTGTAAACGCAATAGCTAGTTAAATAAACGCCCCATTTCGCTGTAAACGCATTAGCTAGCTACATAAACGCACCTGCTTGCTTTGTAAACGTAATAGCTAGCTAAATAAACGCCCCATTTCGTCCTGTAAACGCATGAGCTAGCTACATAAACGCACCTGTTTGCTCTGTAAACGCATTAGCTTGCTAAATAAACGCCCCATTTCGTCCTGTAAACGCATGAGCTAGCTACATAAATGCACCTGCTTGCTTTGTAAACGCACTAGCTAGCTAAATGAACG
Organism: Rhopilema esculentum; assembly: GCF_057945365.1. NCBI lineage: Eukaryota > Metazoa > Cnidaria > Scyphozoa > Rhizostomeae > Rhizostomatidae > Rhopilema > Rhopilema esculentum. The sequence continues at coordinate 6,059,793 of NC_142834.1, read as the reverse complement.
CCCCATTTCGCTGTAAACGCATGAGCTAGCTACATAAACGCACCTGCTTGCTCTGTAAACGCATTAGCTAGCTAAATAAACGCCCCATTTCGTCCTGTAAACGCATGAGCTATCTACATAAATGCACCTGCTTGCTTTGTAAACGCATTAGCTAGTTAAATAAACGCCCCATTTCGTCCTGTAAACGCATGAGCTAGCTACATAAACGCACCTGCTTGCTCTGTAAACGCATTAGCTAGCTAAATAAACGCCCCATTTTGTCCTGTAAACGCATGAGCTAGCTACATAAATGCACCTGCTTGCTTTGTAAACGCATTAGCTAGCTAAATAAACGCCCCATTTCGCTGTAAACGCATGAGCTAGCTACATAAACGCACCTGCTTGCTCTGTAAACGCATTAGCTAGCTCAATAAACGCCCCATTTCGTCCTGTAAACGCATGAGCTGGCTACATAAACGCACCTGCTTGCTTTGTAATTGCATTAGCTAGCTAAATAAACGCCCCATTCCGCTGTAAACGCATGAGCTAGCTACATAAACGCACCTGCTTGCTCTGTAAACGCATTAGCTAGCTAAATAAACGCCCCATTTCGTCCTGTAAACGCATGAGCTGGCTACATAAACGCACCTGCTTGCTTTGTAAACGTAATAGCTAGCTAAATAAACGCCCCATTTCGTCCTGTAAACGCATGAGCTAGCTACATAAACGCACCTGTTTGCTCTGTAAACGCATTAGCTTGCTAAATAAACGCCCCATTTCGTCCTGTAAACGCATGAGCTAGCTACATAAATGCACCTGCTTGCTTTGTAAACGCATTAGCTAGCTAAATAAACGCCCCATTTCGTCCTGTAAACGCATGAGCTATCTACATAAATGCACCTGCTTGCTTTGTAAACGCATTAGCTAGTTAAATAAACGCCCCATTTCGCTGTAAACGCATGAGCTAGCTACATAAACGCACCTGCTTGCTCTGTAAACGCATTAGCTAGCTAAATAAACGCCCCATTTCGTCCTGTAAACGCATGAGCTATCTACATAAATGCACCTGCTTGCTTTGTAAACGCATTAGCTAGTTAAATAAACGCCCCATTTCGCTGTAAACGCATGAGCTAGCTACATAAACGCACCTGCTTGCTCTGTAAACGCATTAGCTTGCTAAATAAACGCCCCATTTCGCTGTAAACTCATGAGCTATCTACATAAATGCACCTGCTTGCTTTGTAATTGCATTAGCTAGCTAACTAAACGCCCCATTTCGTCCTGTAAACGCATGAGCTAGCTACATAAACGCACCAGTTTGCTCTGTAAACGCATTAGCTTGCTAAATAAACGCCCCATTTCGTCCTGTAAACGCATGAGCTATCTACATAAATGCACCTGCTTGCTTTGTAAACGCATTAGCTAGTTAAATAAACGCCCCATTTCGTCCTGTAAACGCATGAGCTAGCTACATAAACGCACCTGTTTGCTCTGTAAACGCATTAGCTAGCTAAATAAACGCCCCATTTCGTCCTGTAAACGCATGAGCTAGCTACATAAATGAACGTGCTTGCTTTGTAAACGCATTAGCTAGCTAAATAAACGCCCCATTTCGTCCTGTAAACGCATGAGCTATCTACATAAATGCACCTGCTTGCTTTGTAAACGCATTAGCTAGCTAAATAAATAGTATTCTTACATTTACTATTTTCACCATCATAACTTGATAAATTTTCCAATATATTCCAGTTTAAAAGTCATCTTTTAGCTTTTATGAAACTTGCTATGGCCACTTGAATTTCGGCTCGATAGAATATTTTGCTGCGGTGCTGCCATTTCTGTTTCAGCCTGTGCAATACTTTTGCTCACTAAGTGTACATAAGCACGAAAAACCGTTATTGTGTAGACAAAAGGAGTTCATTTTTACCTCAGGACTCCATCGGTAACATTCTCAATAGGGAAGTGGCACTGATTGGGCAACCTCAACAGACATGTGCTCGCGTTTCTGATTTGCCTATTTCGATCCACAATTGGGTGTATATATTTCCTAGCGCAGAGTTTTCGATCTATGTTCTGACGTTTTAAACTCTAATAAGTGTCAAATTAAAAGCTTTAGTATAAACAAACGTTTGCGTTTTGAAAATCCATTTTTGTACCACCAAAAGATTGTTAGTTTACATCCACTGACGGACTGGCAGGGAGACAAGATTGCAATCGCACAGTGTCTTCGTTTCTAGGGTTTGGTCTTTTTCCAAATCTTTTAGTTTCTATTTGTAACTAATGTGAGCTAAGTTCAAATTCAGTTTAAATCCAAAACAAGGCGCAAGTGTTTTCAAACTTTAAGGTCCTTTAAATAATGAATATGTATGTGGCTTTTTAATGTTTCTAGTATTACTTTAATGGTTTCCATAAGTTTGGACACGAATCTGTCAATGCTTTCTGTCAAATATATGTAGTAACCACATTGCAGATGAGTTTCATTGTACAATGATCCGTCCTCTGTATGGTATGAAATAATGCAAGCTATTTCAGTTGCTGACTTCAAAAGACAAATTTCTTTTCCTTACGTGTCAAGAAAGACAATTAATTACATTAAGTCCTAGCAAAGTTATAATTTATTGTAAAATTTTAGTTTATCGTATTACACTCATTTGTATTGGATTGCTTCTCGTCGTTTATGCTGTTCCTATAGCTCTAGCTCTTGACTTCCTCAGTAACATTCCACGTTTATTTGAATTGTGTGGGCATAGTAATACTCTTTGTGAACAATTAATACTATCAATGTAGGTTGACAAAAAAGATAAAAAGCTCCTTTTTTAGTTTGAGTATAACGACAGTCCCTTCTAGAAGTTTTTATAGTCAATTGCATGCTAAGATGAATTTCAAATGTTAAAAAATGATGTGACTTTGCCCATTTTTAAAAAGATTTCCTACCAAGAGTGTAAGAAACAAGGACAATAAAGCTTGTTTCAAAACTCAAAAGAGACACGATGGAGAGTCATCGACTTTAGCAGTATGGGATAACGAAATTCTAAAAAATGACAGGCAACGAAATAAAGTGAGCCAAGGATTTTAAAAAAAGTCTGAAGGAAAACTCCTTACAATAACAAAGCAATAGAAAATAGACAGGCAATGAAATAAAGAGAATGAAGGATTTTAGGAAAATTCTAAAGCATAGCTCAATACAGCAACGAAGCAATAAAAAGTGACAGACAATGAAAAAAAGAGAGCAAAGGATTTCAGGGAAGGTCTAAAGGAAAACTCCTTACAGTAACGAAGCAATAAAAAATGACAGGCAATGAAATAAAGAGAACGAGGGATTTTAAAGAAATTCTGATGCATAGCTCCCTACAACAACGATGCAATAAAAAATGACAGACTGTGAAATTAAGAGAACGAAGGATTTTAGGAAAATTCTAAAGCATAGCTCCTTACAGCAACAAAACAATAGAAAATAACAGGTAACGAAATAAAGAGAACGAAGGTTTTTTGTTAAATTCCAAAGCAAAGCTCTTTACAGCACTTTAGCAATAAAAAATGACAAGCAACCGAATAAAGTGAGCCAAGGATTTTGAGAAAAGTCTAAAGGAAACCTCCTTACAGTGACGAAACAATAAAAAATGACAAGAAACGAAATAAAGAGAACGAAGGTTTTTTGGGAAATTCAAAAGCGAAGCTCCTTATAACAAATAAGCAATAAAAAATGACAGTCAATTAAAAAAAGAAAACGAAGGATTTTTGGGAAACTCTGATACATAGCTCTTTACAGCAACTTAGTATTAAAAATAGAGAGGCAATGAAATAAAGAGTGTGAAGAATTTTAGGGAGATTCTGAAGCATAGCTCTCTACAGCAACGAAGCAACAAAAATGACATTCAATTAAATAAAGAAAGCGAAGGATTTCAAAAAAATTCTGAAGCATAGCTCCCTACAGCAACTTAGCAAAAGAAATGACAGGCAATAAAATAAAGAGGGCAAAGGATTTTAGAAAAAGTCCAAAGCATAGCGTCTTACAGCAACAAAGCAAAAAAAATGACAGGCAATGAAATAAAGAGAACGAGGGATTTTTGGGAAATTCCAAAGCAAAGCTCCCTACAGCAAGTTGGCGTTAAAAGATAACAAGCAATGAAATAAAGAGAACGAAGGATTTTTGGGAAATTCTAAAGCATAGCTCCCTACAGCAACAAAGCAATAAAAAATGACAGTCAATGAAATAAAGACAGCGAAGGATTTAAGGGATATTCTGAAGCATAGCTCCGTACAACAACAAAGCAATAAAAAATGACAGGCAAAGAAATAAAGAAAGCGAAGGATTTCAAAAAAATTCTGAAGCATAGCTCCCTACAGCAACTTAGCAAAAGAAATGACAGGCAACGAAATAAAGAGGGCAAAGGATTTTAGAAAAAGTCTAAAGGATAGCTTCTTACAGCAAAGAAGCAATAAAAATGACAGGCAATGAAATTGAGAGAACGAAGGATTTCAAAAAAATTCTGAAGCATAGCTCCCTACAGCAACTTAGCAAAAGAAATGACAGGTAACGAAATAAAGAGGGCAAAGGATTTTGGAAAAAGTCTAAAGGATAGCTTCTTACAGCAACGAAGCAATAAAAATGACAGGCAATGATATAAAGAGAACGAAGGATTTTAGGGATATTCTGAAGCATAGCTCCGTACAGCAACGAAGCAATAAAAAATGACAGGCAATGAAATAAAGAGAGTGAAGTTTTTCAAAAAAATTCTAAGCATAGCTCTCTACAGCAACTTAGCAATAGAAATTGACAAGCCATGAAAAAAAGAGAACAAAGGATTTTTGGGAAATTCTGAAGCATAGCCTCCTACATCAACTTAGCAATAAAAAATGACAGGCAATGAAATAAAGACAGCGAAGGATTTTAGGGATATTCTGAAGCATAGCTCCGTACAGCAACGAAGCAATAAAAAATGACAGGCAATGAAATAAAGAGAGCAAAGGATTTCAAAAAAATTCTGAAGCATAGCTCTCTACAGCAACTTAGCAATAGAAATGACAGGCAATGAAATAAAGAGAACGAAGGATTTTTGGGAAATTCTGAAGCATAGCTCTTTGCAGCAACTTAGTATTAAAAAAAGAGAGGCAATCAAATAAAGAGAGTGAAGGATTTTAGGGAGATTCTGAAGCATAGCTCTCTACAGCAACGAAGCAACAAAAAATGACATGCAATTAATTAAAGAAAGCAAAGGATTTCAAAAAAATTCTGAAGCATAGCTCCCTACAGCAACTTAGCAAAAGAAATGACAGGCAATGAAAGAAAGAGGGCAAAGGATTTTAGAAAAAGTCTAAAGCATAGCTCTCTACAGCAACGAAGCAACAAAAAATGACATGCAATTAATTAAAGAAAGCGAAGGATTTCAAAAAAATTCTGAAGCATAGCTCCCTACAGCAACTTAGCAAAAGAAATGACAGGCAATGAAATAAAGAGGGCAAAGGATTTTAGGTAGATTTTGAAGCATAGCTCCCTACAGCAACTTAGTATTAAAAATAGAGAGGCAATGAAATAAAGAGAGAGAAGGATATTTAGGGAAATTTTGAAGCATAGCTCCCTACAGCAACAAAGCACAAAAAAATAACAGGCAATGAAATAAAGACAGCGAAGGATTTTAGGGATATTCTGAAGCTTAGCCCCGTACAGCAACGAAGCAATAAAAAATGACAGGCAACGAAATAAAAAAAAGCAAAGGATTTCAAAAAAATTCTGAAGCATAGCTCCCTACAGCAACTTAGCAATAGAAATGACAGGCAATTAAATAAAGAGGGCAAAGGATTTTAGGAAAAATCCAAAACATAGCTTCTTACAGCAACGAAGCAATAAAAATGACAGGCAATGAAAAAAAGAGAACCAAGGATTTTTGGGAAATTCTGAAGCATAGCTCCCTTCAGCAACAAAGCAATAAAAAATGACAGGCAATTAAATAAAGACAGCGAAGGATTTGAGGGAGATTCTGAAGCATAGCTCCGTACAGAAACGAAGCAATAAAAAATGACAGGCAATGAAATAAAGAAAGCAAAGGATTTCAAAAAAATTCTGAAGCATAGCTCCCTACAGCAACTTAGCAATAGAAATGACAGGCAATTAAATAAAGAGAATGAAGGATTTTAGAAAAAATCTAAAGCATAGCTTCTTACAGCAACGAAGCAATAAAAATGACAGGCAATGAAATTAAGAGAACGAAGGATTTTTGGGAAATTCTGAAGCCTAGCTCCATACAGCAACAAAGCAATAAAAAATGACAGGCAATGAAAAAAAGAGAACCAAGGATTTTTGGGAAATTCTGAAGCATAGCCTCCTACAGCAACTTAGCAATAAATAATGACTGGCAATGAAATAAAGAGAGCGAAGGATTTTAGGTAGATTCTGAAGCATAGCTCCGTACAGCAACGAAGCAATAAAAAAACAGGCAATGAAATAAAGAAAGCAAAGGATTTCAAAAAAATTCTGAAGCATAGCTCCCTACAGCAACTTAGCAATAGAAATGACAGGCAATGAGATAAAGAGGGCAAAGGATTTTAGGAAAAATTTAAAGCATAGCTTCTTACAGCAACGAACTAATAAAAATGACAGGCAATGATATAAAGAGAACGGAGGATTTTTGGGAAATTCTGAAGCATAGCTCCCTACAGCAACAAAGCAATAAAAAATGACAGGCAATGAAATAAAGACAGCAAAGGATTTTAGGGAGATTCTGAAGCAAAGCTCTGTACAGCAACGAAGCAATAAAAAATGACAGGCAATGAAATAAAGAGAGCAAAGGATTTCAAAAAAATTCTGAAGCATAGCCTCCTACAGCAACTTAGCAATAAATAATGACAGGCAATGAAATAAAGAGAGCGAAGGATTTTAGCTAGATTTTGAAGCATAGCTCCCTACAGAAACAAAGCAATAAAAAATGACAGGCAATGAAATAAAGACAGCGAAGGATTTTAGGGATATTCTGAAGCATAGCTCCGTACAGCAACGAAGCAATAAAAAATGACAAGCAATGAAATTAAGAAAGCAAAGGATATCAAAAAAAATTCTGAAGCATAGCTCCCTACAGCAACTTAGCAATAGAAATGACAGGCAATGAGATAAAGAGGGCAAAGGATTTTAGGAAAAATTTAAAGCATAGCTTCTTACAGCAACGAAGCAATAAAAATGACAGGCAATGATATAAAGAGAACGGAGGATTTTTGGGAAATTCTGAAGCATAGCTCCCTACAGCAACAAAGCAATAAAAAATGACAGGCAATGAAATAAAGACAGCAAAGGATTTTAGGGAGATTCTGAAGCAAAGCTCTGTACAGCAAAGAAGCAATAAAAAATGACAGGCAATGAAATAAAGAGAGCAAAGGATTTCAAAAAAATTCTGAAGCATAGCCTCCTACAGCAACTTAGCAATAAATAATGACAGGCAATGAAATAAAGAGAGCGAAGGATTTTAGCTAGATTTTGAAGCATAGCTCCCTACAGCAACAAAGCAATAAAAAATGACAGGCAATGAAATAAAGACAGCGAAGGATTTTAGGGATATTCTGAAGCATAGCTCCGTACAGCAACGAAGCAATAAAAAATGACAAGCAATGAAATTAAGAAAGCAAAGGATATCAAAAAAAATTCTGAAGCATAGCTCCCTACAGCAACTTAGCAATAGAAATGACAGGCAATGAGATAAAGAGGGCAAAGGATTTTAGGAAAAATTTAAAGCATAGCTTCTTACAGCAACGAAGCAATAAAAATGACAGGCAATGATATAAAGAGAACGAAGGATTTTTGGGAAATTCTGAAGCATAGCTCTTTGCAGCAACTTAGTATTAAAAAAAGAGAGGCAATCAAATAAAGAGAGTGAAGGATTTTAGGGAGATTCTGAAGCATAGCTCTCTACAGCAACGAAGCAACAAAAAATGACATGCAATTAATTAAAGAAAGCAAAGGATTTCAAAAAAATTCTGAAGCATAGCTCCCTACAGCAACTTAGCAAAAGAAATGACAGGCAATGAAAGAAAGAGGGCAAAGGATTTTAGAAAAAGTCTAAAGCATAGCTCTCTACAGCAACGAAGCAACAAAAAATGACATGCAATTAATTAAAGAAAGCGAAGGATTTCAAAAAAATTCTGAAGCATAGCTCCCTACAGCAACTTAGCAAAAGAAATGACAGGCAATGAAATAAAGAGGGCAAAGGATTTTAGGTAGATTTTGAAGCATAGCTCCCTACAGCAACTTAGTATTAAAAATAGAGAGGCAATGAAATAAAGAGAGAGAAGGATATTTAGGGAAATTTTGAAGCATAGCTCCCTACAGCAACAAAGCACAAAAAAATAACAGGCAATGAAATAAAGACAGCGAAGGATTTTAGGGATATTCTGAAGCTTAGCCCCGTACAGCAACGAAGCAATAAAAAATGACAGGCAACGAAATAAAAAAAAGCAAAGGATTTCAAAAAAATTCTGAAGCATAGCTCCCTACAGCAACTTAGCAATAGAAATGACAGGCAATTAAATAAAGAGGGCAAAGGATTTTAGGAAAAATCCAAAACATAGCTTCTTACAGCAACGAAGCAATAAAAATGACAGGCAATGAAAAAAAGAGAACCAAGGATTTTTGGGAAATTCTGAAGCATAGCTCCCTTCAGCAACAAAGCAATAAAAAATGACAGGCAATTAAATAAAGACAGCGAAGGATTTGAGGGAGATTCTGAAGCATAGCTCCGTACAGAAACGAAGCAATAAAAAATGACAGGCAATGAAATAAAGAAAGCAAAGGATTTCAAAAAAATTCTGAAGCATAGCTCCCTACAGCAACTTAGCAATAGAAATGACAGGCAATTAAATAAAGAGAATGAAGGATTTTAGAAAAAATCTAAAGCATAGCTTCTTACAGCAACGAAGCAATAAAAATGACAGGCAATGAAATTAAGAGAACGAAGGATTTTTGGGAAATTCTGAAGCCTAGCTCCATACAGCAACAAAGCAATAAAAAATGACAGGCAATGAAAAAAAGAGAACCAAGGATTTTTGGGAAATTCTGAAGCATAGCCTCCTACAGCAACTTAGCAATAAATAATGACTGGCAATGAAATAAAGAGAGCGAAGGATTTTAGGTAGATTCTGAAGCATAGCTCCGTACAGCAACGAAGCAATAAAAAAACAGGCAATGAAATAAAGAAAGCAAAGGATTTCAAAAAAATTCTGAAGCATAGCTCCCTACAGCAACTTAGCAATAGAAATGACAGGCAATGAGATAAAGAGGGCAAAGGATTTTAGGAAAAATTTAAAGCATAGCTTCTTACAGCAACGAACTAATAAAAATGACAGGCAATGATATAAAGAGAACGGAGGATTTTTGGGAAATTCTGAAGCATAGCTCCCTACAGCAACAAAGCAATAAAAAATGACAGGCAATGAAATAAAGACAGCAAAGGATTTTAGGGAGATTCTGAAGCAAAGCTCTGTACAGCAACGAAGCAATAAAAAATGACAGGCAATGAAATAAAGAGAGCAAAGGATTTCAAAAAAATTCTGAAGCATAGCCTCCTACAGCAACTTAGCAATAAATAATGACAGGCAATGAAATAAAGAGAGCGAAGGATTTTAGCTAGATTTTGAAGCATAGCTCCCTACAGCAACAAAGCAATAAAAAATGACAGGCAATGAAATAAAGACAGCGAAGGATTTTAGGGATATTCTGAAGCATAGCTCCGTACAGCAACGAAGCAATAAAAAATGACAAGCAATGAAATTAAGAAAGCAAAGGATATCAAAAAAAATTCTGAAGCATAGCTCCCTACAGCAACTTAGCAATAGAAATGACAGGCAATGAGATAAAGAGGGCAAAGGATTTTAGGAAAAATTTAAAGCATAGCTTCTTACAGCAACGAAGCAATAAAAATGACAGGCAATGATATAAAGAGAACGGAGGATTTTTGGGAAATTCTGAAGCATAGCTCCCTACAGCAACAAAGCAATAAAAAATGACAGGCAATGAAATAAAGACAACAAAGGATTTTAGGGAGATTCTGAAGCAAAGCTCTGTACAGCAACGAAGCAATAAAAAATGACAAGCAATGAAATAAAGAGAGCAAAGGATTTCAAAAAAATTCTGAAGCATAGCCTCCTACAGCAACTTAGCAATAAATAATGACAGGCAATGAAATAAAGAGAGCGAAGGATTTTAGCTAGATTTTGAAGCATAGCTCCCTACAGCAACAAAGCAATAAAAAATGACAGGCAATGAAATAAAGACAGCGAAGGATTTTAGGGATATTCTGAAGCATAGCTCCGTACAGCAACGAAGCAATAAAAAATGACAAGCAATGAAATTAAGAAAGCAAAGGATATCAAAAAAAATTCTGAAGCATAGCTCCCTACAGCAACTTAGCAATAGAAATGACAGGCAATGAGATAAAGAGGGCAAAGGATTTTAGGAAAAATCTAAAGCATAGCTTCTTACAGCAACGAAGCAATAAAAATGACAGGCAATGAAATAGAGAGCACGAGGGGTTTTTGGGAAATTCCAAAGCAAAGCTCCCTACAGCAAGTTGGCATTAAAAGATAACAAGCAATGAAATAAAGAGAACGAAGGATTTTTGGGAAATTCTAAAGCATAGCTCTCTACAGCAACAAAGCAATAAAAAATGTCAGGCAAAGAAATAAAGAAAGCGAAGGATTTCAAAAAAATTCTGAAGCATAGCTCCCTACAGCAACTTAGCAAAAGAAATGACAGGCAACGAAATAAAGAGGGCAAAGGATTTTAGAAAAAGTCTAAAGGATAGCTCCCTACAGCAACAAAGCAATAAAAAATGACAGGCAATTGAATAAAGAAAGCGAAGGATTTCAAAAAAATTCTGAAGCATAGCTCTCTACAGCAACTTACCAAATAAAAAGGCAATGAAATAAAGAGGGCAAAGGATTTTAGAAAAGGTCTGAAGCATAGCTTCTTACAGCCACAAAGCAATAAAAAATGACAGGCAATGAAATAAAGACAGCAAAGGATTTTAGGGAGATTCTGAAGCATAGCTCTGTACAGAAACGAAGCAATAAAAAATGACAGGCAATAAAATAAAGAGAGGAAAGGATTTCAAAACAATTCTGAAGCAAAGCTCCCTACAGCAACTTAGCATTAGAAATGACAGGCAATGAAATAAAGAGGGCAAAGGATTTTAGGAAAAAAATAAAGCATAGCTTCTTACAGCAACGAAGCAATAAAAATGACAAGCAATGAAATAAAGAGAGTGAAGTATTTTCGGGAAATTCTGAAACATAGCTCCCTACAGCAAGTTAGCGATAAAAAAAGGCAGTAAATGAAATAAAGGGGGGGGGGAAAGATTTTAGGGAATTTCTAAAGCATAGCTCCCTACAGCAACTTAGGAAAAAAAATGACTGGCAATGAAATAAAGAGAACGAAGGAATTCAATGCAAATCTAAAGCATAGCTTCCTACAGCAACTTAGCATTGAAAATTGACAAGCAATGAAATAAAGAGAGTGAAGTATATTAGGAAAATGTTAAAGCATAGCTCCCTACAGCAACGAAGCATTAAAAACTGACAGGCAATGAAATATATCGAGAGAAAGATTTTAGAGAATGTCTAAAACAAAGCTCCCTACAGCATCTTAGCAATAAAAATTGACAGGCAATAAAATTAAGAAAGCGAAGGATTTTAAGAAAATTCTGAATCATAGCTCCCTACAACAATTTAGCAATAAAAAATGACAAGCAATGAAAAAAAGAGAACCAAGGATTTTTGGGAAATTTCAAAGCCAAGCTCCCTACAGCAACTTAGCAAAAAAAATTCACAGGCAATGAAATAAAGAGAACCAAGGATTCTAGGGAAATTCTAAAGCATAGCTCCCTACAGCAACGAAGCAATAAAAAATGACAAGCAATGAAAAAAAGAGAACGAAGGATTTTAGGGAATTTCTTAAGCATAGCTCACTACAGCAACTTAGCAAAAAAAATTCACAGGCAATGAAATAAAGAGAGTGAAGTATTTTAGGGAAATTCTAAAGCATAGCTCCCTACAGCAACGAAGCAATAAAAAATGACAAGCAATGAAATAAAGAGAACGAAGGATTTTAATGAAAATCTAAAGCATAGCTTCCTACAGCAACTTAGCATTGCAAATTGACAGGCAATGAAATAAAGAGAGTGAAGTATTTTAGGGAAATTCTAAAGCATAGCTTCCTACAGCAACTTAGCATTGAAAATTGACAGGCAATGATATAAAGAGAGTGAAGTATTTTAGGGAAATTCTAAAGCATAGCTTCCTACAGCAACTTAGCATTGCAAATTGACAGGCAATGAAATAAAGAGAGTGAAGTATTTTAGGGAAATTCTAAAGCATAGCTTCCTACAGCAACGTAGCATTGAAAATTGACAGGCAATGATATAAAGAGAGTGAAGTATTTTAGGGAAATTCTAAAATATAGCTCCCTACAGCAAGTTAGCGATAAAAAAAGGCAGTCAATGAAATCAAGATTGCGAATGATTTTAGGGAATTTCTAAAGCATAGCTCCTTACAGCAACTTAGCAATAAAAATTGACAGGCAAGAAAATTAAGAAAGCTAAGGATTTTAAGAAAATTCTGAATCATAGCTCCCTACAACAATTTAGCAATAAAAAATGACAAGCAATGAAAAAAAGAGAACCAAGGATTTTTGGAAAATTTCAAAGCCAAGCTCCCTACAGCAACTTAGCAAAAAAAATTCACAGGCAATGAAATAAAGAGAACCAAGGATTCTAGGGAAATTCTAAAGCATAGCTCCCTACAGCAACGAAGCAATAAAAAATGACAAGCAATGAAATAAAGAGAACGAAGGATTTTAGGGATATTCTGAAGCATAGCTCCGTACAGCAACTTAGCATTGAAAATTGACAGGCAATGAAATAAAGAGAGTGAAGTATTTTCGGGAAATTCTGAAACATAGCTCCCTACAGCAAGTTAGCGATAAAAAAGGCAGTAATTGAAATAAAGGGGGGGGGGAAGGATTTTAGGGAATTTCTAAAGCATAGCTCCCTACAGCAACTTAGCAAAAAAATGACTGGCAATGAAATAAAGGGAACGAAGGATTTTAATGAAAATCTAAAGCATAGCTTCCTACAGCAACTTAGCAATGAAAATTGACAGGCAATGAAATAAAGAGAGTGAAGTATTTTAGGAAAATGTTAAAGCATAGCTCCCTACAGCAACGAAGCAATAAAAACTGACAGGCAATGAAATATATCGAGAGAAAGATTTTAGGGAATGTCTAAAACAAAGCTCCCTACAGCATCTTAGCAATAAAAATTGACAGGCAATAAAACTAAGAAAGCGAAGGATTTTAAGAAAATTCTGAATCATAGCTCCCTACAACAATTTAGCAATAAAAAATGACAAGCAATGAAAAAAAGAGAACCAAGGATTTTTGGGAAATTTCAAAGCCAAGCTCCCTACAGCAACTTAGCAAAAAAAATTCACAGGCAATGAAATAAAGAGAACGAAAGATTTTAATGAAAATCCAAAGCATAGCTTCCTACAGCAACTTAGCATTGAAAATTGAAAGGCAATGAAATAAAGAGAGTCAAGTATTTTAGACAGATTTTGAAGCATAGCTCCCTACAGCAACAAAGCAATAAAAAATGACAGGCAAAGAAATATAGAGAGCAAAGGATTTTAGGTAGATTTTGAAGCATAGCTCCCTATAGCAACAAAGCAATAAAAAATGACAGGCAATGAAATAAAGAGAGTGAAGGATTTTAGGGAGATTCTGAAGCATAGCTCCCTACAACAACAAAGCAATAAAAAATGACAGGCAATGAAATAAAGACAGCGAAGGATTTTAGGGAGATTCTGGAGGATAGCTCCCTAGAGCAAGGAAGCAATAAAAAATGACAGGCAATAAAATAAAGAGAGCCAAAGATTTTAGGAAAAATCTAAAGCAAAGCTCCTTACAGCAACGAAGCAATAAAAAATGACAAGCAATGAAATAAAGAGAACGAAGGATTTTAGGGAATTTCTAAAGCATAGCTCCCTACAGCAACTTAGCAAAAAAAATGACTGGCAATGAAATAAAGAGAACGAAGGATTTTAATGAAAATCTAAAGCATAGCTTCCTACAGCAACTTAGCATTGAAAATTGACAGGCAATGAAATAAAGAGAGTGAATTATTTTAGGGAAATTCTAAAACATAGCTCCCTACAGCAAATTAGCGATAAAAAAGGGGAGTCAATGAAATGAAGAGAGCGAAGGATTTTAGGGAATTTCTAAAGCATAGCTCCCTACAACAATTTAGCAAAAAAAATTCACAGGCAATGAAATAAAGAGAGTGAAGTATTTTAGGGAAATTCTAAAGCGTAGCTTCCTAGAGCAAGTTAGTGATAAAAAAGGCAGTCAATGAAACAAAGAGAATGAAGGATTTTAGGGAATTTCTAAAGCATAGCTCACTACAGCAACTTAGCAAAAAAAATGACAAGCAATGAAAAAAAGAGAACGAAGGATTTTAGGGAATTTCTAAAGCATAGCTCCCTACAGCAACTTAGCAAAAAAAATGACAAGCAATGAAATAAAGAGAACGAAGGATTTTAGGGAATTTCTAAAGCATAGCTCCCTACAGCAACTTAGCAAAAAAAATGACAAGCAATGAAAAAAAGAGAACGAAGGATTTTAGGGAATTTCTGAAGCATAGCTCACTACAGCAACTTAGCAAAAAAAAATGACAGGCAATGAAATAAAGAGAGTGAAGTATTTTAGGGAAATTCGAAAACATAGCTCCCTACAGCAAATTAGCGATAAAAAAGGGGAGTCAATGAAATGAAGAGAGCGAAGGATTTTAGGGAATTTCTAAAGCATAGCTCCCTACAACAATTTAGCAAAAAAAATTCACAGGCAATGAAATAAAGAGAGTGAAGTATTTTAGGGAAATTCTAAAGCATAGCTCCCTAGAGCAAGTTAGCGATAAAAAAGGCAGTCAATGAAACAAAGAGAACGAAGGATTTAGGGAATTTCTAAAGCATAGCTCCCTACAGCAAATTAGCAAAAAAAATGACTGGCAATGAAATAAAGAGAACGAAGGATTTTAATGAAAATCTAAAGCATAGCTTCCTACAGCAACTTAGCATTGCAAATTGACAGGCAATGAAATAAAGAGAGTGAAGTATTTTAGGGAAATTCTAAAGCATAGCTTCCTACAGCAACAACTTAGCATTGAAAATTAACAGGCAATGATATAAAGAGAGTGAAGTATTTTAGGGAAATTCTAAAATATAGCTCCCTACAGCAAGTTAGCGATAAAAAAGGCAGTCAATGAAATCAAGATTGCGAATGATTTTAGGGAATTTCTAAAGCATAGCTCCTTACAGCAACTTAGCAAAAAAATGACTGGCAATGAAATAAAGAGAACGAAGGATTTTAATGAAAATCCAAAGCATAGCTTCCTACAGCAACTTAGCATTGAAAATTGAAAGGCAATGAAATAAAGAGAGTCAAGTATTCTAGACAGATTTTGAAGCATAGCTCCCTACAGCAACAAAGCAATAAAAAATGACAGGCAATGAAATATAGAGAGCAAAGGATTTTAGGTAGATTTTGAAGCATAGCTCCCTATAGCAACAAAGCAATAAAAAATGACAGGCAATGAAATAAAGAGAGCGAAGGATTTTAGGGAGATTCTGAAGCATAGCTCCCTACAACAACAAAGCAATAAAAAATGACAGGCAATGAAATAAAGAGAACGAAGGATTTTAATGAAAATCTAAAGCATAGCTTCCTACAGCAACTTAGCATTGAAAATTAACAGAAAATGAAATAAAGACGGTGAAGTATTTTATGGAAATTCTAAAACATAGCTCCCTACAGCAAGTTAGCGATAAAAAAAGTTAGTCAATGAAATAAAGAGAGCGAAGGATTTTAATGTAAATCTAAAGCATAGCTCCCTACAGCAAGTTAGCAAAAAAAGGACAGGCAATGAAATAAAGAGATCCATGGATTTTAAGAAAATTCTAAAGCATAGCTCCCTACAGCAACTTAGCAATAGAAATGACAGGCAATGAAATAAAGAGGGCAAAGGATTTTAGAAAAAATCTAAAGCATAGCTTCTTACAGCAACGAAGCAATAAAAATGACAGGCAATGAAATTGAGAGAACGAAGGATTTTTGGGAAATTCTGAAGCATAGCTCCCTACAGCAACTTAGTATTAAAAATAGAGAGGCAATGAAATAAAGAGAGAGAAGGTTTTTAATGTAAATCTAAATCATAGCTCCCTACAGCAAGTTAGCAAAAAAAGGACAGGCAATGAAATAAAGATAATCAAGGATTTTAGGGAAATTCTAAAGCATAACTCCCAATAGCAACTTAGCAAAAAAAAGACAGGCAATGAAATAAAGAGATCCATGGATTTTAAGAAAATTCTAAAGCATAGCTCCCTACAGCAACTTAGCAATAGAAATGACAGGCAATGAAATAAAGAGGGCAAAGGATTTTAGATAAAATCAAAAACATAGCTTCTTACAGCAACGGAGCAATAAAAATGACAGGCAATGAAATTGAGAGAACGAAGGATTTTTGGAAAATTCTGAAGCATAGCTCCCTACAGCAACTTAGTATTAAAAATAGAGAGGCAATGAAATAAAGAGAGAGAAGGATTTTTAGGGAAATTTTGAAGCATAGCTCCCTACAGCAACAAAGCAATAAAAAATAACAGGCAATGAAATAAAGACAGCGAAGGATTTTAGGGATATTCTGAAGCTTAGCTCCGTACAGCAACGAAGCAATAAAAAATGACAGGCAATGAAATAAAAAAAAGCAAAGGATTTCAAAAAAATTCTGAAGCATAGCTCCCTACAGCAACTTAGCAATAGAAATGACAGGCAATTAAATAAAGAGGGCAAAGGAATTTAGGAAAAATCCAAAACATAGCTTCTTACAGCAACGAAGCAATAAAAATGACAGGCAATGAAAAAAGAGAACCAAGGATTTTTGGGAAATTCTGAAGCATAGCTCCCTTCAGCAACAAAGCAATAAAAAATGACAGGCAATTAAATAAAGACAGCGAAGGATTTTAGGGAGATTCTGAAGCATATCTCCGTACAGAAACGAAGCAATAAAAAATGACAGGCAATGAAATAAAAAAAAGCAAAGGATTTCAAAACAATTCTGAAGCATAGCTCCCTACAGCAACTTAGCAATAGAAATGACAGGCAATTAAATAAAGAGGGCAAAGGATTTTAGGAAAAATCCAAAACATAGCTTCTTACAGCAACGGAGCAATAAAAATGACAGGCAATGAAAAAAGAGAACCAAGGATTTTTGGGAAATTCTGAAGCATAGCTCCCTTCAGCAACAAAGCAATAAAAAATGACAGGCAATTAAATAAAGACAGCGAAGGATTTTAGGGAGATTCTGAAGCATATCTCCGTACAGAAACGAAGCAATAAAAAATGACAGGCAATGAAATAAAGAAAGCAAAGGATTTCAAAACATTTCTGAAGCATAGCTCCCTACAGCAACTTAGCAATAGAAATGAGAGGCAATTAAATAAAGAGAGCGATAGATTTTAGGGAAATTATAAAGGATAGCTCCCATCAGCAACGAAACAATAAAAAATGACAGGTAACGAAATAAAGAGAACGGAGGATTTTTCGGAGATTCCAAAGCAAAGATCCTTACAGCATTATAGCAATGAAAAATGACAGTCACTCAAATAAAGAGATCCATGGATTTTAAGAAAATTCTAAAGCATAGCTTCCTAAAGCAACGAAGCAATAAAGAATGACAGGCAATGAAAAAAGAGAGTGAAATATTTTAGGGAAATCCTGAGACATAGCTCCCTACAGCAAACCTAGCATGAAAAAAAGACAGGCAATGAAATAAAAAGAACCATGGATTTTAGGAAAAGTCTAAAGCATAGCTCCTTACAGCAACTTAGCAATAAAAATTGACAAGCAATGAAAAAAAGAAAACCAAGGAAATTTGGGAAATTCTGAAGCATAGCCCCTTACAGCAACTTAGCAATAAAAAATGACAGGCAATGAAATAAAGAGCGCCAAGGATTTTAATGAAGATCTAAAGCATAGCTTCCTACAGCAACTTAGCATTGAAAATTGACAGGCAATGAAATAACGAGAGGAAAGGATATTATGGAAATTGTGAAACGTAGCTTCCTACAGCATTTTAGCAATAAAAATTGACAGACAATTAGATAATGAAAGCGATGGATTTTAGGGAAATTCCAAAGCAAAGCTCCCTACAGCAACCAAGCAATAAAAATCAACAGACAACTAAATAAAGAGAGCGAAGGATTCTAATGAAAATCTAAAACACAGCTCCCTACAGCAACGAAGCAATAAAAAATGACAGGCAATGAAATAAAGAGAACGAAGGATTTTAATGAAAATCTAATGCATAGCTCCCTACAGCAACTTAGCATTGAAAATTGACAGGCAATGAAATAAAGAGAGTGAAGTATTTTAGGAAAATTTCAAAACATAGCCCCCGAAAACAACTTAGCAATAAAAACCGACAGACAATTAATTAAAGAGAGCCATAGATTCTAGGGAAATTCTAAAACATAGCTTCCTACAGCAAGTTAGCGACAAAAAAAGGCAGTCAATGAAATGAGGAAAGCGAATGTTTTTAGGGAAATTCTAAAGCATAGCTCCCTACAGCAACAAGGCAATAAAAAATGACAGGCAATTAAATAAAGAGAATGAAGGATTTTTGGGAAATTCTGAAGCATAGCTCCCTACAGCAACAAAGCAATAAAAAATGACAGGCAATGACAAAAAAGGGAACCAAGGATTTTTGGGAAATTCTGAAGCATAGCCTCCTACAGCAACTTAGCAATAAATAATGACTGGCAATGAAATAAAGAGAACGAAGGATTTTAATGAAAATCTAAAGCATACCTTCTTACAGCAACTTAGCATTGAAAATTGACAGGCAATGAAATAAAGAGAGTGAATTATTTTAGGGAAATTCTAAAACATAGCTCCCTACAGCAAATTAGCGATAAAAAAGGGGAGTCAATGAAATGAAGAGAGCGAAGGATTTTAGGGAATTTCTAAAGCATAGCTCCCTACAACAATTTAGCAAAAAAAATTCACAGGCAATGAAATAAAGAGAGTGAAGTATTTTAGGGAAATTCTAAAGCATAGCTCCCTAGAGCAAGTTAGCGATAAAAAAGGCAGTCAATGAAATGAAGAGAGCGAAGGATTTTAGGGAATTTCTAAAGCATAGCTCCCTACAACAATTTAGCAAAAAAAATTCACAGGCAATGAAATAAAGAGAGTGAAGTATTTTAGGGAAATTCTAAAGCATAGCTTCCTACAGCAACTTAGCATTGAAAATTAACAGGCAATGATATAAAGAGAGTGAAGTATTTTAGGGAAATTCTAAAATATAGCTCCCTACAGCAAGTTAGCAATAAAAAAGGCAGTCAATGAATTCAAGATTGCAAATGATTTTAGGGAATTTCTAAAGCATAGCTCCTTACAGCAACTTAGCAAAAAAATGACTGGCAGTGAAATAAAGAGAACGAAGGATTTTAATGTAAATCTAAAGCATAGCTCCCTACAGCAACTTAGCAATAGAAATGACAGGCAATGAAATAAAGAGGGCAAAGGATTTTAGAAAAAATCCAAAACATAGCTTCTTACAGCAACGGAGCAATAAAAATGACAGGCAATGAAATTGAGAGAACGAAGGATTTTTGGGAAATTCTGAAGCATAGCTCCCTACAGCAACTTAGTATTAAAAATAGAGAGGCAATGAAATAAAGAGAGAGAAGGATTTTTAGGGAAATTTTGAAGCATAGCTCCCTACAGCAACAAAGCAATAAAAAATAACAGGGAATTAAATAAAGACAGCGAAGGATTTTAGGGATATTCTGAAGCTTAGCTCCGTACAGCAACGAAGCAATAAAAAATGACAGGCAATGAAATAAAAAAAAGCAAAGGATTTCAAAACAATTCTGAAGCATAGCTCCCTACAGCAACTTAGCAATAGAAATGACAGGCAATTAAATAAAGAGGGCAAAGGAATTTAGGAAAAATCCAAAACATAGCTTCTTACAGCAACGAAGCAATAAAAATGACAGGCAATGAAAAAAGAGAACCAAGGATTTTTGGGAAATTCTGAAGCATAGCTCCCTTCAGCAACAAAGCAATAAAAAATGACAGGCAATTAAATAAAGACAGCGAAGGATTTTAGGGAGATTCTGAAGCATATCTCCGTACAGAAACGAAGCAATAAAAAATGACAGGCAATGAAATAAAAAAAAGCAAAGGATTTCAAAACAATTCTGAAGCATAGCTCCCTACAGCAACTTAGCAATAGAAATGACAGGCAATTAAATAAAGAGGGCAAAGGATTTTAGGAAAAATCCAAAACATAGCTTCTTACAGCAACGAAGCAATAAAAATGACAGGCAATGAAAAAATAGAACCAAGGATTTTTGGGAAATTCTGAAGCATAGCTCCCTTCAGCAACAAAGCAATAAAAAATGACAGGCAATTAAATAAAGACAGCGAAGGATTTTAGGGAGATTCTGAAGCATATCTCCGTACAGAAACGAAGCAATAAAAAATGACAGGCAATGAAATAAAGAAAGCAAAGGATTTCAAACAAATTCTGAAGCATAGCTCCCTACAGCAACTTAGCAATAGAAATGACAGGCAATTAAATAAAGAGAGCGAAGGATTTTAGGGAAATTATAAAGGATAGCTCCCATCAGCAACGAAACAATAAAAAATGACAGGTAACGAAATAAAGAGAACGGAGGATTTTTCGGAGATTCCAAAGCAAAGATCCTTACAGCATTATAGCAATGAAAAATGACAGTCACTCAAAAAAAGAGATCCATGGATTTTAAGAAAATTCTAAAGCATAGCTCCCTAAAGCAACGAAGCAATAAAGAATGACAGGCAATGAAAAAAGAGAGTGAAATATTTTAGGGAAATCCTGAGACATAGCTCCCTACAGCAAACCTAGCATGAAAAAAAGACAGGCAATGAAATAAAAAGAACCATGGATTTTAGGAAAAGTCTAAAGCATAGCTCCTTACAGCAACTTAGCAATAAAAATTGACAAGCAATGAAAAAAAGAAAACCAAGGAAATTTGGGAAATTCTGAAGCATAGCCTCCTACAGCAACTTAGCAATAGAAAATGACAGGCAATGAAATAAAGAGCGCCAAGGATTTTAATGAAGATCTAAAGCATAGCTTCCTACAGCAACTTAGCATTGAAAATTGACAGGCAATGAAATAACGAGAGGAAAGGATATTATGGAAATTGTGAAACGTAGCTTCCTACAGCATTTTAGCAATAAAAATTGACAGACAATTAGATAATGAAAGCGATGGATTTTAGGGAAATTCCAAAGCAAAGCTCCCTACAGCAACCAAGCAATAAAAATCGACAGACAACTAAATAAAGAGAGCGAAGGATTCTAATGAAAATCTAAAACACAGCTCCCTACAGCAACGAAGCAATAAAAAATGACAGGCAATGAAATAAAGAGAACGAAGGATTTTAATGAAAATCTAATGCATAGCTCCCTACAGCAACTTAGCATTGAAAATTGACAGGCAATGAAATAAAGAGAGTGAAGTATTTTAGGAAAATTTCAAAACATAGCCCCCCAAAACAACTTAGCAATAAAAACCGACAGACAATTAATTAAAGAGAGCCATAGATTCTAGGGAAATTTTAAAACATAGCTTCCTACAGCAAGTTAGCGATTAATATAGGCAGTCAATCAAATGAGGAAAGCGAATGTTTTAGGGAAATTCTAAAGCATAGCTCCCTACAGCAACAAAGCAATAAAAAATGACAAGCAATGAAAAAAAGAGAACCAAGGATTTTTGGGAAATTTCAAAGCCAAGCTCCCTACAGCAACTTTGCAAAAACATTCACAGGCAATGAATTAAAGAGAGCGAATGATTCTAGGGAAAATCTAAAACACAGCTCCCTACAGCAACGAAGCAATAAAAAATGACAGGCAATGAAATAAAGAGAACGAAGGATTCTAGGGAAATTCTAAAACATAGCTCCTTACAGCAACTTAGCAAAAAAAATGACAGGCAATGAAATAAAGAGAACGAAGGATTTTGATGAAAATCTAAAGCATAGCTCCCTACAGCAAGTTAGCAAAAAAAGGACAGGCAATGAAATAAAGATAATCAAGGATTTTAGGGAAATTCTAAAGCATAACTCCCAATAGCAACTTAGCAAAAAAAAGACAGGCAATGAAATAAAGAGATCCATGGATTTTAAGAAAGTTCTAAAGCATAGCTCCCTACAGCAACTTAGCAATAGAAATGACAGGCAATGAAATAAAGTGGGCAAAGGATTTTAGGAAAAATCTAAAGCATAGCTACTTACAGCAACGACGCAATAAAAATGACAGGCAATGAAATTGAGAGAACGAAGGATTTTTGGGAAATTCTGAAGCATAGCTCCCTACAGCAACTTAGTATTAAAAATAGAGAGGCAATGAAATAAAGAGAGAGAAGGATTTTTAGGGAAATTTTGAAGCATAGCTCCCTACAGCAACAAAGCAATAAAAAATAACAGGCAATGAAATAAAGACAGCGAAGGATTTTAGGGATATTCTGAAGCTTAGCTCCGTACAGCAACGAAGCAATAAAAAATGACAGGCAATGAAATAAAAAAAGCAAAGGATTTCAAAAAAGTTCTGAAGCATAGCTCCCTACAGCAACTTAGCAATAGAAATGACAGGCAATTAAATAAAGAGGGCAAAGGATTTTAGGAAAAATCCAAAACATAGCTTCTTACAGCAACGGAGCAATAAAAATGACAGGCAATGAAAAATGAGAACCAAGGATTTTTGGGAAATTCTGAAGCATAGCTCCCTTCAGCAACAAAGCAATAAAAAATGACAGGCAATTAAATAAAGACAGCGAAGGATTTTAGGGAGATTCTGAAGCATATCTCCGTACAGAAACGAAGCAATAAAAAATGACAGGCAATGAAATAAAGAAAGCAAAGGATTTCAAAAAAATTCTGAAGCATAGCTCCCTACAGCAACTTAGCAATAGAAATGACAGGCAATTAAATAAAGAGAATGAAGGATTTTTGGGAAATTCTGAAGCATAGCTCCCTACAGCAACAAAGCAATAAAAAATGACAGGCAATGACAAAAATGGGAACCAAGGATTTTTGGGAAATTCTGAAGCATAGCCTCCTACAGCAACTTAGCAATAAATAATGACTGGCAATGAAATAAAGAGAGCGAAGAATTTTAGGTAGATTTTGAAGCATAGCTCCCTACAGCAACAAAGCAATAAAAAATGACAGGCAATGAAATATAGAGAGAGAAGGATTTTAGGGAGATTCTGAAGCATAGCTCCGTACAGCAACGAAGCAATAAAAAAAACCAGGCAATGAAATAAAGAAAGCAAAGGATTTCAAAAAAATTCTGAAGCATAGCTCCCTACAGCAACTTAGCAATAGAAATGACAGGCAATTAAATAAAGAGAATGAAGGATTTTAGAAAAAATCTAAAGCATAGCTTCTTACAGCAACGAAGCAATAAAAATGACAGGCAATGATATAAAGAGAACGGAGGATTTTTGGGAAATTCTGAAGCATAGCTCCCTACAGCAACAAAGCAATAAAAAATGAAAGGCAATGAAATAAAGAGAGCAAAGGATTTCAAAAAAGTTCTGAAGCATAGCTCCCTACAGCAACTTAGTATTAAAATAGAGAGGCAATGAAATAAAGAGAGTGATCGATTTTAGGGAGATTCTGAAGCATAGCTCTCTATAGAAACGAAGCAATAAAAAATGACAGGCAATAAAATAAAGAGAGTGAAGTATTTTAGGGAAATTCTGAAACATAGCTCCCTACAGAAAATTTAGCATGAAAAATTGACAGGCAATGAGAAAAAGAGAGTGAAGTATTTTAGGGAAATTCTGAAACATAGCTCTCTACAGCAACGAAGCAATAAAAAATGACAGGCAAAAAAATAAAGAGAGCCGAGGATTTTAGGAAAAATCTAAAGCATAGCTCCTTACAGCAAGTTAGCAAAAAAAGGACAGGCAATGAAATAAAGATAATCAAGGATTTTAGGGAAATTCTAAAGCATAACTCCCAAAAGCAACTTAGCAAAAAAAAGACAGGCAATGAAATAAAGAGATCCATGGATTTTAAGAAAATTCTAAAGCATAGCCTCCTACAGCAACTTAGCAATCAATAATGACTGGCAATGAAATAAAGAGAGCGAAGAATTTTAGGTAGATTTTGAAGCATAGCTCCCTACAGCAACAAAGCAATAAAAAATGACAGGCAATGAAATATAGAGAGAGAAGGATTTTAGGGAGATTCTGAAGCATAGCTCCGTACAGCAACGAAGCAATAAAAATGACAGGCAATGAAATAAAGAAAGCAAAGGATTTCAAACAAATTCTGAAGCATAGCTCCCTACAGCAACTTAGCAATAGAAATGACAGGCAATGAGATAAAGAGGGCAAAGGATTTCAGGAAAAATTTAAAGCATAGCTTCTTACAGCAACGAAGCAATAAAAATGACAGGCAATGATATAAAGAGAACGGAGGATTTTTAGGAAATTCTGAAGCATAGCTCCCTACAGCAACAAAGCAATAAAAAATGACAAGCAATGAAATAAAGACAGCAAAGGATTTTAGGGAGATTCTGAAGCAAAGCTCTGTACAGCAACGAAGCAATAAAAAATGACAGGCAATGAAATAAAGAGAGCAAAGGATTTAAAAAAAAAATTCTGAAGCAAAGCTCCCTACAGAAACTTAGCAATAGAAATGACAGGCAATGAAATAAGGAGGGCAAAGGATTTTAGGAAAAATCTAAAGCATAGCTTCTTACAGCAACGAAGCAATAAAAATGACAGGCAATGATATAAAGAGAACGAAGGATTTTTGGGAAATTCTGAAGCATAGCTTCCTACAGCAACAAAGCAATAGAAAATGAAAGGCAATGAAATAAAGAGAGCAAAGGATATCAAAAAAGTTCTGAAGCATAGCTCCCTACAGCAACTTAGTATTAAAATAGAGAGGCAATGAAATAAAGAGAGTGATCGATTTTAGGGAGATTCTGAAGCATAGCTCTCTACAGCAACGAAGCAATAAAAAATGACAGGCAATAAAATAAAGAGAGTGAAGTATTTTAGGGAAATTCTGAAACAAAGCTCCCTACAGAAAATTTAGCATGAAAAATTGACAGGCAATGAGAAAAAGAGAGTGAAGTATTTTAGGAAAATTCTGAAACATAGCTCTCTACAGCAACGAAGCAATAAAAAATGACAGGCAAAAAAATAAAGAGAGCCAAGGATTTTAGGAAAAATCTAAAGCATAGCTCCTTACAGCAACTTAGCAATGAAAATTGACAAGCAATGAAAAAAAGAGAACCAAGGATTTTTGGGAAATTCTGAAGCATAGCCTCCTACAGCAACTTAGCAATAAATAATGACAGGCAATGAAATAAAGAGAGCGAAGGATTTTAGGTAGATTTTGAAGCATAGCTCCCTACAGCAACAAAGCAATAAAAAATGACAGGCAATGAAATAAAGACAGCGAAGGATTTTAGGGATTTTCTGAAGCATAGCTCCGTACAGCAAAGAAGCAATAAAAAATGACAGGCAATGAAATTAAGAAAGCAAAAGATATCAAAAAAAATTCTGAAGCATAGCTCCCTACAGCAACTTAGCAATAAATATTGACAGGCAATGAAAAAAAGAGAGTGAAGTATTTTAGGGAAATTCTAAAGCATAGCTCCCTACAGCAACAAAGCAATAAAAAATTGCAGGCAATGAAATAAAGATAACGAAGGATTTTAGGGAAATTCTAAAGCATAGCTCCCTACAGCAACAAAGCAATAAAAAATGACAGGCAATGAAATAAAGAGAGCAAAGCATTTCAAAAAAATTCTGAGGCATAGCTCCCTACAGCAACGAAGCAATAAAAATGACAGGCACTGAAATTAAGAGAACGAAGGATTTTTGGGAGATTCTGAAGCATAGCTCCCTACTGCAACTTAGTATTAAAAATAGAGAGGCAATGAAATAGAGAGAGTGAAGGATTTTAGGGAGATTCTGAAGCATAGCTCCCTACAGCAACGAAGCAATAAATATTGACAGGCAATGAAAAAAAGAGAGTGAAGTAATTTAGGAAAATTCTAAAGCATAGCTCCCTACAGCAACAAAGCAATAAAAAATTACAGGCAATAAAATAAAGATAACGAAGGATTTTAGGGAAATTCTAAAGCATAGCTCCCTACAGCAACGAAGCAATAAAAATGACAGGCAATGAAAAAAGTGAACCAAGGATTTTTGGGAAATTCTGAAGCATAGCTCCCTTCAGCAACAAAGCAATAAAAAATGACAGGCAATTAAATAAAGACAGCGAAGGATTTTAGGGAGATTCTGAAGCATATCTCCGTACAGAAACGAAGCAATAAAAAATGACAGGCAATGAAATAAAAAAAAGCAAAGGATTTCAAAAAAATTCTGAAGCATAGCTCCCTACAGCAAGTTAGCAATAGAAATGACAGGCAATTAAAAAAAGAGGGCAAAGGATTTTAGGAAAAATCCAAAACATAGCTTCTTACAGCAACGGAGCAATAAAAATGACAGACAATGAAAAAGAGAACCAAGGATTTTTGGGAAATTCTGAAGCCTAGCTCCATACAGCAACAAAGCAATAAAAAATGACAGGCAATGAAAAAAAGAGAACCAAGGATTTTTGGGAAATTCTGAAGCATAGCCTCCTACAGCAACTTAGCAATCAATAATGACTGGCAATGAAATAAAGAGAGCGAAGAATTTTAGGTAGATTTTGAAGCATAGCTCCCTACAGCAACAAAGCAATAAAAAATGACAGGCAATGAAATATAGAGAGAGAAGGATTTTAGGGAGATTCTGAAGCATAGCTCCGTACAGCAACGAAGCAATAAAAATGACAGGCAATGAAATAAAGAAAGCAAAGGATTTCAAACAAATTCTGAAGCATAGCTCCCTACAGCAACTTAGCAATAGAAATGACAGGCAATGAGATAAAGAGGGCAAAGGATTTCAGGAAAAATTTAAAGCATAGCTTCTTACAGCAACGAAGCAATAAAAATGACAGGCAATGATATAAAGAGAACGGAGGATTTTTAGGAAATTCTGAAGCATAGCTCCCTACAGCAACAAAGCAATAAAAAATGACAAGCAATGAAATAAAGACAGCAAAGGATTTTAGGGAGATTCTGAAGCAAAGCTCTGTACAGCAACGAAGCAATAAAAAATGACAGGCAATGAAATAAAGAGAGCAAAGGATTTAAAAAAAAAATTCTGAAGCAAAGCTCCCTACAGAAACTTAGCAATAGAAATGACAGGCAATGAAATAAGGAGGGCAAAGGATTTTAGGAAAAATCTAAAGCATAGCTTCTTACAGCAACGAAGCAATAAAAATGACAGGCAATGATATAAAGAGAACGAAGGATTTTTGGGAAATTCTGAAGCATAGCTTCCTACAGCAACAAAGCAATAGAAAATGAAAGGCCATGAAATATAGAGAGCAAAGGATATCAAAAAAGTTCTGAAGCATAGCTCCCTACAGCAACTTAGTATTAAAATAGAGAGGCAATGAAATAAAGAGAGTGATCGATTTTAGGGAGATTCTGAAGCATAGCTCTCTACAGCAACGAAGCAATAAAAAATGACAGGCAATAAAATAAAGAGAGTGAAGTATTTTAGGGAAATTCTGAAACAAAGCTCCCTACAGAAAATTTAGCATGAAAAATTGACAGGCAATGAGAAAAAGAGAGTGAAGTATTTTAGGAAAATTCTGAAACATAGCTCTCTACAGCAACGAAGCAATAAAAAATGACAGGCAAAAAAATAAAGAGAGCCAAGGATTTTAGGAAAAATCTAAAGCATAGCTCCTTACAGCAACTTAGCAATAAAAATTGACAAGCAATGAAAAAAAGAGAACCAAGGATTTTTGGGAAATTCTGAAGCATAGCCTCCTACAGCAACTTAGCAATAAATAATGACAGGCAATGAAATAAAGAGAGCGAAGGATTTTAGGTAGATTTTGAAGCATAGCTCCCTACAGCAACAAAGCAATAAAAAATGACAGGCAATGAAATAAAGACAGCGAAGGATTTTAGGGATTTTCTGAAGCATAGCTCCGTACAGCAAAGAAGCAATAAAAAATGACAGGCAATGAAATTAAGAAAGCAAAAGATATCAAAAAAAATTCTGAAGCATAGCTCCCTACAGCAACTTAGCAATAAATATTGACAGGCAATGAAAAAAAGAGAGTGAAGTATTTTAGGGAAATTCTAAAGCATAGCTCCCTACAGCAACAAAGCAATAAAAAATTGCAGGCAATGAAATAAAGATAACGAAGGATTTTAGGGAAATTCTAAAGCATAGCTCCCTACAGCAACAAAGCAATAAAAAATGACAGGCAATGAAATAAAGAGAGCAAAGCATTTCAAAAAAATTCTGAGGCATAGCTCCCTACAGCAACGAAGCAATAAAAATGACAGGCACTGAAATTAAGAGAACGAAGGATTTTTGGGAGATTCTGAAGCATAGCTCCCTACTGCAACTTAGTATTAAAAATAGAGAGGCAATGAAATAGAGAGAGTGAAGGATTTTAGGGAGATTCTGAAGCATAGCTCCCTACAGCAACGAAGCAATAAATATTGACAGGCAATGAAAAAAAGAGAGTGAAGTAATTTAGGAAAATTCTAAAGCATAGCTCCCTACAGCAACAAAGCAATAAAAAATTACAGGCAATAAAATAAAGATAACGAAGGATTTTAGGGAAATTCTAAAGCATAGCTCCCTACAGCAACGAAGCAATAAAAATGACAGGCACTGAAATTAAGAGAACGAAGGATTTTTGGGAGATTCTGAAGCATAGCTCCCTACAGCAACTTAGTTTTAAAAATAGAGAGGCAATGAAATAGAGAGAGTGAAGGATTTTAGGGAGATTCTGAAGCATAGCTGCCTACAGCAACGAAGTAATAAAAATGACAGGCAATGAAATAAAGAGAGTGAAGTATTTTAGGGAAATTCTAAAGCATAGCTCCCTACAGCAACAAAGCAATAAAAAATGACAGGCAATGAAATAAAGAGAGCAAAGCATTTCAAAAAAATTCTGAAGCATAGCTCCCTACAGCAACTTAGCAATAGAAATGACAGGCAATTAAATAAAGAGGGCAAAGGATTTTTGGAAAAATCCAAAACATAGCTTCTTACAGCAACGAAGCAATAAAAATGACAGGCAATGAAAAAAGAGAACCAAGGATTTTTGGGAAATTCTGAAGCATAGCTCCCTTCAGCAACAAAGCAATAAAAAATGACAGGCAATTAAATAAAGACAGCGAAGGATTTTAGGGAGATTCTGAAGCATATCTCCGTACAGAAACGAAGCAATAAAAAATGACAGGCAATGAAATAAAAAAAAGCAAAGGATTTCAAAAAAATTCTGAAGCATAGCTCCCTACAGCAAGTTAGCAATAGAAATGACAGGCAATTAAAAAAAGAGGGCAAAGGATTTTAGGAAAAATCCAAAACATAGCTTCTTACAGCAACGGAGCAATAAAAATGACAGACAATGAAAAAGAGAACCAAGGATTTTTGGGAAATTCTGAAGCCTAGCTCCATACAGCAACAAAGCAATAAAAAATGACAGGCAATGAAAAAAAGAGAACCAAGGATTTTTGGGAAATTCTGAAGCATAGCCTCCTACAGCAACTTAGCAATCAATAATGACTGGCAATGAAATAAAGAGAGCGAAGAATTTTAGGTAGATTTTGAAGCATAGCTCCCTACAGCAACAAAGCAATAAAAAATGACAGGCAATGAAATATAGAGAGAGAAGGATTTTAGGGAGATTCTGAAGCATAGCTCCGTACAGCAACGAAGCAATAAAAATGACAGGCAATGAAATAAAGAAAGCAAAGGATTTCAAACAAATTCTGAAGCATAGCTCCCTACAGCAACTTAGCAATAGAAATGACAGGCAATGAGATAAAGAGGGCAAAGGATTTCAGGAAAAATTTAAAGCATAGCTTCTTACAGCAACGAAGCAATAAAAATGACAGGCAATGATATAAAGAGAACGGAGGATTTTTAGGAAATTCTGAAGCATAGCTCCCTACAGCAACAAAGCAATAAAAAATGACAAGCAATGAAATAAAGACAGCAAAGGATTTTAGGGAGATTCTGAAGCAAAGCTCTGTACAGCAACGAAGCAATAAAAAATGACAGGCAATGAAATAAAGAGAGCAAAGGATTTAAAAAAAAAATTCTGAAGCAAAGCTCCCTACAGAAACTTAGCAATAGAAATGACAGGCAATGAAATAAGGAGGGCAAAGGATTTTAGGAAAAATCTAAAGCATAGCTTCTTACAGCAACGAAGCAATAAAAATGACAGGCAATGATATAAAGAGAAGGAAGGATTTTTGGGAAATTCTGAAGCATAGCTTCCTACAGCAACAAAGCAATAGAAAATGAAAGGCAATGAAATAAAGAGAGCAAAGGATATCAAAAAAGTTCTGAAGCATAGCTCCCTACAGCAACTTAGTATTAAAATAGAGAGGCAATGAAATAAAGAGAGTGATCGATTTTAGGGAGATTCTGAAGCATAGCTCTCTACAGCAACGAAGCAATAAAAAATGACAGGCAATAAAATAAAGAGAGTGAAGTATTTTAGGGAAATTCTGAAACAAAGCTCCCTACAGAAAATTTAGCATGAAAAATTGACAGGCAATGAGAAAAAGAGAGTGAAGTATTTTAGGAAAATTCTGAAACATAGCTCTCTACAGCAACGAAGCAATAAAAAATGACAGGCAAAAAAATAAAGAGAGCCAAGGATTTTAGGAAAAATCTAAAGCATAGCTCCTTACAGCAACTTAGCAATAAAAATTGACAAGCAATGAAAAAAAGAGAACCAAGGATTTTTGGGAAATTCTGAAGCATAGCCTCCTACAGCAACTTAGCAATAAATAATGACAGGCAATGAAATAAAGAGAGCGAAGGATTTTAGGTAGATTTTGAAGCATAGCTCCCTACAGCAACAAAGCAATAAAAAATGACAGGCAATGAAATAAAGACAGCGAAGGATTTTAGGGATTTTCTGAAGCATAGCTCCGTACAGCAAAGAAGCAATAAAAAATGACAGGCAATGAAATTAAGAAAGCAAAAGATATCAAAAAAAATTCTGAAGCATAGCTCCCTACAGCAACTTAGCAATAAATATTGACAGGCAATGAAAAAAAGAGAGTGAAGTATTTTAGGGAAATTCTAAAGCATAGCTCCCTACAGCAACAAAGCAATAAAAAATTGCAGGCAATGAAATAAAGATAACGAAGGATTTTAGGGAAATTCTAAAGCATAGCTCCCTACAGCAACAAAGCAATAAAAAATGACAGGCAATGAAATAAAGAGAGCAAAGCATTTCAAAAAAATTCTGAGGCATAGCTCCCTACAGCAACGAAGCAATAAAAATGACAGGCACTGAAATTAAGAGAACGAAGGATTTTTGGGAGATTCTGAAGCATAGCTCCCTACTGCAACTTAGTATTAAAAATAGAGAGGCAATGAAATAGAGAGAGTGAAGGATTTTAGGGAGATTCTGAAGCATAGCTCCCTACAGCAACGAAGCAATAAATATTGACAGGCAATGAAAAAAAGAGAGTGAAGTAATTTAGGAAAATTCTAAAGCATAGCTCCCTACAGCAACAAAGCAATAAAAAATTACAGGCAATAAAATAAAGATAACGAAGGATTTTAGGGAAATTCTAAAGCATAGCTCCCTTCAGCAACGAAGCAATAAAAATGACAGGCACTGAAATTAAGAGAACGAAGGATTTTTGGGAGATTCTGAAGCATAGCTCCCTACAGCAACTTAGTTTTAAAAATAGAGAGGCAATGAAATAGAGAGAGTGAAGGATTTTAGGGAGATTCTGAAGCATAGCTGCCTACAGCAACGAAGTAATAAAAATGACAGGCAATGAAATAAAGAGAGTGAAGTATTTTAGGGAAATTCTGAAACATAGCTCCCTACAGCAACGAAGCAATAAAAAATGACAGGCAATTAAATAAAGAAAGCGAAGGATTTCAAAAAAATTCCGAAGCATAGCTCCCTACAGCAACTTAGCAAAAGAAATGACAGGCAATGAAATAAAGAGGGCAAAGGATTTTAGAAAAAGACTAAAGCATAGCTTCTTACAGCAAGGAAGCAATAAAAATGACAGGCAATGATATAAAGAGAACGAAGGATTTTGGGGAAATTCTGAAGCATAGCTCCCTACAACAACAAAGCAATAAAAAATGACAGGCAATGAAATAAAGACAGCGAAGGATTTTTGGGAGATTTTGAAGCAAAGCTCCGTACAGCAACGAAGCAATAAAAAATGACAGGCAATGAAATAAAAAGAGTAAAGGATTTCAAACAAATTCTGAAGCATAGCTCCCTACAGCAACTTAGCAATAGAAATGACAGGCAATGAAATAAAGTGGGCAAAGGATTTTAGGAAAAATCTAAAGCATAGCTTCTTACAGCAACGAAGCAATAAAAATGACAGGCAATAAAATTGAGAGAACAAAGGATTTTTGGGAAATTCTGAAGCATAGCTCCCTACAGCAACTTAGTATTAAAAATAAAGAGGCAATTAAATAAAGTGAGAGAAGGATTTTTAGGAAAAATCCAAAACATAGCTTCTTACAGCAACGAAGCAATAAAAATGACAGGCAAAGAAAAAAAGAGAACCAAGGATTTTTGGGAAATTCTGAAGCATAGCTCCCTTCAGCAACAAAGCAATAAAAAATGACAGGCAATTAAATAAAGACAGCGAAGGGTTTTAGGGAGATTCTGAAGCATAGCTCCGTACAGAAACGAAGCAATAAAAAATGACAGGCAATGAAATAAAGAAAGCAAAGGATTTCAAACAAATTCTGAAGCATAGCTCCCTACAGCAACTTAGCAATAGAAATGACAGGCAATTAAATAAAGAGAATGAAGGATTTTAGAAAAAATCTAAAGCATAGCTTCTTACAGCAACGAAGCAATAAAAATGACAGGCAATGATATAAAGAGAACGGATGATTTTTGGGAAATTCTGAAGCATAGCTCCCTACAGCAACAAAGCAATAAAAAATGACAGGCAATGAAATATAGAGAGAGAAGGATTTTAGGGAGATTCTGAAGCAAAGCTCTGTACAGCAACGAAGCAATAAAAAATGACAGGCAATGAAATAAAGAGAGCAAAGGATTTCAAAAAAATTCTGAAGCAAAGCTCCCTACAGAAACTTAGCAATAGAAATGACAGGCAATGAAATAAGGAGGGCAAAGGATTTTAGGAAAAATCTAAAGCATAGCTTCTTACAGCAACAAAGCAATAAAATTGACAGGCAATGAAATAAAGAGAACGGAGGATTTTTGGGAAATTCTGAAGCATAGCTTCCTACAGCAACAAAGCAATAAAAAATGACAGGCAATGAAATAAAGACAGCGAAGGATTTTAGGGATATTCTGAAGCTTAGCTCCGTACAGCAACGAAGCAATAAAAAATGATAGGCAATGAAATAAAGAGAGCAAAGGATTTCAAAAAAATTCTGAAGCAAAGCTCCCTACAGAAACTTAGCAATAGAAATGACAGGCAATGAAATAAGGAGGGCAAAGGATTTTAGGAAAAATCTAAAGCATAGCTTCTTACAGCAACGAAGCAATAAAATTGACAGGCAATGATATAAAGAGAACGGAGGATTTTTGGGAAATTCTGAAGCATAGCTTCCTACAGCAACAAAGCAATAAAAAATGACAGGCAATGAAATAAAGACAGCGAAGGATTTTAGGGATATTCTGAAGCTTAGCTCCGTACAGCAACAAAGCAATAAAAAATGACAGGCAACGAAATAAAAAAAAGCAAAGGGTTTCAAAAAAATTCTGAAGCATAGCTCCCTACAGCAAGTTAGCAATAGAAATGACAGGCAATTAAATAAAGAGGGCAAAGGATTTTAGGAAAAATCCAAAACATAGCTTCTTACAGCAACGAAGCAATAAAAATGACAGGCAATGAAAAAAAGAGAACCAAGGATTTTTGGGAAATTCTGAAGCATAGCTCCCTTCAGCAACAAAGCAATAAAAAATGACAGGCAATTAACTAAAGACAGCGAAGAATTTTAGGGAGATTCTGAAGCATAGCTCCGTACAGAAACGAAGCAATAAAAAATGACAGGCAATGAAATAAAGAAAGCAAAGGATTTCAAACAAATTCTTAAGCATAGCTCCCTACAGCAACTTAGCAATAGAAATGACAGGCAATTAAATAAAGAGAATGAAGGATTTTAGAAAAAATCTAAAGCATAGCTTCTTACAGCAACGAAGCAATAAAAATGACAGGCAATGAAATTAAGAGAACGAAGGATTTTTGGGAAATTCTGAAGCATAGCTCCATACAGCAACAAAGCAATAAAAAATGACAGGCAATGAAAAAAAGAGAACCAAGGATTTTTGGGAAATTCTGAAGCATAGCCTCCTACAGCAACTTAGCAATAAATAATGACTGGCAATGAAATAAAGAGAGCGAAGGATTTTAGGTAGATTTTAAAGCATAGCTCCCTACAGCAACAAAGCAATAAAAAATGACCGGCAATGAAATATAGAGAGAGAAGGATTTTAGGGAGATTCTGAAGCATAGCTCCGTACAGCAACGAAGCAATAAAAAAAACAGGCAATGAAATAAAGAAAGCAAAGGATTTCAAAAAAATTCTGAAGCATAGCTCCCTACAGCAACTTAGCAATAGAAATGACAGGCAATGAGATAAAGAGGGCAAAGGATTTTAGGAAAAATTTAAAGCATAGCTTCTTACAGCAACGAAGCAATAAAAATGACAGGCAATGATATAAAGAGAACGGAGGATTTTTGGGAAATTCTGAAGCATAGCTCCCTGCAGCAACAAAGCAATAAAAAATGACAGGCAATGAAATATAGAGAGAGAAGGATTTTAGGGAGATTCTGAAGCAAAGCTCTGTACAGCAACGAAGCAATAAAAAATGACAGGCAATGAAATAAAGAGAGCAAAGGATTTCAAAAAAATTCTGAAGCAAAGCCCCCTACAGAAACTTAGCAATAGAAATGACAGGCAATGAAATAAGGAGGGCAAAGGATTTTAGGAAAAATCTAAAGCATAGCTTCTTACAGCAACGAAGCAATAAAATTGACAGGCAATGATATAAAGAGAACGGAGGATTTTTGAGAAATTCTGAAGCATAGCTTCCTACAGCAACAAAGCAATAAAAAATGACAGGCAATGAAATAAAGAGAGCAAAGGATTTCAAAAAAATTCTGAAGCATTGCTCCGTACAGCAACTTAGTATTAAAAAAGAGAGGCAATGAAATAAAGAGAGTGATCGATTTTAGGGAGATTCTGAAGCATAGCTCTCTACAGCAACGAAGCAATAAAAAATGACAGGCAATAAAATAAAGAGAGTGAAGTATTTTAGGGAAATTCTGAAACATAGCTCTCTACAGCAACGAAGCAATAAAAAATGACAGGCAAAAAAATAAAGAGATCCATGGATTTTAAGAAAATTCTAAAGCATAGCTCCCTACAGCAACGAAGCAATAAAAAATGACAGGCAATAAAATAAAGAGAGTGAAGTATTTTAGGGAAATTCTGAGACATAGCTCCCTACAGCAACAAAGCAATAAATAATGACAAGCAATGAAAAAAAGAGAACCAAGGATTTTTGTGAAATTTCAAAGCCAAGCTCCCTACAGCAACTTAGCAAAAACATTGACAGGCAATGAAATAAAGAGAGCCAAGGATTTTAGGGAAATTCTAAAGCATAGCTCCCTCCAGCAACGAAGCAATAAAAAATGACAGGCAATGAAAAATAGAGAGAGATGGATTTTAGGGAATGTCTAAAACAAAGCTCCCTACTGCATCTTAGCAATAAAAATTGACAGGCAATAAAATGAAGAAAGCGAAGGATTTTAAGAAAATTCTGACTCATAGCTCCCTACAGCAATTTAGCAATAAAAAATGACAAGCAATGAAAAAAAAAGAGCCTAGGATTTTTTAGAAATTTGAAAGCCAAGCTCCCTACAGCAACTTAGCAAAAAAAATCACAGGCAGTGAAATAAAGAGAGCGAAGGATTTTAGATAGATTTTGAAGCATAGCTCCTTACAGCAACAAAGCAATAAAAAATGAGAGGCAATAAAATAAAGAGAACGAAGGATTTTAGGAAAATTCTAAAGCATAGCTCCCTACAGCAACGAAGCAATAAAAAATGACAAGCAATGTAGAAAAGAGAACGAAGGATTTTAGGGAATTTCTAAAGCATAGCTCCCTACAGCAACTTAGCAAAAAAAATTCACAGGCAATGAAATAATGAAAGCGAAGGAATTTAGGGAAAATCTTAAACATAGCCCTCTACAGCAACTTAACAAAAAAAATGACAGGCAATGAAATAAAGATAATCAAGGATTTTAGGGAAATTCTAAAGTATAACTCCCAATAGCAACTTAGCAAAAAAAAGACAGGCAATGAAAAAAAGAGATCCATGGATTTTAAAAAAATTCCAAAGCATAGCTCCCTACAGCAACTTAGTATTAAAAAAAGAGAGGCAATGAAATAAAGAGAGTGAAGGATTTTAGGGAAATTCTGAAACATAGCCCCCTACAGCAACTTTCCAAAAAAAAATAACAGGCAATGAAATAAAGAGAGCCAAGGATTTAAGGGAATTTCTAAAGCAGAGCTCCCTACATCAACAAAGCAGTAAAAAATGACAAGCAATGAAAAAAAGAGAACCAAGG
Source organism: Rhopilema esculentum (assembly GCF_057945365.1). NCBI lineage: Eukaryota > Metazoa > Cnidaria > Scyphozoa > Rhizostomeae > Rhizostomatidae > Rhopilema > Rhopilema esculentum. Next base: position 6,023,011 of record NC_142834.1, on the reverse strand, counting down.
ATTTTTGGGAAATTTCAAAGCCAAGCTCCCTACAGCAACTTAGCAAAAACATTCACAGGCAATGAAATAAAGAGAGCCAAGGATCTTAGGGAAATTCTAAAGCATAGCTCCCTCCAGCAACGAAGCAATAAAAAATGACAGGCAATGAAATATAGAGAGAGATGGATTTTAGGGAATGTCTGAAACAAAGCTCCCTACAGCATCTTAGCAATAAAAATTGACAGGCAATAAAATGAAGAAAGCGAAGGATTTTAAGAAAATTCTGAATCATAGCTCCATACAGCAAATTAGCAATAAAAAATGACAAGCAATGAAAAAATAAGAACTAAGGATTTTTGACAAATTTCAAAGCAAAGCTCCCTACAGCAACTTGTCAAAAAAAGACAGGCAATGAAATAAAGAAACCAAAGATTTTAAGGAAAATATAAAAGTTAGCTTCCAACAGCAATTTAGAAAAAAAACTGAAGACAAATGAATAAAGAGAGGAAAGGATTTTATGGAAATGGTGATGCGTAGCTCCCTACAGCAACTTAGCAATAAAAATTGACAGACAATTAAATAATGAGAGCGATGGATTTTAGGGAAATTCCAAAGCAAAGCTCCCATCAGCAACGAAACAATAAAAAATGACAGGCAATGAAAAAAAGAGAGTGAAGTTTTTTAGGGAAATTCTAAAACATAGCTCCCTACAGCAACTTTCCAAAAAAAATAACAGGCAATGAAATAAAGAGGGCCAAGGATTTAAGGGAAATTCTAAAGCAGAGCTCCCTACAGCAACAAAGCAATAAAAAATGACAAGCAATGAAAAAAAGAGAACCAAGGATTTTTGGGAAATTTCAAAGCCAAGCTCCCTACAGCAACTTGTCAAAAAAAAGACAGGCAATGAAATAAAGAAACCAAAGATTTTAGGGAAAATCTAAAAGTTAGCTTCCAACAGCAATTTAGAAAAAAAACTGAAGACAAATGAATAACGAGAGGAAAGGACTTTATGGAAATGGTCAAGCGTAGCTCCCTACAGCAACTTAGCAATAAAAATTGACAGACAATTAAATAATGAGAGCGATGGATTTTAGGGAAATTCCAAAGCAAAGCTCCTACAGCAACCAAGCAATAAAAATTGACAGTCAACTAAATAAAGAGAGCGAAGGATTCTAGGGAAAATCTAAAACACAGCTCCCTACAGCAACGAAGCAATAAAAAATGCCAGGCAATGAAATAAAGAGAAAGAAGGATTTTAATGAAAATCTAAAGCATAGCTCCCTACAGCAAGTTAGCGATAAAAAAGGCAGTCAATCAAATAAGGAAAACAAATGTTTTTAAAGAAATTCTAAAGCATAGCTCCCATCAGCAACGAAAGAATAAAAAATGACAGGCAATGAAATAAAGAGATCCATGGATTTTAAAAAAATTCTAAAGCATAGCTCCCTACAGCAACAAAGCAATAAAAAATGACAGGCAACGAAATAAAGAGAACCAAGGATTTTTGGGAAATTTCAAAGCCAAGCTCCCTACAGCAACTTAGCAAAAACATTCACAGGCAATGAAATAAAGAGAGCGAAGGATTCTAGTGAAAATCTAAAACACAGCTCCCTACAGCAACGAAGCAATAAAAAATGACAGGCAATGAAATAAAGAGAACGGAGGATTCTAGGGAAATTCTAAAACATAGCTCCTTACAGCAAGTTAGCGATAAAAAAGGCAGTCAATGAAATGCGGAGAGCGAATGTTTTTAGGGAAATTATAAAGCATAGCTCCCATCAGCAACGAAACAATAAAAGATGACAGGCAATTAAATAAAGAGAGTGAAGTATTTTAGGGAAAATCTGAGACATAGCCCCCTAGAGCAAACTTAGCATGAAAAAATGACAGGCAATGAAATAAAAAGAGCCATGGATTTTAAGAAAAGTTTAAAGCATAGCTCCTTACAGCAACTTAGCAATAAAAATTGACAAGCAATGAAAAAAAAGAACCAAGGATTTTTGGGAATTTCTGAAGCAAAGCCTCCTACAGCAACTTAGCAATATAAAATGACAGGCAATGAAATAAAGAAAGCGAAGGATTTTAAGAAAATTCTGAAGCATAGCTCTCTACATCAATTTAGCAAAAAAAATTGACAAGAAATGAAAAAAAAAGAACCAAGGATTTTTGACAAATTTCAAAGCAAAGCTCCCTACAGCAACTTGTCAAAAAAAGACAGGCAATGAAATAAAGATAATCAAGGATTTTAGGGAAATTCTAAAGTATAACTCCCCATAGCAATTTAGAAAAAAAACTGAAGACAAATGAATAAAGAGAGGAAAGGATTTTATGGAAATGGTGATGCGTAGCTCCCTACAGCAACTTAGCAATAAAAATTGACAGACAATTAAATAATGAGAGCGATGGGTTTTAGGGAAATTCCAAAGCAAAGCTCCCATCAGTAACGAAACAATAAAAAATGACAGGCAATGAAAAAAAGAGAGTGAAGTTTTTTAGGGAAAATCTAAAACATAGCCCCCTACAGCAACTTTCCAAAAAAAATAACAGGCAATGAAATAAAGAGGGCCAAGGATTTAAGGGAAATTCTAAAGCAGAGCTCCCTACAGCAACAAAGCAATAAAAAATGACTAGCAATAAAAAAAGAGAACCAAGGATTTTTGGGAAATTTCAAAGCCAAGCTCCCTACAGCAACTTAGCAAAAACATTCACAGGCAATGAATAAAGAGAGCCAAGGATTTTAGGGAAATTCTAAAGCATAGCTCCCTACAGCAACGAAGCTATAAAAAATGACGAGCAATAAAAAAAGAGAACCAATGATTTTTGGGAAATTTCAAAGCCAAGCTCCCTACAGCAACTTAGCAAAAACATTCACAGGCAATGAAATAAAGAGAGCCAAGGATTTAAGGGAAATTCTAAAGCAGAGCTCCCTACAGCTACAAAGCAATAAAAAATGACTAGCAATAAAAAAAGAGAACCAAGGATTTTTGGGAAATTTCAAAGCCAAGCTCCCTACAGCAACTTAGCAAAAACATTCACAGGCAATGAATAAAGAGAGCCAAGGATTTTAGGGAAATTCTAAAGCATAGCTCCCTACAGCAACGAAGCTATAAAAAATGACAAGCAATAAAAAAAGAGAACCAAGGATTTTTGGGAAATTTCAAAGCCAAGCTCCCTACAGCAACTTAGCAAAAACATTCACAGGCAATGAAATAAAGAGAGCCAAGGATCTTAGGGAAATTCTAAAGCATAGCTCCCTCAAGCAACGAAGCAATAAAAAATGACAGACAATGAAATATAGAGAGAGATGGATTTTAGGGAATGTCTAAAACAAAGCTCCCTACAACATCTTAGCAATAAAAATTGACAGGCAATAAAATGAAGAAAGCGAAGGATTTTAAGAAAATTCTGAATCATAGCTCCCTACAGCAATTTAGCAATAAAAAATGACAAGCAATGAAACAAAGAGAGCCAAGGATTTTTGGGAAATTTCAAAGCCACGCTCCCTACAGCAACTTAGCAAAAAAAATTCACAGGCAATGAAATAAAGAGAACCAAGGATTTTAGGGAAATTCTAAAGTATAGCTCCTTACAGCAACTTAGCAATAAAAAATGAAAGGCAGTGAAATAAAGAGAGCGAAGGATTTTAGATAGATTTTGAAGCATAGCTCCTTACAGCAACAAAGCAATAAAAAATGACACGCAATAAAACAAAGAGAACAAAGAATTTTAGGAAAATTCTAAAGCATAGCTCCCTACAGCAACGAAGCCATAAAAAATGACAAGCAATGAAAAAAAGAGAACAAAGGATTTTAGGGAATTTCTAAAGCATAGCTCTCTACAGCAACTTAGCAAAAAAAATTCACAGGCAATGAAATAATGAAAGCGAAGGAATTTAGGGAAAATCTTATACATAGCCCTCTACAGCAACTTAACAAAAAAAATGACAGGCAATGAAATAAAGATAATCAAGGATTTTAGGGAAATTCTAAAGCATAACTCCCAATAGCAACTTAGCAAAAAAAACAGGCAATGAAATAAAGAGATCTATGGATTTTAAAAAAATTCTAAAGCATAGCTCCCTACAGCAACGAAACAATAAAAGATGATAGGCAATTAAATAAAGAGAGTGAAGTATTTTAGGGAAATTCTGAGACATAGCTCCATACAGCAAACTTAGCATGAAAAAATGACAGGCAATGAAATAAAAAGAGCCATGGATTTTAAGAAAAGTCTAAAGCATAGCTCCTTACAGCAACTTAGCAATAAAAATTGACAAGCAATGAAAAAAAGAGCACCAAGGATTTTTGGGAAATTCTGAAGCATAGCCTCCTACAGCAACTTAGCAAAAAAAATTCACAGGCAATGAAATAATGAAAGCGAAGGAATTTAGGGAAAATCTTAAACATAGCCCTCTACAGCAACTTAACAAAAAAAATGACAGGCAATGAAATAAAGATAATCAAGTATTTTAGGGAAATTCTAAAGTATAACTCCCAATAGCAACTTAGCAAAAAAAAGACAGGCAATGAAATAAAGAGATCCATGGATTTTAAAAAAATTCCAAAGCATAGCTCCCTACAGCAACTTAGTATTAAAAAAAGAGACGCAATGAAATAAAGAGAGTGAAGGATTTTAGGGAAATTCTGAAACATAGCCCTCTACAGCAACTTTCCAAAAAAAATAACAGGCAATGAAATAAAGAGAGCCAAGGATTTAAGGGAATTTCTAAAGCAGAGCTCCCTACAGCAACAAAGCAATAAAAAATGACAAGCAATGAAAAAAAGAGAACCAAGGATTTTTGGGAAATTTCAAAGCCAAGCTCCCTACAGCAACTTAGCAAAAACATTCACAGGCAATGAAATAAAGAGAGCCAAGGATCTTAGGAAAATTCTAAAGCATAGCTCCCTCAAGCAACGAAGCAATAAAAAATGACAGACAATGAAATATAGAGAGAGATGGATTTTAGGGAATGTCTAAAACAAAGCTCCCTACAGCATCTTAGCAATAAAAATTGACAGGCAATAAAATGAAGAAAGCGAAGGATTTTAAGAAAATTCTGAATCATAGCTCCCTACAGCAATTTAGCAATAAAAAATGACAAGCAATGAAACAAAGAGAGCCAAGGATTTTTGGGAAATTTCAAAGCCAAGCTCCCTACAGCAACTTAGCAAAAAAAATTCACAGGCAATGAAATAAAGAGAACCAAGGATTTTAGGGAAATTCTAAAGCATAGCTCCTTACAGCAACTTAGCAATAAAAAATGAAAGGCAGTGAAATAAAGAGAGCGAAGGATTTTAGATAGATTTTGAAGCATAGCTCCCTACAGCAACAAAGCATTAAAAAATAACAAGCAAAGAAAAAAAGAGAACCAAGGATTTTTGGGAAATTTCAAAGCCAAGCTCCCTACAGCAACTTAGCAAAAACATTCACAGGCAATGAAATAAAGAGAGCCAAGGATCTTAGGGAAATTCTAAAGCATAACTCCCAATAGCAACTTAGCAAAAAAAAAGACAGGCAATAAAATAAAGAGATCCATGGATTTTAAAAAAATTCTAAAGCATAGCTCCCTACAGCAACGAAACAATAAAAGATGACAGGCAATTAAATAAAGAGAGTGAAGTATTTTAGGGAAATTCTGAGACATAGCTCCCTACAGCAAACTTAGCATGAAAAAATGACAGGCAATGAAATAAAAAGAGCCATGGATTTTAAGAAAAGTCTAAAGCATAGCTCTATACAGCAACTTAGCAATAAAAATTGACAAGAAATGAAAAAAAGAGAACCAAGGATTTTTGGGAAATTCTGAAGCATAGCCTCCTACAGCATTATAGCAATAAAAAGAGACAGTCACTCAAATAAAGAGATCCATGGATTTTAAAGAAATTCTAAAGCAGAGCTCCCTACAGCAACGAAGCAATAAAAAATGACAAGCAATGAAAAAAAGAGAACCAACGATTCTTAGGAAATTTCAAAGCCAAGCTCCCTACAGCAACTTAGCAAAAATATTCAAAGGCAATGAAATAAAGAGAGCCATGGATTTTAGGAAAAATCTAAAAGATAGCCTCCAACAGCAACTTAGAAAAAAAATTGAAGACAAATGAATAAAGAGAGGAAAGGATTTTATGGAAATTGTGAAGCATATTTCCCTACAGCAACTTAGCAATAAAAATTGACAAACAATTAAATAATGAGAACGATGGATTTTAGGAAAATTCCAAAGGAAAGCTTCCTACAGCAACCAAGCAATAAAAATCCACAGACAACTAAATAAAGAGAGCGAAGGATTCTAGGGAAAATCTAAAACACAGCTCCCTACAGCAACGAAGCAATAAAAAATGACAGGCAATGAAATAAAGAGAACGAAGGATTTTAATGAAAATCTAAAGCAAAGCTCCCTACAGCAACTTAGGATTGAAAAATTACAGGCAATGAAATAACGAGAGTGAAGTATTTTAGGGAAATTCTAAAACATAGCCCCCCACAGCAACTTAGCGATAAAAAAGGCAGTCAATGAAATAAAGAGAGCAAAGGATTTTAGGGAAATTATAAAGCATAGCTCCCATAAGCAACGAAACAATATAAAATGAAAGGTAACGAAATAAATGAAACGAAGGATTTTTGGGAAATTGCAAAGCAAAGATCCTTACAGCATTATAGCAACAAAAAATGACAGTCACTCAAATAAAGAGATCCATAGATTTTAAAGAAAATTCTAAAGCATAGCTCCCTACAGCAACGAAGCAATAAAAAATGACAGGCAACGAAAAAAAGAGAGTGAAGTATTTTAGGGAATATCTAAAACATAGCCTCCTACAGCAAAGAAGCAATAAAAAATGACAGACAATTAAATAAAGAGAGCGAAATATTTTTGGGAAATTCTGAATCATAGCTCCCTACAGCAACAAAGCAATAAAAAATGACAGGCAATGAAATAAAGACAGCGAAGGATTTTAGGGAGATTCTGAAGCATAGCTCCCTACAGCAACGAAGCAACAAATAATGACAGGCAATATAATAAAGAGAGCCAAGGATTTTAGGAAAAGTCTAAAGCAAAGCTCCTTACAGCAACGAAACAATAAAAAATGACAGGCAATGAAATATAGAGAGAGAAGGATTTTAGGGAATGTCTAAAACAAAGCTCCCTACAGCATCTTAGCAATAAAAATTGACAGGCAATTAAATGAAGAAAGCGAAGGATTTTAAGAAAATTCTGAAGCATAGCTCCCTACAGCAATTTAGCAATAAAAAATGACAAGCAATGAAAAAAAGAGAACCAACGATTCTTGGGAAATTTCAAAGCCAAGCTCCCTACAGCAACTTAGCAAAAAAAATTCAAAGGCAATGAAATAAAGAGAGCCAAGAATTTTAGGAAAAGTCTAAAGCAAAGCTCCTTCCAGCAACGAAGCAATAAAAAATGACAGGCAATGAAATAAAGAGAACGAAGGTTTTTAATGAAAATCTAAAGCATAGCTCCCTACAGCAACTTAGCAAAAAAAAGTCAAAGGAAATGAAATAAAGAGAGCCAAGAATTTTAGGAAAAGTCTAAAGCAAAGCTCCTTACAGCAACGAAGCAATAAAAAATGACAGGCAATGAAATAAAGAGAACGAAGGTTTTTAATGAAAATCTAAAGCATAGCTCCCTACAGCAACTTAGCATTGAAAATTGACAGGCAATGAAATAAAGAGAGTGAAGTGAAGAGCCAAGGAATTTAGGGGAAATCTTATACATAGCCCCCTACAGCAACTTAACAAAAAAATGACAGGCAAGAAAATAAAGAGAACGAAGGATTTTAATGAAAATCTAAAGCATAGCTCCCTACAGCAACTTAGTTATAAAAACCGACCGACAATTAATTAAAGAGAGCGAAGGACTCTAGGGAAATTCTAAAACATTGCTCCCTTCAGCAACTTAGCGATAAAAAAAGGCAGTCAATGAAATGAAAAGAGCAAAAGATTTTGGGGAAATTATAAAGCATAGCTCTCATCAGCAACGAAACAATAAAAAATAACAGGTAACGAAATAAAGAGAACGAAGGATTTTTGGGAAATTCCAAAGCAAAGACCCTTACAGCATTATAGCAATAAAAAATGGCAGTCACTCAAATAAAGAGATCCATGGATTTTAAGGAAATTCTAAAACAAAGCTCCCTACAGCAACTTAGCAATAAAAAGTAAAATGCAATGAAATAAAAAAAGTGAAGTATTTTAGGGAAATTCTGAAACATAGCTCCCTACAGCAAACTTAGCATGAAAAAATGACAGGCAACGAAAAAAAGAGAGTGAAGGATTTTAGGGAAATTATAAAGCATAGCTCCCATTAGCAACGAAACAATGAAAAATGACAGGTAACGAAATAAAGAGAACGAAGGATTTTTGGGACATTCCAAAGCAAAGATCCTTACAGCATTATAGCAATAAAAAATGACAGTCATTCAAATAAAGAGATCCATGGATTTTAAG